>NW_027104175.1:2324442-2546598 GCF_902728285.1 Clytia hemisphaerica
TGATTTAATAAAGTTTGATTTCTTTAAAATCAAACTATAATCAAACTATTATATTTTGAAGAATACACTTTTCCCACAATTCAAACCTCTCAGAAATGGGCTGGCAATCAGGGATATCCTTGCATGTGGTCATATTTGTAGCTGTCCTGTGACCAGTTGCAAATACAATGGGTTAAAGTTGAAAGCTACTACATTAGATGTAAAAATGGATAAAATTTTATTTGTAGAAAATTGGATGAATAAAAAATTTTTCTAGTGGGTCATTTTTTTCTTCAATATAAATATAGTATTTGAATATTATTTTACAGAAGAAATGAAGTTTCTGCCATTTCAATTTGTTTTCTGAAGTTCAAATTTGAGAAGATCTTATTCAATAGAACTTAAAGCAGATCTAACGGCAAAAATTTCTTTATCCTTATTTTTTGACAGAGTACAGGCCTAATTTAATAAAAAACATTGCAAAAAGAGCGAGTGCAAAATCTTTCATATTGATTGAATTATCATTGTTTAAAATATCTCTTTATTTGAAAGTAAGAGGGTTTCGTGACGTCAGCGCTGAACTTTCATTTCAATAGAGAAACTGTTTGTAGACAAAAATTATGGAAAGAAGATGTTTATAGCAAAAAAATGCCTCTGATTCTGATGTGTCTAACTCCGTTTCTTCATCAGTAGAATCGTTAAAAATGTCTGAGAAATCATTTTCTTCACTTGAAGATTCACTCGACGACATTTTGCTCTGAATTTAGCAGAATTTAGAAGTCTAAATGAATGTGCTAAATGATTTTATCAAGAAATTTTTCTTTATAAAACTCACTAAAAGTTTAGAGAAAAAGAGAGAAAATCTGGTTTAACAAACAAGTTGTTCAGCAATGACGTCACACGCTTAAATCTTTAAAGGGATATAATTTCCTATTGAGTTAAAATTTTTCAACATAATATAGCTCATTTTAATCCCCACAATATAAAGTTTCCACAATTTCCAAAAAAAATGTAGCAAAATTTTTGCCGTTCTAACGTTCTAAAGATCTCCTTTAAGAAAAGCCTTGTTGGCCCTTATAGACGCAATTTTTTGTCACTGCTGGCGTAAAAAGGCTGGCGTAAATCGGATCAGTGATCGGAACTATCTGGGGTTTTGTAGAAGTTGGGTTGGATTTGGCAGACGATTTATAATTCCTATAGAGCTCTCTTATCCATGAAACAATTATATCACTTCCATCAGTAAAGTTAAAAGTGCAAATGCAAGTGGCTCTGGGAACGAGTTTGGGCATACCCTCGCCCCATGTATCCTATAGGTCTTTTCCACGCTACAGTATTGATCAAAAGAAAAATGAATTTGAAGCAACTCCATTGGCGTGATTTGACGTACCGGTTGAAAAAAGTTGAAATGTGTTCAACTTTCTTTTGAGCGCGCACTAAACTTTCATGACATAATCTTTTTTCCAAGCAAAAAGGATTGAAGCCAAAAAATATGCGACATGGGCGGTAGCAAAAAGAACCTGTTTTTCCGCCCTCGAGAAATCGCCGCCCTCGAGAAATCGCCACCCTCCCATTAAATGTCAGGTGCTGTTAAGAGCACCCAAGATATAGCACTTGACAAAGTGCACCCGACTGTCGGGTGTTAAAATTTCTAACTTCGAACACCTGACAACAGCACCTGACTGTCGGGTGCACCGGCAGAATCGTCAGTCGTAAAGTCGGTAGGTAAAAATGGCGCACTTTAGTACTGTGGAAGGTTAGAGGAATGTAAACATTGTCAATTTTTTTCTTTCCTTTAAAGAGAAAGATATTTGAACATGATATCAATGATAATTTTATGGATCTGTCCTGAAAAATTACATAAAAATTCATCAAGAGGAAAAGAAGTAATGATTAAAAGGAGTTCTTTACCTACCGTTTCTCTGCTGGGTTTCCTTACAAGAACCGGAATTTTAACAACCGTTTTTTTACGGGGAGAGTGAAGTTTCATGCGGTACGGAAAATTGTTTGGACGCGTGTGCAGTTGACACTACTAAACGGTGTATTGTGGGTGAAAATGAAGTCACACAAGTCTATTCCTTACCGAGAGATTGGGTAAAACTTGCATCAGCCATCAGTGGAGGCTAACATGCATAGCCCTCAAACAGTATAGACTTAAACTCATATATGAAGATTATGGGATTTCGACAGTTACATCAATATGCCAAAAACATTTTGTTCAACCACCTTCACTTCAAGATAGGCCACCATAGAATGAACTTCCTTTTATAGGATGAACCATATTCATGTGGCTTTCAGCCTTGCACTCCATCACAGAGCCTATTTGAGATATTTTACTAACTTGCCCAGAGAAAAATTTTAAACCTTTATTATTTGAATGCATTCCTTTTTAATACTCAAATATAAAAAAATTAAATTTTTTTAACTTGGTCGTTAGTAAAATTTTTTAACTTGGTCGTTAGTAAAAAAGTCATTAAAATTGATTAGCCTCTGCGATGGAGTGATGGAGTAGCCTTATTGATGTAACTGTTCGAGTATGGGCTGATTTTACTTTCGTTTTGAGTGGTTTTATTTTTGATTTCAAGCCAACATCTTAGTAACGAGGTACTTGCCCATAGTTACAGGGGTTTGTGCAAAAAACTAAACATAGAAAATTTTCCAAATCCCCTATTTCGATCAATTAATGCAATGAAAAATGAAACTTTTCTGTTTCACTTTTTTGCACCTATTCTTCAAAATGAAAATATTCAAGATTTGAAGTTCTTCTTTTATTCAATGATTTTTTACGTCACTTTGTTGACAATCTAACTCTCGCATCTAATTCCCGCTTTCTTCAGTAAATTGAAGATGAGAAAAAACCTAAGCCATGGATCACAGATTTAAACAAATATATGAAGGGTGGGATTTTACAGCCGCCCGTCGTGCAAGGCACTGAAAGGCCACAGGTACCAAAAAGAAGGACCGTTTGAAATGCGGCAACCTCTTTGGTGGAAAATTGATAGACCGCTGTGAATGAGCGCCGGGAAGCAATCAGTAGAAGAGACCACTTTCGTTTTTGTAGCAGATTTCTATAAAAACTTCTCTCAGGGATTACTTGTCAATGTACAGTTTTCAGAGCATGTCATGGCTGCCCCCAAGGAAAAATTATACCATTGAATTCCTGCCCTTAAACTCTGTGTATATACCTACCCAGAAAGGCTGCTAAAAAAACAGAAAAAGTAACAAAATTGGCCAATTTTCAGTGATTTTGCCCCCGAGACCAGAAAATTAGCAAAAATCTGCCCCTGCCCTTGAACAGTCCGTCACAAACCGCCATATAAACAAAATTCAACATTCTCACGAAAGTGGTCTTTTTGATTTCCCAAACATTCCTCTAAAGCGTTCACTTCCACAATAATTTATGTAAATTGCAATTTCGGTCAGTCCACAGTCGGCTTCAACATATACACGTGTTTTTATTTACGTGACCGAAGTGTCTACTAAAACAATCCGGGGGAAAGTGGCGAAGCAACACAACAGATTATTCGCAAAGTAAAGAAATATCTTTTCGCATTGACAATCAAATATAATATATTATATTATTATATCCTTAATTCAAAAATCAAAAATTCATTTTTCATTCGCGAAAAAAAAAAAAATAATGAATTACTATTACTAAGACGCCCCCGTTTTTTACTCTCGTTTAATTTCCGATCTCGGAAAGTGCAAAACTCCCGTCCGCCCCATATCCACCCAATCAGCTTAAATTCACTTTAATTGTCCATTGACTTTCAAAAAATAGTATTTAAAAATTATGAATTTATAATAATTACAAAAAACAAAAAGTTTGATACTTCATCAGTGAAATTTTCAATAAATTCCTAGTTTCAATTTTTAGTGGGCGTTTTTCTAGGGCTTCGTTTATCGCGCAATTTCTGCGTCACACAAAATTTCTCGGTCGCTCGTAATAATTATGCATTGCCAAATTTGGTTCTCCATTGTCAAGTCAGGATCGATGGTGACGTCACCTAAGCATAAAAAAGAAAGGATTTCGTCAGTTTTATGCATATATTAATTTGCGAGATATTCTATTCGCCGCGTGAGCGCACTTTTCGTAGACTAGTCGGAATACTTTTTTTTACTCGCGGGATTGATGGTAACTTTTCATCTTCGTTATTTTTAAAATGAAGCACAACCGAAAAAAAACAAAACTTCAGAAAGTTGCGTATTTCCAGTGAGTAAACAATTCTGAAAATTAACAAAATTGATGATGATGATTTTTTTTCGGTCAGGCAAATGTCTCGTATTGGGGGTTCTAGTCTTGAACCCTAAGCCTACGCGGGATTGCAGCGTTTGGATAAACGAGACAAAACTCTAAAAAAGCTGGTGTTTTGACGCGCTTCCGTGTTCTCGAAATATCGCGGTTTGTGGCGCACTGTTGAAACTGATACACACTGTGCCCTCAAGATCTCAATGATTTCCACCATACTCTGCAAACTGGTGCGTACAATGTACATGTACACATATGTGTTGTGTCAACTTGTAAGGACAACACATTTTGCTGACTCCACATTTCATCACTGAAAAAATTGTCGTTTTTGGCACTGATTGCAGAAAAGAGCAATACAGAAATTGCGGTTTTTATCTTTTAAAAATACCAACTCAACTGGTCATTTGATTGATGGCTATGCAAGTTTCCCTCCACTGACTGATGCAAGTTACCTGAATTCACAGTAGCATTTGCACCTTTAATGTGTCACATCTGGTCACATTAAGAAAGTTCATTTATCAGGTCAAAGTGATCCGACCTCTTAATTCTCTATAGAAATAACTTAAGAAATTCACGTATCAAGCCATTTCTGAACCATGAAAAATTTTAAATGCCTCATCACCAGACGGTGTCAATCGAACAAAACTTCGAGAAAAAAATCGCAATCGAACCAATCGAACGTTATCGAATGCGATCGAATAATTGGATTGGATTAATGTTCGATTACGATTATGTTCGATGAGTTTGATTGCGATTAAATCAAATTGCATCACTCTGTTAGAGCTTTTTAGCGTGGGCGGCCGAGTGCTTTAAAAGTACCATACCAAAGCGAATAAAATCTAATACAATCGAATACAATCGAACGTAATCGAATACAATCGAACGTAATCGAAGAAATCGAACAGTAAATCCTGGGTAATATTCGATTGCGATTCGATTGCGTTCGACAATCAAATTTCAATTATTCGATTGCGTTCAATTGCGTCCGATTGATTTGGCGTTCGATTTGTTCGATTGACTAATTCATCAATGCCTAATTCATGGAAGTACACAGACAGTGAACCCGTCTGCGTATTTTTTCTAAATCTGATGAATACTTGACGGGTCAGAGCTGTGAGTCCGATTTTGGCCTCAAAAAAATTACAGTAGGAAATTTGAATTTAGCGCTGTCCTCACTTACTAAACTAAAAACCAAATTTCTGAACTTGCGCTTTCTTTAAGAAAATGTGACTCAGTGAAACAATAACAGGATTTGATTTGCTGTGTTTTTAACCGTTATTAGGATATGTGAAATTCAAACTGTCAGCCCATCATACCATGCTATATATTTCGCCATCAGTATATAGATAGAATAAGAAATCATAGCATGGATCTCCTAACCTGATAACAGCTGTTCATAATTTTTTTACGTGCACGGTAAACCTCTGAAGACACTTGAAAATTATACATCTGAGGAAATAATAATCCTCCCGCGGAAAATTCTACAACAAGAATCTTGTTGTGCGCCATAAAAAGTCAGAAACTGATACGGCGCCCTATTCATAAACACAATCACGCAACTTTGTTGTCATCCCCAGTCCTTTTAGACAAACGCAGTCCTTACGATTTCGAGATTGCATATTTGTCAGATTGTATGATTCAGCGTGGTGGGCCAGAAAACAACCACAATCTGATCTCTGTCAGGTTAGGATCTCCAGGCTAGGAAGTACAAAGATAATATACTTAGCAAGCAAGATTGTGATCATTTAAGATTTATTGAAGTAATTAGATGCCAGTCACTGAGTGCATTGAGTTTTAGTTTAATTGAATACGTTGGATATTATAATCAAATGAAAAAAACCGAGACATTTTTTCCAACTTTCCGGAAGCCATCTTGAAATTTTTCTGCTGATCAAGCAAATTACCATTCCGGATTGTTGTCACTTTTCCGGAATTCTTCCGCTATTTTTCCAAGGATTACCGGCATCAACCTCATCCAGTGTATTTATTCGAGAAGGTTGGCAGGGGGGCGTACGGTATTTCGGGAAGTTTTTATCCCCCTTTTTCGGAATTCATACATGAAAAATCAAATTTGGTGAAGAACTAGTCAAAGGAGGAAAAATACCCAAAAAATCGGTATCGGTATTTTTTTGTTTCCAAGAGGTTGAAATATTCTCAACCTCTGATACTCAGGGTAGGAACTGGCGGGCTTAAGATGAACAGAAAACAACCATCCCTTTGAAAAACTTTCAAACCAAAGCAAAACAGTTTCAGGTTTTAAAATTTTGGGAAAGAAATAAAAAACGAAATTTCAAAGGAAAATTAAATGTAGCAGGGTTGATGTCCGATTGGTGAAAAAGAAACAAAAATGGATTGGAAGTTGGGCAGAAGTTTTTTCTTTACAATCTATCACACCTTTTCCCATCATCAATAATAGCCATTGCCAATTCAAAGTTCATCTTGCAAACCATGTTTAGTTTAGCTAACAGACAGAATAAAAAGTCAGTCAAAACATTATCTGCGGAAAACCTCTTCTCTGGGTGTACTTGGTTTGCGTGTAGTTGGGTTGTAGTTGAGCACGTTTGTGACAAAAATGGAAAATAAACAGTGCGATTAAAACACGCCTGTGTCACAGACCCGGGGCGGTAGCCCCACTGGAAAATTTTGTCCCCGGTGGGAAAACTACCCTAGAGTTTCAGCCAAATGAGAAATTGGCTTCGATTTTATCCCCATTCGAAATTCATTGTTTGGAAATTGCACTCCAAAACCATCCCCACTGAATTTTTCAAGTCAACCTTGAAACAAAAGAATCTTTATCCCTATTGAGATTTCAATCGAAATTTTTATCCCCGCTGTAGGAAAAAGCTTCACCGAGGCTCTGAAACAGGGGTGTATTAAATCTTTCTAAATTTTGGGCCGAATTAATGAGACGGAAAATTCTCGCTGTTCGTGATTTTGGGACCTTTGCAGAATAATTCAATTGCTCCTATAATCATGTGATAATATGCAAAAATTATCTCATGATATCCAAAAGTTCAAGAATGGTCCAATAGGGCTCAGAAAATAGCCTGGAAGTCTATAGACCCCTCCCGAATTGAAATATTCGATTAAATTTATCAATTAGAGACAACAAAAATCCGCCTCGAAGAATTCAATTTTGCGCTGATTGCGTGATGATATAGGCGCTCGTCCTCATAATATCGGGTTATAGACATATTGTAACACGCTAGAGTAGACAGAAGGGGCGAAATCACAATTCCGCTTTGGACGGAAACAGGCGAAGCTCAAGCTGCTAGGTATAGAGGTTGTCATTAATAAATGATTGACAGACTCAAATATTTAGAAATTATTTTCTAAAAAGCCTGAAGTTACTTTGCAAACGTTTTTAAATTTGCACAGCGGTTTGACCAGCGGTAGAAAAATCTATATTATGTTTCACCAAGGTAAATAATAAAGTCGTAAAAGAAGGGAGGGGTGGTTGCTAGGGTAATGAAATACATTTATAGTTTATATTTGGATTGGTCATATATTTTTTGTTTATTTAAAGTGATCACCAATATCCTTCTCGCGTGCGCGCGTGCAATCGTGATTTTCCTTAAATGCTCATATTGTTTAAAGGGCGGATAACCAAATATATTTCATTTTCAGATAGGTAACAGAATGGGGTAATGAAAAATACTGCTTAACACTGTACTTTGAAGATATCGCAATTAAAACTTTATTATCAAAAAATAAACTTTTTTCTTAGGATATTATAGGTCCTTTTTGAAATGTTTTCACTGCTAAGGTAGTTGTTAGTACCAGAGGCCACGACTCTACTTTCAAAGTGCCAGGACCATGATATACTGGTTAAGGAGGCACCACGATGGTAAGCACCACCGTGTAAAACTTTGGCTTGACTAGCAAATGATCTTTTTGCTTTGAAAGGCCAAGGCCCGAAAGGCCCCGCCTCTGCCGCGACCCCTAAATACGTCGTCTCATAAATTATACGTAACTTTTCTGCTGTAAGTCCCTTTACGTCCTTCATACACAGGATAATAATTAATCTGGACAGATTCTTCAGCTCTAAAATTAGATATACACTTTTCTTATATAAGAAACAGTAATTTTCAGCCAAATTTTCAAAATTTTCGAGGGAGTTATTTTTTGATTTTCATTATTTTGGAACTCTAACAGAGATTCATTGACGGGCTTTCGAGAATTGGAAAAAGGGACCCTTATGGTTCGCACATACCCGGCACTCATTTTGCCAAAGTACGACCTCACCCCCCCCCCCCGGACAAAAGTAGCTTTAACTTTTTTTAGGTGGTCATTCTAAAGGCCGTTTTCTACGGATTTGTAATCAGTAAAAAAAAAACTTTTTCCCCGCTATACCTGGGTTAAAGCGGTGGATAGATCCTAGAAATGCGCAAGGAATGTTTACACGAAAATGAAATCCTACGGTACTACTAAGGTGATTTGATTTTAGATAAAATTTAATCAGCAAAAAAAATAATTTTAGGAGTCAGTAAAAAAGACTTTGTTTGAAATTTTCATTAACCTTCTCTGTATCTGTTTCATATGATATTTACACGTCTTTTTAAAGGTCCCTTAATTGAAATAAAAAAGGGGGATAATATCAAATAAAAATTTTATCGATATATTATTTTGTTGATTTTGCACCACGTGTCTTTGCTACCAAACTTGAGAAATAAATCTTATCGAAACTTTATAATCAAACATACAAAATTCATATTTTTTCTATTTTAACAATAATCTGCAAGAGACCTGTACCAGCAGATTTTTTGCGCAAAATATTTTTGTTCTACTGAGAAAGATTTTTTTTTTCCCAAAGAATCACTTTTTTGTTTCACTTTAAAGTGTTGATTATATCATAAAGTTTCATTATTTACTCATTAAAAACAATTTATTAATTCATCAACCTGATATTATTAAATCATTCTGTCAACCCTCTGTTCATTTTCCCAGGATCTTAAAAAACTTTTTACATTAATTCTGTGCGGTACCTTTGATGTATGTAGACCTGTTTTTAGATTTTTCGCTGTTATGTACGATGTTTATCGTAGAAATTAATGTTAAATCTTTTGGGGATAGGGTCGGAGAGTGTCAGGTATGTGCAGATCGGACCTTCGAAAAAGCAACTCTTTGGGGGATTAAATTTTTGCGATAAAGTGACCCTTACTTTTCGTGGTTTTCTTACCCCTACCGGTTGAGCATACACAGCACCTATTTTTACTCACTCGGAAACAATAAACTTTGGTAGAAAGGTATACATATTTTGAAGAATGCTAAGTGAAGGAATTGGTTTAAAAAAAAGATAAAAATATTTGTTCACGAGCCTGGTGAAAGTCCTCGCTCACTAGAAAAAAATGGACCGAATCAGTTGCGAGGTGTTAAAAATATAAGGATTTTTAATTAAAAAAAAAAACACAAAAAAATAAAAATACCACAAAAAATCACAAAAAATAAAAAAGGCACAAACAAATCATAAAAAATCACAAAAAATTTGCTTTTGACTCCTACTGTTGCAAAACAATAAAGCCATTGTTTTTGACTAATTTCTGATTAAAGATTCCTTCTTATACGTTGTTATACTCATTTGAAATACGTAGGTAATACAATGAAAACGAGGGAAAATCTATTTTCAGTTTGAAAATTTTGTTTATTTCGAAATGTCAAAATTGAATAAATCATTTACAAGATTTTTGTCTTTTTGTTCTTTAATAAATATGAAATATATATATACAATAAAACTTTATACAAGTTTACATAAATAATACTATCACTTTTTTTTTCAAAAATAAAACCTCTATGCTTTATAAATTTCAAAATTTTAAAGATAATTTACGATGATCTATACAGTGTGTCTGGAAAAAAACATAAACAAAAACGAAAATGAAAAGTCCCTTCTAGTCTTTGGAAATCTTGGAATAACTACGTTAGGTATAGCTTCAAAATTAATTAGAAATTCTAAGAAATTGATCATTAATTAGGAAAACGATAACCAACCAAGACCTAAAAAATCAAAATTTAATACACCCCTCAGCTCCGGTGGAACTTTTTCCCACAGTTGTGATAAAAATTTCTATCGAAATCCTAATGGGGATGGAAAATCTATTGTTCCCGAGCTTAAAATATCCAGTGGGGATGGTTTTGGACAGCAAATTTTAGAATTTCGAATGAGGATGAAATCAAAGTCAATTGAAATTGTAGTAGAGTATTTTCTCCACCGGGGACGAAATTTTGGCCAAATCTTTCAGTGAGACAGATGTATTTTAATAGTTAATTTTAATGAGGTAATATAATTAATACCTTTGTTTAAATCCGTAGTGGGATGATCCACAGATCGTCTAAAGATTGCCTTCTTACATTTGAGGTGCTTATTTTTCAGCTCAAGGAGTGCCAAATCATCCAACTAGACACAACAACTAGTCCCTCCAAGAATTCATTATTCCAGCTTGGACTAGCGAGGCTACATTGCTGTTATCACCAGAGTACTTGATTCCTCATTCCAGCTTGGTTTAGCGAGTCTAATTGCTGCTCACCAGAGTGTTCAGAACATTTAATGTGGTGCTTTGCACGTAATTGCTGATATTCGACGGATTGCGATGGACGCTCTAAATATTACATCGAGTTATGTTTTTGAAGTATTGGTATCTCGGGATGCCATATTTGTTTAGTTTTAACATGACGCAATTTTTGGTGACGATTATTGGTTGTAGTTGTTATGATTCCTGATTGAGTTTCAGCGGACCATGAAAGAGAATGTCCTCGTAATGGTGGTAGGCCAATGTCGCGGTCATCTAATGTTAAAAAAAAACAGATCATTAAATTTTCAGAGAATTTTAACATTGTTACTCAAAAAATATTTGTTATTCCTTTCCATTTATTCTCGTCACTTTTCGAATATTTTGTAATTATTTTGATTAGTCTAGTATTTTTGACGAAATGTCGGATTGGAAGGAGGATTTCTGATTTTATGCGTGAAGTTCAAAAAAAAAACCACACAAGTTTCATATTCTATTCCTTCACTGATAAGGGTAAATTTGTCAAGTTAATTTTTAAGTGTTATTAGGTTAATATTGAAGTTTTTTCTTTTAATTTTTGAGTGATATAATTCGTCTAATAAAATTGATGAGATTTATTTTGCGAAAAAAAATTTTTTTTTCAGTGTATTTTCAAGTGAGATCTTTCGACTGAACTACCTCGGGAAATTTTTTCGACAATTTTTTCGACAATTTTTTCTGAAGTAACGACGCAAAGAAAATGAAAATGAAAGAAAATTTCATTTTTACCGACCCTAAATTTTGAAAAAAATTATTTTTGTTATACCGACCGATCTACAAACTCATATTTTTCCGACGATCTACCCGTAGAAAGAAATGTTATTTTGGTGAGCAAAAATCGAAATTAAACTTTAGAACGTATTTTTGCGATTAATAGCATTTTATCTTGACGAAAAATAAATTTGGCGATCAACAGAAAAGGTAAGCTTCTCTTTTGTCTAAACATGAGCGCTTCAGACAAATATCAAGGGTTAATTTGGAATAATAAGAATAAGGTAGATTGCGGCGAGAAATTATTCTTTGTCAAAACAGTTCTCGTCAAAATTATTCTTTAAGATTAATTATTCTTCAAGCAACATCATTACGAAAAAAATAACGAAAGATAATCAATAAGTAAAGTAATTCTAACCTTTAGTAGCGCTATAAATGACAATCTTTCCTTGATTTGAATATTGTGACTGGTAAAGATCATTTTCTATATCTGCCGGTTCCCCATCGGACCCAACAAGTTCAGTCAAAAAGTTGATATAACAAATCGCAAGTCGTAAAGTATCTACTTTAGATAATCGTTTCTCGTACGGTAACGTTGGTATATGACTACGTAGTCCTTCAAAAGCCTCATTGATACACTGCATACGTCGACGTTCACGTAGGTTGGCTGCCGATCGGGTTCTCGTGTATGATGGTTCGTTACGTCTGATCTTCCGTTTGTAGTCAAAATCGACATCAAGCGATTTTCTTAGCGATGTTGTACTGTGATGGTGAGAAGAAGGATCTTGAGATAATGTTGCAGTACCGGTTGCGAAATAACCATTCTGGTAAGTTGGCAGATGGGAATAAAATTGACCTTGTGAAGACATTTCTCAGTCTTTTTTTTATTATCAGTATCAACCAGCAGCTTTTCTCTTTTCTTTTCTTTTACTTTGTTTTTTAATCCTTATAGTAAACAATTTATTTTGAAGATTCTTTTTTTTTGTGTTAGTTTGATGTATCAGATGGTGTCTTACGGCGCTTTCGTGAGAACTGGCAACCTGCTATAAATGTTAAATAAATTGCCTTTCCTTAAATACCGCTGTCCTTAAAACTTTTTTTCTCTACCCATTGCTAAAGAGAGAGAGGGGAAAATTGACTCGAAAGGGATTGGACTCTATTCTTATCTATTGTTTTTCTTTTAATTCTTTTATGATGATAATTTAATTGGTTTTTTTAAGTTGTATTGTTAACATCTTTTCTTTTTATTATTGTCTTCTTTTTTATTATTGTGAGGTTTTTTTTCTCGACCAATCAGAGGCGAGAATTCTTCTCAGCCAATCAATGAAGAGTAGAAGACGCTTTAAATTTTGTTCTTTTGTCTTTTTGGCAAAAGAAAAGAGTTTAAATTAATGTGCAAATATTATAGAGGTGTTTGTTCTGACTTGAGAAATAAAGTATTAAGGAAAGAAGATTATTTTTTTGAAAAATACACGAACAATACAATGCTATATTCCTGGTGGGAAAGATACAGCTTGTAGTAATTAAAAAACCTTCCATTTAGCTTGAACGAAACGAAAGGAAGATTTTGTGCTGCCTTTTTGTTATTTTTCATGTTTTTCCTATCTTCTTGACTCAAGGGGTATTACGGAGGAAACACGAATTTCGAAAATTTCTGTATTGTTTTTCCTAATAATTTCTTAAGCTTGATCAATCGAGAAAGAATCCTCTTAAAACCGCTGTACACGTGTCAATAAAAGTATCATTTCAAAATTATTCATGATTTGTTCTTTAATTTTTCATAAAGTCTACAAATAGTAGATTGAAAAAAAAAAGAATAAAATTTATTATTTTATTTGCAAATTAAATATTACCGACCGCTGACCAAACTTTAACGATTAAAATTTTAAATATTCGAAAAAAAGATTTTCTATTCGTGTGTTTTGTTTTCTCAGACAAAATTCTAATCTTCTCTATTGATTTTTTAAAGTAGATTTTTTCTTCTCGTGACCGCTGACTTAATACAAGTCATTGTTACCCAGGCTTCTGCCAGAATCCTGACTAAATACCCTAGCAATGACAATTAAAAAGACTGGGTTCTAGGTCAATCTTCTTTCCCTTGGCATGCGTCCCTTACTTTACTTTCTAACCGCTGACATGTTTTTTGAAGGTAGATTATATATAAAGGGTCCTAGAAAAAGATTCTATGAACTGTATTTCAACAGAATTAAGCTAGTGTGTAAGAGTTTTGAAGGTTTAAGAATTGACGAAAAAAAAGATATTTTGACTTCATTATTTTTGACAAGGTGTTTGTACATATTTCGTGAAAAAGGTGTTTTCAGCTTACGTTTCATTGCAGTAATTCATTAAAAATGTATTATGCATGCTGTTTTGAACACTATTTTAGCTTTTGGTTCAGGAAAATGATCGAGCTGAAAACTATGCTAATTTTATCTGAGTTTACATATTTTTTATATAAGCAACTCCAGTTTTCGGGTCAGGACTGGGGTTGCTTGCATTCTAGCTCACTTTCTGAAAAATTTACTTTGACCACCCCTGATATTATACCATTTATGCTTATTGGGTCAAGGGCTATCGTTTGTCATGCTTAGATTATCTAAAGAGCTTTTACTTTATGAGATAGTAAAAAAAATTGGCAAAAGTCAGGGCCCCAAGCTTTGGCAACTTGCTTGACTATAAAGAAAAAATGTGTACTTTGGTTGTGATACACCCTGGGAAAGTTATCTGGGGGGGGGTATACGGGGATGTGCCGCTGGTTAGGGTACCTTTTTTCACATCCATGAGTCCCAGGTAAGATTGCAAAAACACCAAAATAAAATAATCAGTCCCTCGTAGGGTACCCCTTTGGGGGAATTCGGTTCGGTCCCGTTCAGGGTCACTTTTTTGCAAAAAAAGCCACGTAGGGACCATCTTCTGAACCTCAGGGTGGTACCCCCTACCTAGGGTGATACGGGGTTGTATTAGGCTGCTGGTAACCTCTTACAGATCGGCTACACGAGGTTTCATAAAAAATCAGAGATTCAGACTAATGATGGTTCTTAAAGTCTATTCACGATAAGTGTGCACTCTTTTTTCTTTTACCTATAACTTTTGAAGGAATTCTTCAATATTTATAAATTTAGTATAGTTGGAAAAAAAAGATATCAGTGAGTGAAACAATTTGAAATAAAAAAATCTTTGAAAAAATTCTAAAAACGAAGATGAAAATGAAGAAGAAAAAATGAAGATCTTGTAGAGAAGGGCTATGACTTTCATTTTCACTGGAGAGATTCTTTGATCTTAGGAGGTCATCAGTGTGAAGAAATTTCGCTAAAATATTCATTCAATATAAAGTTATGATACAAAGTTAATAAGTGATTGACCCCAAAAAACAGCAGAAAACAGCAGAAAACAGCGTTTTTAGACGTCAATCAGCAAACTTTGTTTGATATTTTTTGACAAAATGATTGTTTTTGAAAAGATTTTTCACAGTGATAACGTTTGATGATCAAGGATTCACTTCAGTGAAAATGATAGTTATAAGCACTTTTCTACAAGATCTTCATTTTTTTCTTCTTCATTTTCATCTTCATTTTTAGAATTTTTTAAAAGATTTTTTTATTTCAAATTGTTCCACTCACTGATATCTTTCTAATTATACCAAATTTATAAAGATTGAAGAATTCCTTCAAAAGTTATAGGTAAAAGAAAAAAGAGTGCACACTTATCGTGAATAGACTTTAGATCTCAGAGAGCTGCGTCAAGAGTTTCTATCATTGCATGTATACTATGGGTTGTCTCCAAATCTTTGATAAAAGAATTTTTCAAATTTTATATAATTGTCTTATTAAATATGATGATCAGTTTAACTTTTAAGTACAAGCCAACATACAAGCTTTTTAAGGCTTTCCCGTTACGTCTTTACATTCCAAACTATCTAACAAATCAATTTGCCAAAGAGGGTCAGGATAATATCAAGCATCTTAAGCTCACAAACCCAATACTATTTCGGAAAAATTTAGACCCAATCCAAACTTTTGAAGTTTCCTGCTTTGGAGATTTCTGGGCAAGCAGATTTATCCATATTTAATCGATTTTCGCCGTTTTTTCTGGGTTTTCATTGGCTTATCGATTCATAATTTTAATGATTCAATGGGTATAAGAGGTCATGAGTTTATTTACAAGCAAAAGTTGTAAAAATAATTGAGGAACTAAAATCGATAAAAATGAAATAACTCGATTAAAGTCAACTTTAGAACGATTTTTAAGTTGAGTTTCTCAACACACTGTGATAAACTTTCGGTCGTTTTCTTTTACTAGATACTCCCTTCTCACAGACCCGCTTGGACCCCTTCTCACTGGAGAAATTGGCCTAAATATCGTCACGGGTGGAAAATTATCTCTATTTTTTGTTCCTATTGAAAGTAATAAAAAAACAATCCTCACTGCAAAATATGTATTTACTATTTTTCTCATCCCCACTGAATTTTCTGACTTGAAAGCAAAAGAATTGAAGTCCCCAGTCATAAAAAATATGGGAATATCAATCCCCATCGAGTTTTAGTCCGTTATTTTATCCCCACTGGCTGAAAAAATTCTACCGGGTCTGTGAGAAGGGGGTGTTACTGAGTAGGTATTCCCGTTGAGTCTTTAACTAGTATAAAGTTAAATGTACGTACTCAGAAAGAGTGAGGACCTGCTTTAAGTGAAAATTTGGATGTACAAAATTATTTGAATATAATGAAAGCAAATATAAAAGATTACTCTCACTAGTTACTCCTCCCACCTTGTAAATCTCCTTTCTCTATTTTTTCACATACAAGCTGTACAAAACAATTAGAAAATGTGTTGAATCGATAATTGGTCATTTTCCTTATAATTAATCCATAATTTTTACTAACTTGTAAATTTTCCACATTCTACGTGTGAACATTAGATTTATGCTTCCCTACTTTATTAGAGCTGAGTTAATCAACTAAATTTTGTAAAATAACACGCTAAAGTTGTATCTGTTTTAGCTTTTTTTAAGGATAGTATACGTTTTTTTCTATTAGAACACCTAAAATTTGGCTGAGCCTGGATGTGCTTATTTTTTTGGCAGTTTTCAGCCTAAAATATTCTTAAATGCGTTCTTAATTTTTGAGAATACTCTAAATCGACAATATCATGCAAAGTAAAGAGCACTTAAAATGATAAAATTTGACTCTCGATTTTAGAAAATATATCCTTAAGTTCGGTTAAAACTACTTGAAAAGAGAAAAAAATTGTAGTTTCTTGTCATTTTTTTCCAAACTGAGGCTGGTCATGTTCTTACGATGTTCTTAATTTTTCAACGAATTTCAGCCTCAATGTTCTTATAAACTGGGTTCTAATATAAAAAAAAACTTGTATGGTAACGTCTTTCTAGATTGATTCTTTATGATAATTCAATGGTAAATATTTTAGAATCTGTAATGACCACACAGATAAGAAGAATCATGGTGACCCTAGCATATTACCCATGTTTCCCTGGGAATTTTTTAGCTGCCGATTTTTTCAGCAGGGATGTGCATCTTTTTCACTAGATATGTAGACGGTGCGATCTGGGGTGGGGTTATAGCCCAGTGGGGGGTAATAGGTTTGTGAGGTGACAGGTAAGTCCGAGCCAAAAATCGAAAATTGACCCTAAGAGAGAGGAAAAAATTGGCGGTTTTAGGACCGTTAAAGAGACTTTTCTCAAAATTTTTGTCGATTTTCACTCAATTTTTCTGCAAATTTTGGAAAACCACGACCCTTTGAGAGAGGAAATTTTGAATTTCGTGATTTTCGGGCCCTTACAGAGACTCAATTTTGTTTTTAAACGTTTTTGTACCCATTTGAGATACTTTCGAGCTTGTGAAAAGGGACCCTGGATCGCACATTTTGCCTAAGTACCCCCCCCCCACCGGGGGATTAAAGGATGTCGTATATCAGAAATTTAACGAAAAGTCCTATGTTTGGACGTATCAGCACATTAATTGATCTGGAGCTCGGATTTCCATACCCTATCATGATAGGTAAAGACATTATAAAACGCTAGTGATAAAAATTCATATTTTAATAGAAGTGCATACAAAACCTTTATTTCCATTTAAATACTCTTAAAATATAAAAATTGGCATATTTACATTTCACATGTTTCTTAATGTATAAATATAAGTCTTTCCCCAGATGGTATCTAAAATTTTTGTAAAAGAGCCCCTGGGAGAATTCTTCCAAGTTTATTTATCCAGGGTTTACAGTAAAAACGACTGGAAAAACAGTTCAAACATAAAAAAAGGTGAACATTTTATTTTTATTTCTTCACAAGAACAAGTAAAAAAAACATGTTTCAATCTGTGATCGTTTGTTTTTGGGGTAAGGTTTTTTCTTCAACACACAAAAAGTACAGACATGTTTCTTGCAAGATTTAATTCTTTTTGATATCTCCAAAATTTTCCCATCACAGACAAAAACTGCAACTATGAAATGTCTCTACATTGTATAACACAAGTTTAGGGATGTCTCTAAAACGTTTAGAAGAGCTCTTTAAATTCGATCACGGACATTTTATGAACGTTTTCAAGATGCAAGGTGTTCCCTGGGAAAATGGCTGGCTGTCTTTGTTCTAGGTGTTGAAGATACTCCCAAGCTCTCTCCTTCGTTGAATAAGAAAGGTAGTTTGTACTAATTATTAAGAATTACTTCAAATAGACACTAAGATGGAGTTTTAGTTCGATGAGAAAATAACAGAAAACGATAATCACTCTATAATTATGGGTCATTATTTTTCATGTTTTCTAGAAATATCAAAGAGAAAAAGACATTTTCATGATTTTCACGCTTCGGAATAGGAAAGAAAACAACATGAAATAGAATACGAATGAAATTGACGAGGCCGAAAGATATTTTATGACGTATTTGTTTTTTTTTCAAACAATATGCGTGGGATCAGAAAAGCATTTTCAGCATATTTTGAAGAAAATTCCTCGTGTTCCATCATTGTAAATAGGTGTGAGGAGCTATTTTTGTCCATGTCAGACACCCGTAAAAAATAAACAAAATCAAGAGAATCAAGAGAAAAACCATGTCGATAATACATAAGACCTATCAAAAATATAAGAATTGTAGGCTACAGTTTACATTAATAATAAACATGTTGTTATCTCAAATACTCAGTAATATTTCGTACATTCGTCTTACCATTGACATTGGACTCTTTTGTCTGATATAATGCTTTAGTTCTATCTATAAGAAACAAAAACGTTGAACTATATATTTAAACAAGATTTTTGAATATACAACTGCGCTCCGGAGTGTTAATATTTTACCAAAAACATGACTGGGTTAACGGCTTAGAACAGGTTTCCAATTAGCACATGAAAGCATACAAATTTAACCGCAATGCCAAAGCGTAACCATGTCTTTTCTTCATGAAAATGGTCAGAGTAAATATGAAAATAAGCCAACAACTTATTCATGTTGTTAATCAAATCAAAACAGTTTCAAACGTACCATACTAACGATTTAAAACGTTAAACCTTTCTCACAAACCGTGCATTCATTTATGAATGGGTCTGCTGTGTTCTGCTGCGTATGCATGTCGTTCATCCATAAAAACAAACCAAAAATAAATATTGTAGAGGAAATACGAGCATGGAATCAAAAATCGTGCCACCCTGTCAATTCTCGAAGTCCCCGTTTCATAATCATCAAATTTGACTTTCCTTTTACGTTTCAAGACTTCTTTAACATTGACTGGTGCTCCTGGTGCTTCTGAGGCTTTACGACTACGTGCGGAATCCAAAGCAGTTTCCTTTAGTGATGCATTTTTCAAAGAATTTCGCTTGAAAATGAAGAATATGGTTTATGTATGTATGGTCATACGTTTATTTTGTACTTGTTTTCAATATATACACCTCCTTTTCACAGAACCACTGGAATCCCTTCACACTGGAAAAATTCGCCGAAATATCGTCCCCGGCGGAAAATGATCGTCTAATTTTTTCCCCACTGAAAATAATCAATTAAACCAATCCTCATTGCAAAGTATTATGCTATTTTTCTCATTCCCACTGAATTTTCTGACCTTAAAACAAAAGAATTGAAATCTCCAGCCATAAAAATGTGGGAATATCGATCCTCATCGAATTTCAGTCCGTTATTCTTTTCTCCACTGGCTGAAAAGATCCGACCGGGTCTGTGAGAAGGGGGTGTATATATGATAAATCTTTACTTTTAATTTACACCGGGTGACCCAGAAAGAAGTGTAAAGGTTTGATTGCTAACTGTGTCCGAAATAATGCAAACTTTTGATAAATTATTTTGTCATTGTAAAGAGGAAAAGCAAACTTAAAATTTGGTATATAACTTATGAAAATTGGCTTAGTGATTCTCAAGCTATACGCTTTTGAAGTCAAAATTTGCTTTTGAAAAAGTCCATAAACACGTCTAGAAAGGGGTATCAATTTATCGACCACAAAAATGAGTCCTCATCGGCTTTATATCGGAGTTTTTTTAGAATCCATCAACTAAATCCTAGACTATAGACCAGCACACCATTCGGGCTGGAACGATATCACGCGGGAAAAGTGAGCGTAGGAAGAGGGCGGGGAAGGAGGGGCTGACCTCTCACCAACTTTTGCTCGTTCTCCTACGGAGCTCCCATTTTAGCAAACACCCGCCGCCCTTAAGTTCCCACCCTTTTACATGATTAATTAACATACTAGTTTATTAGCATGGTTAAATGCCAGAGTTCCGCCAAACTTTCTTGAAATAGTGGCACGGTTAGAAATTTGTACCCGTATAAGATCAAGTTCCATGATGGGTCGTAACAAATCATCTTTATATACAGTGGAACCTCTAATTAGCGGACACCATCGGGGAAAGGGGTTAGTGTCCGCTAATTAGAAGTGTCCGCCTTTTAGAAACTTTTGATCTCGGAGCTCCAATTTTTAAATTAGGCCATCCCAGGGTGTCGAAAATATAAAATTGGGGTCTAAAGTACTTATCTGCAGACACTAGGCCATAGAAGAGCTCGAGTGACTGGCAAGAGGTTAAATCGAGGTGGTGAGTACGGACTTGAAGTACCAGTGATTTATGATTTCTTTGGCCCACCTAAATTCGTTGAATGGGTCAAGGGAAAACTGGAAATTTGTATAAATAATTTGAATAATAAGACTAATAAGTGCTCGAAATAAAAATATCTAAAATTTTTTTTTCAATTTTGGACGTCTGTGACCCGTTTGATATTCAATGTCCGCTAATTGGAGAGCTAAAATAGGGGTTTTGGCCATTTCATGCGAAAAAAATTGTCCGCTAATCAGAGGGTCCGATAATTGAGTGTCCGCCTTTTAGAAACTTTTTTATGATGATTTGACTAGGAAACGGCCGGGGAAAATGAAATTGTCCGCTAATCAGAGGTGTCTGCCTTTTAGAGTGTCCGTTAATTAGAGGTTTCACTGTAGCTTCATAAAGTGAAAATCAAAATACACTTTTAAAAGGTTACTGGAAAAAATTGCTGCACTAACCTTTTCTTCTTTCTTTGCATTTTTGACTTTCTTCTTTTCTCTTGAAGTATCCACGTTAACCACAATGGTGTATTCAACCAACACCAGCAGAATGAAAACGAAACTAACCAGGAAATACCAATCCAATGCTTTGAAATAACTGACCAATGGTAAGGAGAAATTCACTCTGGTCCACAAAGTACACAATGTTAAGAGGGTAGTAACGCATAATGCTGAAAAAAGGAAAGAAAAATAAATAATCTTATAACGCATAGTCAAGCCCTAAAAAGCCCGTAGAGTTATAATGACAAAGAGAAATTCGGTCTGGTCCACAATGTACACAATGTTGAAAAAGTAGTAACACATAATGTTGAAAAAAAAGATGAATAAATACATAGCGAAGTCTCATAACTGGAACCTTTAGAACTCGAATGTCTCCTTAACTGGAAGAAGTTTTATCGTCCCTTCAGTTATATTATCTTCGGAACAGGATTTTAAAATTCTCTCTTGCTCTTTTCGATTTGGACTAAGAAATAGAGGGAGCCAAACTATTCAGCCTTGTCAATAACGGAAGGATTTCAATGAATTTAAGTGAAAACGACAGTACCCTAACCAACTTTTTGTCTCTATGATTACTCACCTACACGTGAAGATGTAGAATATTTGTTTAACCATAAGGAGATCATTGAAACACAAACAACAGACACAATCGGAAAGAATACTTGGATGACCGAAACTTCAACGCCTCGCTTAAAACGAAACATGACCTGAAGAATTGTATAATTCCCTAGAAAATAGGAAAAGGTAGCTATAGGATTAGTCAGGATAAGTCCAAAAAGTGTTCAGCAAAGATAGCATATTTTAAAACTTTTTTTGCAACTATTCAAATATTATTAATATGAAACGAAACACGACCTGAAGAATTGTATAATTCCCTAGACAATAGGAAAAAGTAGCTATAGGATTAATATTGGAGGGGCATAAGTTCAGTGACACCATGAGGGCCAACCAAGGTTTGGCTCGAGGGAGGGATTTGGAAATCTAGAGCTCTAAGTTGGCTAAAAACACTCAAAAAACTAAAATAATTCAATTAAAGGCAAAATTTAAAGGTAAAATACTCCATTTTATGAAAAAAATCACTCTTAAAAATATTATAGGGGGTGCTAAGCCCCCCTGACCGCCGGTAGCTAAGGCACTGAACTTTGTTTGCAACTATTCGAATATTAAATCAAAATGTCCCTACGAATTGAGTGGAAATATTGAAATTTAGAGAATATTTACTACCTGATTCATATTTTGATATATTTTTGAATGTCTCGACTTTTTCCAACGTATACTGAGATAGATCATACTTTTCAACGATTACGCCAACACGCCAATTGTAATCCACGTAAGTGTCAGGGTAAGCGACTAAAAGGAAAAGTTTATGAGAGGTTTGCTTTTTGGTTGAGGCTGAAATACTATAATCAAAATATCAGTTTAGAGACAAAAAATGTAAACGTTTAATATGTCAATGTTGACTGGATGAAAAAACGGTGTACCTTATCAGCCCTGGTTGACATTATAAAGGCTGGTATAAGTGATAAAAATCAAATTAGGGCCGGGCTAAAAATGGAAACTATCGAGCTTTGACGTATTAAACACCGGTGCTCTATTAGGTCCGACTAAAAAGGCCTCAAGCTCTAATAGTGAAAACTTTTGGCTCTAACACAGCCAAAATCTAGCCCATGGCCAAGGTCTGACTAGGAGATGACAGAATCTAGTACCGGAAAACAATTTTTGAATTTATTGAAATCAAAAATTCATATAGTATGACTTACAACTCTCTATGAAGAGATAACAGAACTGTGTATCCAATGGATAGAATCGAAAATTCATTCGACAAGATGCAACTACAGTGACTCTGGAGATCAAATGCACCGTGCCATCGCTATTAATATCCACTTTATTGTTTCTAACAGTAACCAAATGCTGTTTGGAATTGATCTCGTTGATAAAAACTGTATCAGGAACCCAGATCAAATTAGAAGGTCTACCAAGACCTAGTAGCGGTGTAATGACTTTTGAAATATTATGTTTGAGACGATAGTCCTCCCATTTTTGTGACATCCAAATATCGATCCCATAGCTCTGTATAAAGTGAAATTGATTGTACTTTATCACAAACAATACAAGAAAACAGGAACACGCTTTTTTTTAATAAGGAACTGGTAAATGTTTGCGCACACTAAGCTGTGCTTAATACTTTGAAATTTTCAGTCTAAAATTTGTTCTTACGATGTTCTTAACCCTTAACCCTTCAAGCATATTCCTATTCTTTTACTAGGGAAACATCTTGAGAGGGGGGGGCTTAAAATATCAAGATTGACAAGTCCTATGACCTTGAAATTTTGACCCTTGAAATTCGTTCACATGAGTATTTGATACTTTGCAGACCAGTCTATAATAAAATACACATTGACCACCTGCCAGAACTCAGGAACTGCTGCTAATGCTACTACTTGCTACTACTGCTACTAAAGTTTTTGACTTGAAAATTTCACCAATGATAGATATTGACCATCTAAGACAGTGTGCAAGATTTCAATTTAGTCATGTGAGCGGTTGGTATTTTACAGACCGGTCCGTTATTTAGCCAAAATGCCAAGATGCTTGAAGAGTTGATATGCTTAGTTTCTTTACTTTAAAACTGAAAATGGGTTCAATTTGTTAGAATCTGTACTTTCTTAGTAATCTCTGAGGTCTTAGAATCAGATTGTCCTTAGTTTATTCCTCGTTTCGGTAAATTTTTGCCTCAAACGTGTAAATTATACCTAACAATACTTAAAAACACACACAAAATACATTATTTTTACTCTTTTAGGGAATCTAGAAGTTTATATGAATTATAGAATTAATGACGGGGGTAAAATCGATAGTTAGTTCACATCTCGATCAGAGTGAACCGATGAGAATTTTTTAGCCAGTGATGTAATGAAAGAGCTAATTGCCAATGGCATGGAAAACCACCTTATTTAACGATTGTGGGGATTTTGAAATCTTATTTAACGATTGTGGGGATTTTGAAATCCACCGGATATTCTTAAAATAAACAGTGACTATCTCATTGGGGTTGCAAGTTTAGTCCATCTTGAAATAGGATTTAATTTGTAATATTTATTGCACGGTACCGAGTACAATATGGGATATATTTTTCGAGTTCAGAATTTTCGTCATATTTTCCGAGCCTTTAGGCAAGGAAAATACAGAAAACTCTGAACGAGAAAAATATATCCCATATTGTACGGGTAAAATGTGATAACTGGTTTATCGCCAACTTGAGAAATATCAACAAACTTTTCACTCTCCATTTGTCTTTCTCTATGTTATATTTTTTTCATTTCCTGTATTGTGGTGAAATCAACATCAAAACATTCGAAAATGTTTCGAAAAGTCATTAAAAAGTTTAAAACATTCTTATTTGACATTTTTTTGTGCCTTGAGAAGAAAACGAAAGCATTTCTCAAAATAAATTTCTGTATAAGATACAAAAGTTCAAAATACGGTCTCTCGCTTACCAGACCCCTTTTTTGAACACGGTCTTGTATTTGTACGGTACAATATAAAATACAGAATTTGTGTACGCGTTTTAGCCAATCAGATTGCTCATATTTTTCATGTTGACGATAATGCATAATACTTGGAACGTTAAGGTACAAAGCAGAATTGGAAAAAATGAAAAATATATTTTAAAGTATATCATATCATTTACTATTCTTAGAAATTCTCTTAAAATGTAAAGTTATGATTGGATCGTCTGACATGAAGCCGATTGGTTCGATTCGAACGTTTTCCTTTGTATATAACTTCTAGTATTCCGTTCTTTCTTGAACAAAATAATATACATCTTTTTACCATAGCATAATAGTACATAAATGTTCAAATTCAATGATACCGCTACCCAGATGATGGATGCTGGTAAAAACAGATCTTTTTTCCCTCCAAATTTTAAAACAATAAACATCACAATGAGTGACATTGTTGACGAAAACGAAGCGTACAGTAAAGACATTGATTCGTTGAAAATATACGGTAAATTTCGACCACGGTACGCAATAACGAATGTAATTATTTGTAAAATTCCTGAAAATCCAAATTGGAAGATTTTTGGCAATAGGTTATTGCAGGATAAATAGATGATTAGTTTTTGGGTATCCCTTTGAGATAATACTTCTGGTAATTGGCTGCTTAGTGCAATCAATGTCAAAACAATAACAATCACCATTAAACCAACAATTATGGTATATTGTTGAACTATTGTGTTCCGTTTATTTTTCGTTGTTAATTTCCTCATTGAGCCAAATGCTTTTAAAATTTTATGTGATTTAGTTAAAACAATGGTAATAAAGAGAGTATACAAGAATCCTGGTGAAATAGCATCTATAGAACATGATATTTTTGCCGGCTTCATAAACCGGAGACATATAATTCCTACATTAATGAGTAAAGATGTTACCAAATGTAGAACAGTTAACACGAAATCTGAGCTTTTAACAACTGGTGTTTTTCGGTGCAATATGAAAGTCATCAGTGTGATTGCATTGATACTAACGCCGAAACAAGGTAAGGATATTGATGCATAGAACAGAAGATCTTGGGTTAAAAACATATCAGTATACGGGTCAACACATCGAGTATGGTCAACATTGGATTGATGATATTTTGGACAGCTCTGGCATAAATGGAATCCGTATTTAGGTTTAATGTAGTTGGGAGCACAACGCTGGCATGTGTAGCCATATTCGTAACTCCATTTTGCAAGATTCTTTAAAAGTTGACCTCTAGTTTGTTCCCAACCTGGATCACATGCATGTTTATAACATATTGTACCTTGAATACCAGTGTCCTTGTATTCGTCATATTTATTTATATCGTAAGTCATTTGCACCGTAGAGTGTTTAAATTCGTGCCTTAAACTGGTTGTCCGAATTAACACTGACTGAAGTACTTTAAGAGTTTGTATGATAGCTCCTTTCACCAGATTATAAGGTTTCATTTTAGTATATCTACCAAATAATTTGTTGATTTGTACCAGAAACTCTTTAGCCAAAGCAAATGCAAACTCTGCTGTTTTCCCATTAGCAACAAAAAGCTTTTCGAAACGTGGTTTGATATCGAAAGCATATTTGAGTTGATTTAGAACGATTTGCTGTCTCAGTTTAGTTGTAAATGAAAATAGATAAATATATTCGTAAGGGTCTGGAAAAATTGCTCTAAGGTTATGCCCAATATCGTGAGTGAACCATATATGTCTTGTATGGAAATCTGTGTTTGTTTTCCTGACTAAAGTTATCTGATCATCAGGTTCGCCAAAGAGAATCAAAACATTCGAATCTTGTTCATCGTGCAGCTTAAATATCATAGATTCCAAATCAGTTTCATTTCGTATATCAACTGTTTCTTTGAAATAACATAAGTGTGGATGTTCGGTTCTAAGTTTGTTAATAACTCTTTCATAAAACTCACGGTAATAATTTACGTATAATTTATCATGTCCAGAAATGAAGATCAGTCCTATACGTTGCCAATCAAATATCTTAGCATGTATCAACAGAATGTAAACTTCAACGTCTAAAGGATCCATCACCGTGTAATATGGATTCATAATACCTGGCAATGGATGAGAATTCAATAGAAATGTTTGTATACGTCCATGAGCAAATAACAATTCTAATAATAATTTGTGAAGATCCTTTTCTAAATAAACGAATAGAACAAGTATTTTGCCATCGTTTTCTCCAGATTCAGTATGGTTGACATCTGACTGGAACTGATAGTCTAGGATTAGTGTCAGAGTAAGGTTTGAGAGACGTTGTTGACTGGTGCAAACATCAAAGCTGATATACTCCATTTTGCCATACTGTCTATCTGAATAGAAAGTATAGTTGATGATTTTGTCGTAAAGCAAAGCTTGTTTTTGTACATCTGTTCTATTCGAATGCGCCTTCATCGCTTCATCATCACATTTTGAATAAATACCAATGATATATTCTTGTGTAATAGTATTTTGTATTGATATACTTTCAATGATTAAAAATATCAATACTTTTAAGACCATTACTGATCGACTCTTGTCTTGACTTGTTGTTGAGTTGAAAAAAAACTATTTTTTTCCACATTAGAATTCGATTTCAATCATAAAAATTATTTAAGGTCTTACTGTTGCATAACCGCGTCGAAGGCCACGAAAAAGGGGCCTAATGTCAAAATGGAAAATGGAAAATAAATCTATAATATCAATTAAAAAGAAAGGCGTTGAAAGGGGCCAAATGTCAAAATGGAAAATAAATCTATAATATCAATTAAAAAGAGAGTCTTCCAAATGAATATTTCAGAAAGTCCATTGATATGGAAAAATATGATTTTGATGTTCACTAATTAGATTTTGTATACAATCCATTCTTCTAAAATTATATTATTTTCCAATTAGAAATAAGCTGGGAAGGATTTGAATATAAAAAATTCTGAAGATACTTCTAAATCGTCAACTGAATTTGAACCTGGGTTAATTCGTTTAGCGAAAGGTGTACAATATGATTCCAAATGCTTTAAAATAATAGGAAAACTAGTTAGATTATTGCAAACAAATCGGAATGGAAAATATAAATAAGGGAGAATCTTACCATCTTTCGTTCATTGATTTCTCGAAAAGATTGGATTTTGATTGTCAGATGAACATTTGTTGCCGAACCTGTAAATATGGATGGAAATTTCATTGGATGATGAAAACACACTAAAATATAAAAACAGATACATATCCTAGGGGGAAGGGGAAATCAAAATAAATTGCCTGCTGTACGTTCGACCCTTAAGGGAATGTTTTTCAAAATGAAAAAAATGTTGTGAAATGAGCAAAGATGAGTGAAAGTGCACGTTTAATGGTGTAAAAGGTGAGAAAAGCGTTTTAGGGCAAAATTTTGGAAGATCTGGAAACTTTTTGCCTTAAAATGGACAAAAACATTCAAGAGAATACACCATAAGGGTCCTCGGGGCTATATAAAGATTTTATTCTAAAAAGACAAAAATGCGGAAATTCAATTGAGGTGATATGAAAGAATATTTGGTTCGTTTTTATTAATTAGTAGATCCATTAGAGTAAATCTCTTTTTTATCCTAACTTAACTATGACTTTAAAAAGAGTAAATGTACAAACACCCCTTTCTCACAGACCCGGCAGGATTTTTTCGGCGAGTGGGTATAAAATTAACGGACTGAAAATAGATGGAGATCGATATTTCCATATTTTTTATGACTGGCGGGGATTTCGATTCTTTTGATTTAGAGTCGGAAAATTCACAAGGAGATGGGAAAAATAGCATAACATTTTGCGGTGAGGATTGGTTTATTTGATTAATACAGTATATCAGTGCGGATAAAAATTGGAGGATAATTTCCCATTTGGGACGATATTTTGGACAATTTTTCCAGTGGGAAGGGTTCCGAGTTGGTCTGTGAGAAGGGAATGTTCACAGGATTGCCACGACATGGAAATATTTTATTTACCGGTATAATTTGGTCGAATATGTCGGTTGTATCCTTTCAAAAGTGAATTCCATTCTTTTCTTATTTGTCCATCACTGAAGAAAGAATGATATTGGAAAATTGAATTTTGAAAATAAAGCGACAAATTCTGTATTAGAAATAACGCAATGGAAAAATTACAGAACTTCTAAAAAAATTATGTCAATGATCGGGACCGTTGTTCCAGGAAGTTCCTAAACATAAGTAACATAGATTAAATCTTATACAAGTTTTTTACATAAGAAAAAACTATATAAGAACATAAGGCTTTGATGACCAAATTGAAGAACAAGTTAAGAACATTTTAAGGCTTTGCGGACTCTAAAACACCCGATCTTTAAGAAAAATGAACAAAAAAGATCACTAAATGGCGAAAATAAGAACATGTTAGGAACATTTTCAAGCTTGAAAGTCAAAAAGTTAAGAACATCCAGAGGCTGAAAATTTTTTGATCTTCTTATAAAAAGAAACGTGTACACTCTTTTTTTTATAAGAACCAGCCAATTTATATGGAGGCTCGGCTGTTCTTATCTTTTTGACAATTTTAGCCTCAAATCATTTTTATCTTATTCTAATTTTTATTTTTATCTTATTCTAATTTTTAGGGCAAAATTGGGTTATTCCTGCGGCTGGATATCAAGCCAGTTATTTTTACTGTTTTGACCTTTAATTTGTCCAAAATTCAGCCATTTCAGGTAAGGGGTTGTTCTTAAGTTGTTCTTATTTTCTGGCATTTCTGAGCCGCGTTGTTCTTAAAAAAGAGTGTATTTTACCCTTTTGAATCTCTAAAAACACATCCTTCATTAGCCAAGGTTAGCTCATCCTACTTTTCTTAGTAATTTACGAAAGATAATTTTCTTTCATTCTTAAAGGTTTTGTTTTTACATAAGTGTTCCCGTTGTTTCATATTAGACACATATTTCATATCAGGACAGTTTCTTTCTATTGTTATATTAAGTTTATATAAGCAAAAAAGTTTATATAAGCAAAAAATGTTTTTGTTTTCCTCTTTCTGACCAAGGGGGGGGGGGGTTTGTAGGGGTTCGAAATACCGATTTCCCGTCAAAATTTTTGCTGAATCCCGGAATCCCAAAAATTGGAAAAATATTGACACCGTCACACCGGCTTGTACAGGGCAAAAATGTACCTAAATACCGTCATCGTCTGATTTTAAAATACCGTTTTCCCGTCTCTTTTTTTGTCAAATCCCGTAATACCGTACTAAAAAAGGACCAATCCCGTCACACCGTAAAAGTACAACCCCCCCTGTTAATTTAAATTGATGAATGAGCAAACGTTATCACTCTTATTTAAACACAAAATATTAAAAAAACACTTTACCTTCTTTTTGAGCTTGCATCAAAAATATTGGCAAACAAAATAACTACAAAATAGAACAACATTTCTGTAAAGAAAGTCAGAAGAGACTTCGATCCACAGCACAGTAAAAATTTAACACAGTAAAAATTTAACACAGTAAAAATTTATTTTCAAATTTTTCATTTTCTAGTAGATCCTAAATACTATTGATTTATTCATATTCATTATATTAACTGGAAGGGTTAAATGAAATTTGTTTACTTTCAGCTTAGCATGATTTTCATTAAGTTTCTCAGCTTGATTTCAATCGTCATTATGTTGACGTAATGTTATAAATGATGACGTTATCAAGCAAATAGAAATCCATAATACATGTTCTGCACTGATTTTGCAAACCTCTGATGTCAAATGCTGAATTATTTTTCCACAAAATTGCATAAGAAAATGAAGAGATCAAGAACCAAAAATCAACAAGAATTCTGGTACTGGAAAAAAAGTATTAGGTATTGAAATCTTCCTTCATTTTTAAAATATAGTGGCAACAACCTTGAACGGTTGAACAACCAACTCTCAAAACTTCATACAATCCTGTTTCAAGTAGACGTTTCAGCTTGAAGCGCCATGTTTACATAACCAATCAAACCACTCAAGGCCATACATAAAGTAATGATACATTTATCCAAAAAGCCTATCATTGACTTGAAAAGATTTTCGGCGGTTTTCGAACTTCTTTGCCAATTTCATGTAAAGGTATAACAAAAGTAATAGGTCCTTGCGCCTCAATGTCTCCCTCATAATCACATGGTTCCTTCAACGCTCTCAACTTTTTTCTAGTTTTTTGTCTTGCTGAAGGATAAACAAGGCTTGTTTCTTTACATCTACAGATCCGAATAAATTGAGTTAATAGACAACAAAAGACAGCTAGTCCTGCCAACAACCTGAAATAAACAAATACCAATTATAAGTGCTGCGAATGAGGGTTCCTTCCACGAACCCTTGCTCCATTCATTGAACAGATTCTCCTAATTATAGAGAGGTGAGCGAGTGGGGTTAAGTTGTTAGCGCAAAAAAAAATTCCTGTTTCCTTCCATGGAACAAACGCTAGCTTTTCGAGCCCATAAGGAGTACTTAGGAAAAATGGGTGACGGGTATGTGCGAGCCATAAGGGTCCCTTTTTCACACCCTCAATATGGAAATAGTCTCTCTGGGGGTCGAATTTCTAACTTGTCTCGGACATATCCGTCATTTCGCAAACCTACCAAGGGTTACGAGTTATAGCCTAGTGGTCTATGATGTCCGAATCTTGCGGCTCCTTGTTCGAATTTAACTTTTCATTCCAAGGATGAAAACTAAAGGAGCAATTTGGAGTTGTCTATTGTTTTTTTTAGCTCGAATCACCTGTTCATTTAAAATTTTCTTCAATGGGCTCTTCCAGAAAAAAATCTTTCTTGGGGGGGGGGGAAGGATGTAATATTTTTTCAATGATCTACCCTTGGACATTTTTCACCCCCTGGATACGCGTTTTACCCCTGTACAAACATCAAATCGACCCTAAAATCGACACTAACCCCCCCCCCCCCCTGGACATTGCAAATTCACCCCATGGACATAACAGTTTTTCAGGATTTTTTAGATACCCCTGGACAATATATCTTCCATAAATTTATAGATAGTTGAGCCAGCTAACCGTGTGGCCCCTGCGAGAAGAATTGTAAAAGTATCTAATAGTCATAGAGTGATTATTGAGCTATCAACATGCTCAATTTTTATAAATTAACTTTATTTACCATATATACCATCCACCATAGAATTTTGTACAACATCCTGTGCTGCAGCAATATTCTTCTGTACTGCAACTAAGAAAGAAAAACATAAATTAGCTGGTGTTCTTATGCTGTGCCTGAAGTAGGAAATTTAATTTTTATGTTAAAGTTATTAGGTATACACGTAGAAAAATAAAACAAATTTATGTCTGAAATTGTAAAAAGGGCAAAGGCGAAAATGAGTTTCCATAAATTGTAATTATCTTGTAATTAGTTCCTTGTTTGTATTGTATAGAGACAGGGTTGTAATAAAAAAGTATAGCCGGGGGAAGGGGGTAGGCTTTTGTGATACTATGGGAAAGAAAATAGCCTGAAGATTTTTTGGTTTATGTACTTCCGAACTTAGCATGTTAATTATGTTTTAGCACATTTTAGCACTTCTCCAATGCAATGTCAGTAAACATTTCAAAAGTGAAATTTTGGGATTAAAAAATAAGCTTTTCAAAAGTCAATTCTATTGAATTTTAATAGAATACAATCAAATCCGAAAAATCCTACAACCACGAAATTTTATCCCATCATAGTAAACAAATTTTTTAACGAAGTTTTCCATACCTATATTTGAGTGATTCAGATTTCTTGCCAATTTTGTTTAATGCTTTGGTAATGCATACATCTTGCAGACTTAATTTCTGCAATGGGAAAAGAAGTAAGAATAATTTAAGGAATATAATGAAATAATGAAATACAATGTTGTTCCAGGATAATTAGAAAGATTATATACAATGGGTGAAAGAAAATTGAGAGTAAATCTTTTCCAACTGGAAAAATTCCTTAGCTTAAGTCTGTTTCAAAATAAATTGGGAGTCAATACTTTTTCTAATATTCATTTTTTTATATCTCTTTTGGATCGAAAATTGATAATAATGGTCAAAATGGACCTACTGTAAGGGGCTAATAGCTTTTGACCCACAAAAGATGCGAAAAACCTGAATACACATTCGAAATCAATTTAGAAAAGTATATAATAAAGGTTTATGTCCGAGTAGAAATAATCTTCATTTACAAATTTTTAGGATATTCTACAAAGCTTACTTCGAGCCGCTTACTTCCGACGAGGTATTACTTTTAGTTATATCTTTATTTTAGTTATATCTAAAAAAGTATGGGCTGTCATTTTTTGGTACAGACCTTGTAGTATGGACAGAAATTTGATCAGAAAGGAGACATACATAATCAACAATAAAATGTCCAAAGTTAGGAGTGGCTTTCCAAAAAACAGATACATATACAGGTTGTCCATATTTTAAAACGTCAAGTTTATTGGACACCATGTAAAACGAAAATACTTACGATGAAATTGACGAAACAAATACACCACACTAAAATAGACTTTTCCATATCAATCAACAAATTCCCAAATTAATGCAATGATTGAAACATGAAATATGTAAACTACAGTCTAAGATCGTCTGTATTGGAATATTTTTCAAACCAGTCGCACCTAAAGAGTATGGCAAAATTGACATAAGATTATATTTAGAAAATGACAAATGTGTTAAGTATGTCTATTGTTGGCTAATATGAATCTTCCCTTCCAAACTTTTTACCGAGTTTATGTATCGGAGGATATCGAGGGGTACGGTAAGTGAAGTCGATACAAAACAAAGCCAGTAGTTGATGTACGGCTCTATATTGCCTTTCCTCACCCAAACAGACGACGGTATTTTGGTGTTTTTACCGTCGTCGAGCAAAGTAGACTATGATTTTAGAGACAAGTCAACTTTGCTTTATACCGTCCCTCTCGATTTATCTCGAATACAAACTCGCTATTGCCATGACTTGAAAGAAGAAAACAAAAAATCTTCATTTTCTCTCATATATTTTCATTTAGTTTCATTAGCTTTAAATATAGGACCCTCGTGATTATTTGCTTTAGTGTCTAACTGTTTTTCGTATATTTTACCCCTAATATTTTTTCCTTCTAACTCTCTCGTTTCTTTAACTGTTGTGAAAAGTCATTAAAAATATTGATTGTTTTTTTCACACCTTATTTTTATCATATACTTTTTCATTATCCCCAATAATTATTAAATTAACAAATTAAGACAAGGAGACTACTTTTAATATAAGGAATATAACTTGGGAACCCATCATGATATAGTTATACAAGGAATATATTACTGTAAAAAGACAAGTGCTTTGAGTTTTTATTTCAAAGTTTTGTATTTAAAACCTCTCATAACTAATCATAAAAACATTACTAATCGATTGAAAAGTTTGTATTTTGATTGTGATTGATGGTTTATTGCAAAAAAAAAAAGGTCTATATCTTTATTGAGTCCATTTTAAGGATAAATTTAACTAGTTATCTATATTCATGACGTAATGTTTTCTACGGAAATACCCCTGTTTTAGCCAGTAGTGGCAAATTTAAACTAGACAAAAGTTATATAAAATTTGCCACTACTGGCATAAACCGGAGTCTTTCCGTAGAAAACATTACGTCATGAATATCACGAATTGCAATGAAATTTATATCAACGTAACAGGGCACTGAGTCTGCCCCATTTTGTTTGTAGCAGGTGTCTTAATAATGCTTAGTTGCTAAGCTCATAACAAAACAAACAGAAAAAAAAATAAAGCACGAAAAAATATAATTAATGGGTTGCAATTTTATTCAAATTAAAGTTGAAAAATAATTAATCATTGTTTATAATTCGATATGGAATATGGGCTAGAGAATGAAAATATATGAAGTATTGAATAAAAATTATGCTTAAAAAAAACTCTTCATATAAGCACAGAGCCTAGTTCTAAAAGGAAACAAACAACATGCTGAATGGACCTAACAGATATAGCTAGTCGGAAACATGCTGAGTGAAAATGAAAATGTTCGGACGAATAAGAAAAGATAACAGCATAGCATACTGTAGAGATGCGTACACTTGAAAAAGTGATGCAACTTGTTTCACGTTGGCTTTCCAATGTTTTAGAGCTAAGGAGCTACAAGGAGTTTTGGCAAAGATAAAAATTGAATGAAGCAACTTACACAAATCCGAAATTTCGTACAATATGGAAATATTTCACTCATTCCAGATTTTCCGTATATTTCCCTCGCCTACAGTAAAGGCTCGGAAAATATCGTACAGAAAAATCTCGGAACTCGTAAAATATTTCTCATAGCACTCGCAACTGTCCGATAACTATTACATATCTTAGAGTCCAGGGAATTTAAAGTGGAAGGGTGGGTAAGAATATATATATTTCATTTATAATAATAGCGAAATATTTTCCTTTAATGATAATTATATTATTATTTATTATTAGAACTCTATAAAATGTCATCTTTATAAAAAATATGTAATCTTCAGTATATAATAAAATATAAAAAAATTATTAATATATATGAAAATGTAAAAAATGCTATGAAAATATATACCTTTAAAATATTGATAGTAAAGTTTTTAAGCCAAAGCGAGGGGTTGCATACACATTTTTTTAAATATTAATAAGCAATTCAAATTTTTGGGTCAGGGATAGGATTAATTAGCTTTCTAACAATCTCTGAAAAATTTGCTGGCAACTCCTGATATGACCATACCTAAAGAGCTTTTACTTTACGAGATACATAGTAATTGGCTAGTTTGAGCCATCGAGCCTTATCAACCTGGTTGCTTATAATAAAAAAATAGGATATAAAGAATCATTTTGAAATAAGCCTCTAAAGAGGACCCCAAGCGGTTTGCGTGATGACGTGATAGGGACTTTCTTGCTGCGTGATTAGATTGATCAGAGGTCAAAACGTGATCGTGATTTGAAAGATTTTTGAGCCGTGATACGTGATTTGAACTTTTTTCCAAGAGATGTATGATTATCCATTTTTTTTCACTGATTTTCATGATCGTGATTGAAGACAAAAAATTAGGTGATATCGTGATCAGAGTTACCGCTGGGGGGGCTCTCTAAAGGAGTTTCCCAAACAACCTATAAGGGCACTGCAAGCGTTGATAAGAGGGCCTGATCTGTTGCGCTGCAAGGGTGTAAAAATTGATCTGATATTAAGGATGAACTGATATTAATTTCCAGTAGCGTAGACAGGAGGGGCGCAAAAATTTGTGTAGGAAAGCAGATTTTTATGATACTGTAATTATCTATTCATAATATAAAAAGATAATTACTGTGTCGTAAAAATCTGCTCTCCTACACAAATTTTGCGCCCCCTTGTCTACGCTACCCATTTCTCCTGTATACTATGAAAGTTGATCAGCGATTTTATTATAATCATTCAAATGGTTATAATCCCATTCATCGTACCATCTACAAGAACCTTCTTCGAAATGATCACAAACAACACGTGGCTGCATTGGCTTTCGTTTTGGTAATTCTGGCTCTGGTGATCGGTGTCCCAATGATGAAAAACTCTTATAATAATACCTAGAAGAGCAAAAGGAGAGAAAAAAAGATTACTTTAAAGTATTGAACTAGATCATACTGTTATATATTTTTGGAAAAAAAAACACTATTATACCAGTATCTGTACCATTACAACAACAAAATCGAGACCATTTCGTTTTTTTTATCTAAAACACGAAAAACCTTCTGTCCACTATTTCTCTCAGTTTGAACCACAAGTGATTTTGTGGTTTAGAGATGCTGGCTAAATCAATCTGCCAGCCAGGGTGCAGTATGCAGTGCTGACGAGTCCTAATAAGGACGAACTGCATATGCTGCTCTGCCACCCAAATCTCCTGAGTGAATATAGTTGGACAGAAATTCTTATTTCTTCACATATATATCATTTAAACTTCAACATTCAAGCTGAACCTACCATCTTTGTAATATAAATTTCCTTCCTTTTACAACTGGAGTTGCATGATGAACTGAAGTAGGATCACATCTTCCCCTACGATTCATGTTATTCCATACTAACAAACGCCCTTGTTTTGGGCGGACACTTAATCCAAGTTTAGGGAACTTCGTTTCTCCACCCTGTTTCACGTTTTGCAGATAGACAAGTGTTGTTGCATATCTGTCTCTAAGCTCCTTGCTATTCAGGGTGCAATCTGTATGCGTTTTATATCCTGAAATTGTTTGAAAAAAACCTTAGATTGCATGACAGTCGGGTATTATTTGAATAAGCTTTTAAAATCGTTTGTTTTATATAAACAAGAGTTTTAAAAATAAAACTTAGAGAAAATAAGCAACGAACTTTTGTAAACAATTCAGTTCAAGAAAAACATAAACCTGAACTGAAAATTTAGTGGAAATTCATTTCTACTATTGTAAATAAAATATCCAATTTTAAACCAGAATATAACAGTTAAATTTTGCTTACCAACACCTTTGGGATATGAAGTAATTTGAAATTTCCCACCATGACTGCTTACTAATGAAGTAACATCCTCAACCCGTTTCTCAAAAACCGATGCAAACGGACTTTCATCTCGATAAAAAGCAGTACTGTGACTCCACTTAAATTTCGTTTTCAAACGATTTGAAAAGGTCTCATTGATACAAGTAGTCCCTTCAATAAAATCACGATTCGATATTTTGATGTCATTCAAACCAGCCTCATTTAAATATTTTTGAAATGATTGAACTCCTGAAAAGCATAACAATGGACCCAGCTCATTTGATGTTTTGGCATGTTTAACATGGGCACCAGATAAGCCATTGCATTCCTCTTTCGTTAGAAAATCATCAACAATGAACACCTGAACTGAACTATCTTTAGTTTGGTGTACCAATTCTTTTACTTTAAGATTGCGCTTATCCAGTCTTATGATATCTCCATCAGTCATAGAAATTTCAGGACAAATTGTGGCATCGAAATCTGTGATAAAAACATTCAGATAATTACTCCATCTTTCTTTTGCATAGAAATTTTATGAATTCTTGAAATGATTTGAAAAAAAAACTGGAAAACCACTTTAGGGTAAATCACTGAAAATATTATCAAAACCTTTTATTGATGTTTACTGTTAACTTGATTATCATCTGCATATTTTGTTTCCTTGTCTGGGTTTTCAAGGTTTTGAGCTTTCAATCAAGTAAATGTATCAAACAAACTGTATCCGACTTTTAAGGTGTACCAGAAGTCTAGAATTAACTTTGTATATATGTTGTGGTGTTCCTAATTTTTCTAAAATCTTGTGTATATATAAATGAAAGAAATAATTAATAAATTTTTGAATTTCTTACATATATATAGTATCTTTTTCTGTTATGTTTCCTGAAGGCGACTGAGTGTGGGCCCTTAAACACGTGGAAAGTCACTATGCCAGTCACAAGTCTGGAACTTCGGGTTTTGTTTTGTGTTTGTATGTTTTTTGATGTATTTGATGTGTTTGCTTTTGTACTTGTCCCCATTTTGTATGTATTTTGATGAACTTGTGTAAATGATTGTACGGAAGTGTGTTTATCAAAAAAGTTTTTTGCAATTCATTGTTCCTCCACTATTACTTTTCTTCTATCTTCATTTGGATTAGGTTTTTCTTTCACATACCACTATTTAAATTCCCTTTAACTTTTTGCTAAATTACCCTCCGTTTCGGAATGATTAAAAAATTAAAAATACCAAAAAAATCGTAAATATATATACATAAGGCGAGACCAATTTAATTTGTTGTTCTACAGGCAGATTGTTGGCAAAATATGAGTCGGTCGGTCGGTAAAATAAAAATAAGACTTTCATTAATCAAGGAAGGTTACTGTAGTAGGCTTTAAGTAATATTTTCAAAAAATCTTGGTCGAATTTTCATCATTCATCTTTGATGGAGTTTGTAATAAAATCTTGCGTGCATAGAATTCATGATTCTAGATTCTTTTCAACTTTTTTAAAGAGTGAATTTTTTAAATGACTATTAGTATACTAGTATTAGAAATTTGTGGCATAGGAAGTTCAATATTATTATTCTTTAATTTGCAGTAAATGCTGGGTCGGTCGCGCCCGTAGAACAACAAATTAAATTGGTCTCGCCTAATTAACAAAAATATTCTTAACTTTTTTTCGTTTTTATCAGTTTGAGTTATTTATATATCAATACTATTCCTTTCTAAAATGACAGATATTACATATCTTCACTATATATATGGATACCCAGGCTCAAACTATGATTAAAAAAGATTAATCTAATCAAAAAATTTATTTTCAGAAAGCGTTCTAAAACGTCAAAACAACCTCATATATTAAAATTTATATAAAGCATATCGATACCAAATAATAATAAGTATTAGTTATCGCACGGTACCGAGTACAGGGATATATTTTTTGAGTTCAGATTCTTTGTAATATTTTCCGAGCCTTTAGGCGAGTTTTTGAGTACTTCTTTACAGTAAAAGTCGATTTTTTTCTTCTTTTGATTACCAAATAATTGTTGATCCCATAGTTTCTACCGTACCCTCCCCCCTACATTAGGGAAGGATTTTGGATTTTAATGAAACCTAGACAATGGGGGATGTTGAAAGCTTGAATTTCCTAATCCTAAGGGGGGTTGCAAGTAAAGGGGGGAGGGGTCTCGAGGATCTTCATAAAATTATGTACGAAAAAAAAGCTAAGAGGGGCAAATAATACTTCTTGAATGCTTTTGTCTGGAACTTTTTCTCAAGCATATACACGCTTTTTTATAAGAATATACTTTAAAATACAAGAATATTTATGATGAAATTGGCCCTAAAAATAGAATATAATATGGTAAGAATACAGAAAGAATATTTCAGGATGATTTTCCCCAAAAATTTAAGAATATTTATGATGAATTGAAAAAACACCTTTCTTATAAAAAAAGCATGTAGAAGCCAGGCTGGAAATGTGCACAGTACGCTGAATATAATTCAGAGTGAGGCAGTAATTACTTTTGGGGTATTGGCCTGAGGAGGGTAGCTCGACCTCGACCGTCATACCGTAAGATCGGGTAACTTGCATCAGTGGAAGCTAACATGCATAGCCCTCAAATCACAAATGACTGACCAATCTAAACTAAGCAGCAAAATTTCAAAACAAATAAAGTGTCTTTATTTACCTTTCTGTTTATTCTGACCATTTCCTTGACTTTCCTGAAGGTTTTCATGCTCATTCGTCAACTTTTCTCCCCTTAAACCCTGATGATCATCTCCCACATCAACCATATGTGCATGTGAAGTTTCAGGTGGTTGTAGTGGTGACGAGGTGGGCCACTTTTTAGAGTTCAATTTCTCAGAAAAGCCATGAATAACTCCGAATATCTCGTGAGAAAAGGTTAGGGTAATGGCTAGCAAAAGAAAAATTAAAACAAACCATCTGAGATAGTTGATTGTGTTCTCTTTTTGCCGACAAGAAGTGGAAGCATGTTGAGGAGAGGAAGAATATTTTTCTGGAACTGCAGCTTTCGTTTTCAACTTTCGATTTTTCGCCGCCATTTTTGTTTTGATTTGTTCGGAAAGGTCTAAACTGTGATGACACTGACAGATTTTCGATAACATCCGTACTAAAGATATAATTTTTTTTGATTTTTGTTGATGATAAAATTCTTTGCTAAAGGGATGCAATAGAATCTTTTAATTCTACTTTTTAACGATGCGATATTTTGTTTTTCTTTCAATCTCATATATTCTAGATTTTAGCATATCAGCGAGCGCCATAAGAGAAAGGCGGCATTTTTAGAAATTTGGCTTCTCCATCTTCTCCATTCACTCGAAAATATAATCTTGTTTGTATGCTGAGGTAAGAGTTTTCTTTTTCCTGAAATCTTGAGTCTGGATACCCAGGCTAGAAAATGCATTGTAAGTAATTAGTTAAACTTCTGTGTCTGATTGTTTGTAGTCCTTCAGCAGTGGTTAAAATTATGAATTTTACCAACAAGTTAGGCGGTCATCGAAAAAATGCTCTGTTCGCGTCGCAACGGGTGTTAAAAATACATGCGGGCGGACGGGCGGTCGAAAAAATTCCCGGGTTTTTTAAAATCACGCCAGTAATTCTAGGGAGGGTGGTAACGCAAACAAAACAATTTTTCTATGGCCGCCAGAGAGCGATTGAGAAAAAAGCTATACTTTAAAAGAACAAATTGTTTTTCCCGGATTTTTTTCCGCGTCTCCGCACCGGAAAATCAGCAAAAAATATGATACGGGCGGGTGACGCGAATAGAACAATTTTTCGATGGCCGCCTTACTGTGTATAGTAGGTCAAAGAAGATTTGGCTGAAAATTTACACCGAGCACAAGTGGTTAGGTCAGGGGTCAGCTTGGTAAAATCTGTGTGTTTTCATTTCAAGAAATGAAGCATGAGTCACCGATGACCCAAGCGCATTATTGACTATTATACCCAGAATGCGGCATGCAAACACAGGACCCTGCCGACGCACCGGACTTAACGAACACCGGACACGTGAAAGTCCGGTGTAAAATGAAATTCTTTTTACCACTGGACAATTTCTACACCGGACTTAAGGAAGTCGGATGTCCGGTGTCGGAGAAGGATATTTTTTCCCACGGGACAATCAAAACACCGGACATGACCAGTCCGGTGCGTCCGGTGTTTCTTAATTTTTTGTTTCATAAATGTCCGGCGTCCAAAATTCCCTGTATGCAACACCGGACTGACACCGGACTTATTACATCCGGTGTAGCGAAAGGATACTTTAAGCACTTTAAGCTGAAGTCCCGGAAAAGCGGGATAAAAATAAGTTTTTTGCAGTTTTCAAAAAAACGCCACATAGAAGATCTTTCAAATTCAGTATGAGAATAGAGCAGTAAAAAATACAACTTTTCTATTTTTCCTTTTTTTTTGCAAAAGTTCTAGAAATGAAAATAAAAGGATAATGATAATTGAATACTATCCACTGATGATCCGAGGCGCCATCGTAAAGCTAGAATCGCTTCCCGTACTCTTGGCTTGAGAAAATGATCAACAGATTAAATTTTTCACCTGCGCGGGAGTTCGTGGGCGTTCTGCGAGCGGTCTGCAAGCGTTCCCTCGGACCGTGTTAAAAATGGTACACTCAGCTGTGACAGATCATTTCGATGGAAGTTGTTGGAATGTTTACAAGACTCTTGACAGAAAATCGTTTGTTTTATTGTCAATGATGACAGTGCCGTTATTAATTTTGTTAGATCTGGTATATTGATGTTTGTAAGTGCACTTTATAGTTTTAATTCCCATTGAAGAATCATATTCCGATTTTATTTTCTATTTAATAATTCATAGAAGGTTTTACAAAACCTATTCTCTTGAATATAAAAAAAAAATAATGGCGACAGTATGATATCCATCCATCAGTATAACAGTGTTTTCATCCAGCATTGGCATTTGGCTGCTGGCTACTCATGGCTTATAAGCAGGTTCTAGGTGGGCCCCTAAGAATTTAGGTGATTCCTAGAATTTAGGTGGCCCCTAATGGAAAAATAAGTGTGCTTTAATCTCATTGTTAAGCAAAATTGAATGCAACATAAGCCTGTTGACAAAGATCATAAAAGATATTACCATCTCCCTGAGACAGAACTTTTATTAAATGTGAAAAAAATGTACTGGGTGCACCAAAAAAAAGTATACCTAGGTTTGTCCAGATATTGTAAGCTTCAGGATTTAAATTTTTTGTTCATTCTTTTTTTATTGTATAGAGGGGGGGGGTTTCAGGGGGTACCCGATTCCGCAATTCCGCCAATTTTTTCTCCAATTTCCGTCAAACCGTCTTAAATTGAACCAAAATTCCGTCACCGAAAATTCCTTTGAAATTCAATATTTTTGTCAAAAATTCCGCAAATTTTGAATATCTTTTACCAATTCCGAAATTCCGCAAATTTCTTTGCTAAATTCCGATTATCCGCACTAAAATTGTCTAATTTTCCGTCTCCATCAGGGAACCCAATTTCCGTAATGTCGTCTAAATTTTTGCCAAATGCCGCCACTCCGTCCGAAAAAAGGGCCGACTCCGCTCCTCCGCCAACCATGAACCATGAACTATAGAGGATGCTTTAACTTGAATTTTGAGCTATTATGCATTAAATTTGAAAAAGCAGTTCAAAAGTTATTTCCAAACTAACTTTTTTTCCATGTCCAAATTTCAAAAAATCATTAAAAACAGCAATCACGCTATAAATAAGACAAAATGACAAAAAAACAATTCCATTGTTTCTTTTATTCTTTTTCCTCTTATCTTATATTTTGCCAACAGTTTGCCCATCTTATTTGCAGGTCATGAACATTTCCAACACCATCAAACTCAATGCAGACCCAAGTTCTTTGAACAACTAGTCGAGGAATGGTGATCTATTTTTTCAATAATTTTCTCACATAGCATAATTTCAAAACCTTGGGGATTTCCCAAAAAAAATTTCAGCTTTTCCAAAAATATTATCTTACATGGGAATAGCTTGTTTTACCATATTCTTAAATTCCGTGACAAGTTTTGATGAACACAGTTGCATTTTTTGGTATTTTTATGTGTAAACAAGGTAAGTGTCAAGAGAAAAGTTTGCTCGCTGTTTTTGATGGTTTTTTGAAGTTTCAACATTAAAAAAAAGTCAGTTTTTTTAAAATAATTTTCGAACTACGTTTTCAAATTTAATGTATAATAGCTCAAAATTCAAGTTAGAGCATCCTCTAGATACAATAAAAAAAGAATGAACAAAAAAATTAAATCCTGAAGCTCACAATATCTCGACAAAGTTGTATACTTTTTTTTGGTACACCTATATGTAATGAAATCTATAAAATGGACAAAATTTTGTGCCACAGGCTAAAAGTTTTGCTATTCTAAATTCGCTGTGACCGAATTAACACAATAATTTAGAATTCAGCCCCCATTTTTGTTTGAATAAATGTAGGTGACCCCTAACTGTGTTGGGGGTTAAAGCTATTTTGAAGTACCATTTGTTGTTGAACCTTTTAGCCCCCCCTCTGCGGCCAGGGGGGGCTGAAGCTATGCTACTACAGTGCACAGGAAAAAATCGTTAAATTAAAACCCGTGTGAAAACTGATTTCCCAGGGTGGGACTTGGTTCGTGTTTCACATGGGTGTAAAATCGTAAATAACACCCTTAGTGTTTACATCATATTGAATTGAGTATCAGACTAAAAAATACATCAAATTTAAGAAGAATTAAAGTCAAATTGTGCAGATGTTTTTTTTATAAGCATATATACAAAAATCCGGAAACAGGCTCAGAGATGCTTAGGTCAAAAGCTTAATAAGGCTGAAAAAATGCTTAAGGGATGCTTATATCCAAAGCAAAAATTTAGGGAAATACTAAAAATCCATAGAATTCCAGCCAAAAAAAGCAAAAATCAGGAAAAATATTTTTTCGTTGGCTCAAGTAACGCTTGCCATATGTTAAATTTTTCCCCAAATCTGAGCCTAGATATGCTTACAAGTGCAATGCTTATAAAAAAAATATGTAGTTTTAATAATTGATTTAACAAGGTGTATATACCCCATTATTGTATTTTTTTATTCTTCGCTAAATAACAAAATTAGCTCGGAATTTTTTTATTTCAGACATGATTTTGTTAATTATAATGGGTTTGGATATAAAACTTTGTGAATTCAGCATAAGTTTCTGATATAATTTTTTCTTTAAATTTATGTATATATCAGTAACCTATTTTAATACTTAAAAAGCTTTAATGAATTTCAAAATATAGTTGGTAAATATATTATATATTAAACAATCAGAATGCTCCTGACTAAGGTAGTGAAAATGCATCGAAGAGATGCTACTCGTAAATCATCCAACTGGGCTGTATCGGTTATGAACTTTCTTCAAGGCAAGAAAGAAGTAAAGATCAGACAAATAGGTGATCCTGTTTTACGGGAACTTGCAAAACCAGTTGAACAGGCAGCGTTTGTTACCCCAGAGTTCAAATACATTGTTGATGAACTAGTTTCTATGATGCGAAAATCTAACGGAGCTGGAATCTGTGCTCCTCAAATTGGCATTTCATTACAAATTATAGCATTTGAGGTGACAGGACACGATATTAAATTAGCTATGGATAAATATGGTAGTAAAGGTATTTCTAAAATGCAAATGACTTTATGTCCTTTGACGGTTCTTGTGAATCCGAAAATGAAAATACTTGATTCAAGGACAACAATATTACGTGAGAGTTGTTTAAGTATTGAAAACTATTCAGCCTTAGTACCACGGCATCAAGAGATTAAAGTGGAAGGGTTAAACCCTGATGGACAGCACGTTGACTTACATGCAAGTGGATGGACTGCAAGAATTATACAACACGAGATGGACCATTTGCAGGGAAACCTCTATGTTGATACTATGACATACAAAAGTCTACGGAACGAGAAATGGCAAACATACAAAACTTAAAATAGATTTGTTATATTTTTTATTCAATTTTACAGTTCATGTTTTGATGTATCTTGATACAAATTTTTATACCAAAAAAGAGTCATACACATCCCTTCATGTTGATCAGGAATTCTTTATCTCTATGGTTTTATTTTTAGCTACCATTATCTTTCACACAAAATTATCCTATTTATTGCATTTTTTATATGCATCATCGGAACTACCAATATTCATCAATTAATAAATTCCTTTCTTCTTTATTTCAGTTCAGGACTTTAAAAAACAAAATCAGAAAACAATTCAAAATGCAAAGTTTACAAAATTTCACAATGTAGGTATCAATATGGAATCAATTGAAAAACGTGTTTAAGCAAGTAAGAGGGAAAACAAATGGCAGAACTTCATGTTATTGGTGAGGTATCAGGGGGCAGTGGCTTTCCATCACATAATTTATATTGTAAATGGTCAGTTCACGCTGAGGGGACATGGTCAATTTTAGCTGGTTTAAAAGAGGGACAAACTCAGGTTGACAACCCAGAGAATGAGGATTATGCTGTATGGGCACACCCAATTGATCTGCATTTCACTACAAAAGGACTTAAAGGATGGCCTAAACTCCATTTCGAAGTATGGCATCAGGATGGTTTCGGACGTAATGAAATTTATGGTTATGGATTCTGTCATATTCCAACTTCACCTGGTAAGTGTTTTTCAATTCCATTTGTCTGGTGTATCCCACGGGTAAAATCTTTTTATTGGTCTGTTTTTTAATCTTTTTTTTCAGACAGTCAATTATAATGTATTGATCTGATAAAAACTTTTAGTCGGTGTCTGAAGTTTTTAGGCTCTTTTGCAGTTAGAAAATGTAGCCAATGCTTTAATGCTTTTTTCTCTAGATATTATCCCTAAAATCCTAACCTTTGAGAAATCTTTTTGACCCAAGAGGCTGTCAGCTAAATCTAAATCTGTCCGGTTTTCTTTTTCAGGAAATACATACCATACTTTAAGGGAACTTATTTTGGCGGGAACTAATTTTGGCGGGCAGCAAAAATCCTAAAAGAAATTAATTTTGGCGGGAACTAATTTTGGCGAATGACAGCGTAAATTTGTTCTATTTTGCCTTATTTTGAGCAACTTTGATGAATTTCAGGGTTCATGGCAAAAAAAACAACAAAATTAATTTTGGCAGGAACTTATTTTGGCGAGTGAGCAAAATATTTAATTTCCGCGGAAACGAGAACTTGATACTTTTGAAGCTTTTGGTGATACAAAGTCACTCTGAAAATTTGAGATCAAAAGCTTTTTCCGTTCCATTTTTATGGCTGTTTTAATTCCTTTACAGTCAAACCTCTCTTAAAAGATATTTTATCCTACCGGGCCTCGTTTCTATGCCGTTTCCATGGGATACTTTTGTTTGAGAAAAAACTTTAACATTGAAATATCTCAAGAACCGGAAGAGCTTTTAACATAATTCTTTCTTTGTTGATTTTGAATCTTTCTAAATTAAATTTAAGTAGAGCAGGGTTTTGGAATACAGTATATGGCCCCCAAAACGGAGACGGCCCCCAAAACGGAGGTTGTCATTAAAATGAGGATTCTGACTTATAGATTTATCAGAATTAAACGATTTTTGTTTATTTTGAAAGAATGATGGTTAAACTTAAAAATGAGCATGTTTTGGATGGTTTGAGACAGATTCAGAATAACATATTTGCGTCTGAAGGAAATATCTTAACACCAAAATTAGATAAAAATTGCATATAACTCACTCTAGCTCCTTGGATATTGAAAATAAGTTATGTAAATGGGGTAACTTTCTACACCTAATGCCTTTCAGAAAATGCAGATACATCTGTGACTTTAGAGGATGGGTAAAAGATGTAGCATCTTAAAGGTCAACCAGTATTTTGAGACCCTAGAATCAGCATTGATAGAACCGAAAATTCTAAATATGAGAAACAGCAAAAAATCTTGGAATTCCATTTTTATCAGCTTCAGTTAATAGCTTATAACAAAAAATTAACATTATATATAAAAATTTTCGCTGAATCAGCAAAAACGGCAAATTCTGTCATTTTTTTGAGTATAGGGGAAAAATACCTTTAAAGCTTAATATTTTCAGTTTCTGTTAAGCTTTTTTTCTAAAATTTTCACAGCTTATTCCATACATGAATGGAACTATTTTCAAAAGAGATTGGTTTTCAGTAACTTGATTAAGACGTTGTTAAATCAAAATTGTCATTTTGGAAATTTCTAAATTTTCAGTTTGGACTTTGCAATATCGAAAATCTTGAGATATATTTCATAAAAATCATAAATTTTACATTTATCGGGTCGTAAATTTAAGGGTAAAGGGTCTTCATATTACGGTAAAGAAATTTTGTTTTGTTCCTCGAATTAGTATATTTTTTTAAATTTAATTTAATTTTTAGCTGGGATCTGGGAGTCTGGGCTGAAGGTGGGAATTTTAAGATAAGGTGGGACCTGAATTTTCAGGGGGGACCTGGAACCCCCTTGCACACTATGCTATTACCACTGGGCTTAATAATTTGATTTTAACTACACCTCCGTTTTGGGGGCCCCAAACCTCCGTTTTGACAACCAGGGATATACTGTAAAAATTTTATCAAACAAATTTATGCCCAAAACCCTCTAAATCACATTTCAAAACTATGGTCAAAATTTTGTATTCATATCTTAAAGATATCTCGGGAAATCGCTAAAATTGCAAACCTCCGTTTTGGGGGCCATTAGAAAAAAGCTACCTATCTTTAAGCGATTGAAAAATATTGTTGAAATTGAAAATTTTGAAAAAGAACTTCCAGGAAAAAAAGTAGAGATGTTAAAGCTTTTCATGCAGGAAAAAATTTTCTAAAACCTCTTTTCCTCTAGCTTTGAGAGAAATTTCAAATTTGATCGACGTTTTGGGGCCACATACTGTAGTGTTTTTCAAAAAGTCGAAATAAACTCGGGAAAGGTGTATTTTGGCGAATTTCGTCTAAATTCGCCAAATCCGCCGAAATTAGTAACTTTTCAAAGTAAAAACCAACGTTTCTCTTTCTCATTTAGGACATCACAAACTGACCTGTCCAACTTGGAAACCTACCGGTAATTGGAGACAACGGATACGATCTTATTTTGTCGGTGGTGGCCCTATATTACGTAATTCAGACATTATCTACACCGGCCCTGACCGGTATCGCTTAACAACTGTTGCTATGGGGCAGATACATTTACAATTAGATATAATACTAAGACGTTTTGATAAATTTGGTATCGAATGTGGTTGAAATTGTTCGAATACTATTTTTTGTGAGTTGAGGTTATGGTGATAAACTCTCTTATCTTAAGATCGTCATGGATTTAGGATGATTACGTTTAATCGTCTAAGTTTTCAAACATAAAGAAATTTTATATGATAATATCACATAATACTGTAGCACATGAAAATATCATTTGGGTGAATTTTCTTCACTTTATCTGAAATAGGTCCGTTTCAAACCCAAGACCAAAACCTAAAATCGATTTTCATGTTTGATTATCCTGGATTACCATATTTTTCTTTGTAGCTGCATCTGGCTGCATAAAAATAAATTGTTACAAATTGTTGGTGAGAACTGTGTAACTTGACCATTAAAAAATGCATAAAACAGCACATTTTTGGAAATTTCATTCAATTTTTTCGAATTCTTTCAGCAAAAACCAGGTTTTTTTGGATGGGTTATTCTTAAAAAGTCTTAAAAATTAGAAAGTATAAATTAAATATTGGATATGAAATTTTTTTGTACCTTTAAGTTTCAAATTTTTGTTTGAGATTTCCCACAATGACCAGGGGAGGGGGGTCGGCAGTAAAATCTCAGACATAATGACGTTTACTACGGTGGTGGTGTGTCAAAAAATTGAAGACAATTTTTACTACCCAGGGTTGTTAAATACCAAAATGGGTGGTATCTATGTGTTAAATGTTGAAAAAATTTTACTACCTGGGTAGTTAAAACTTTTTGTTAAATCAACCAAAAAAAGCAAAAAATAGGTGGTCCCTATGACAAATTGTCCCAAAAGCTTTTACTTCCAGGGTAGTAAAATACCTCTTCCAAGAGTCTGGGTGGTGGTATGTAAAAATTTGTAAAAAGCCTTTTACTACTCATATATGTCTGAGATTTTACTACCGACCCCCCCCCCCTACAATGACCATTTCTGGAAATAATGATGAAAAGTTCTTTTTAGTAATCAACGTATCTTAATATGATTTAGTTTTAGCCGTTTTTATGATTATTTCTGTATCATTTGATTGTTAATAAGGTGGAGATTTTCTTTAGGGTGCAACATTTTTTCGAAATTTTATTGTTTGAAAGGTTTTATTCTGTATATTTTTTATTATTTATCTCTAAATGTAAAGCTTTGTATCCAATTCATGAAATATTCAATGCAAAAGATTTTTATAGAAACAAATTTTATCAAAATAATTAAGTGGATAATAGGCCTTTTCATAAATTACGTCACGAACATCACTTGCCTCGTATTCAAACAATTACCATGGTTATTATGTCCCTTGAGAAAAAAACGAATTTATGAATAGAAAGTAGTTTTAATATAATCTGCTGGTAGTTGATCACCATGGCAATAATTTCAAAACGAGGCAAGGGATGTTCGTGACGTAATTTATGGAAATGTCTATTGGTAGATGGTGGTAGATGGTCAGGATTCTAGAAGTAATCGACTGTTTGTTTCAAGAATAAGGAGTATCAGGCATTAAAATTAAGAATTAGAAACTTTGGCGAGTTGGATTCGTCCCCGTACCGCAAAACTTCGGTCATTCATCGAAGTCAATTGTCTTCAGATTTGATTCAGAAATTTTCTTAAAAGGCCCTTTCTTCTTATTTTTCAGTTAAAATACTAATCCTAGTTCTGAAACGCTTCTAAAAGCCCAGTATTGATAGGGCTAAGGTAACAAACGATGCGTGGTCCCAAGAAAGTTACTTCTACCGTCGAAAAGTTGCCGAAAATTATTAAAGTTTTATCATTCTTTTTGCTTATTTTTTTCTTTGATATTTGTAATAAAAGTGAATCTCTGTTGTTTAAAATTGATGGGGGCCACTTTAAGGTGGAAGCTTCCGAGAGACAAAAGCCTGGGTTGCGAATTTCCTGGGACCGTTCGAGCAGATGTCTTGGATTTCTTTCCTAGCCGGTAGCTAAGGTTTTAAACTAGTATTGTGTTCGTCGTGTATTGGGCCTTCCGTAGCCACCGGGGTCTATTTTGGTTTTCTTTCAAATAAAAATATTTTTTTAATTGATGAATTCTTGCACGTTCATTAATTTTAGATGTTTTCACAGCAAACTCGAGGTCTAACTGTTCAAATACCCCCTCCGAGTCAAACCATCGTTGCTTAAACTCTACCCTGCTCTACCCCCCCCTAATATCAAAATGCTTCATACTGGTTTTACGACCCTATCATGACCCTATCATTTTATCACTAAAATATGGGCTCGTCAGTACAATGATGGACGTAAGAAATTTTACAAATCATTTCTGTCAAATAAAAAAGAAAAAAAATACGGAAATATCTTCGACATTTTGAATTATTGGTCTACAGCTGAAGATTATGGAAAAATGCAGCCTAAAGGAAATACTGGATCTGTTACATTATATTACATTAAGCGGGCACTATTAAGAAATTCAAATATTTTAAGCATGCGGGGTCTTTTTTGAAAATGTTCCAGGTTGATGTACTATTATCCTTGGTAACCGTATTCTGAAAAGGGGGGAGTAGGGTTTTTTTTTGTACCAAGATGTTTTTCCTAGTTATACTAAAAAGGGATGGTGGCACCTAAGACAAAATTTCCCGAAAATCAGGGTTAGTATCATGCGACAATTACCCATCTCCTGGTTTAGAGGATTCATTTACCGAATCCCCACTCAAGCCAAACCATCCTTGGCTATCTCAGTATCACTTAACCCTAACCAAACCCCAATAACAAAATGCTTCATACTGGTTGTACGACCCTGTCATTTTATCCCTGAAATGTGGGCTCAACAGTAGTAGAATGGCAGACCTATCAGTAGAAACTCTACAAATCATCTGTCAAATAAGAAGAAAACAAAATAAGGAAATACCTTCGACATTTTTTTGAATTATTGGTCTACAGTCGAAGATTATGGAAAAATGCAGCCTAAAGGAAATACTGGATCTGTTACATTATATTACATTAAGCGGGCACTATTGAGAAATTCAAATATTTTAAGCATGCGGGGTCTTTTTTGAAAATGTTCCAGGTTGATGTACTATTATCCTTGGTAACCGTATTCTGAAAAGGGGGGAGTAGGGTTTTTTTTTGTACCAAGATGTTTTTCCTAGTTATACTAAAAAGGGATGGTGGCACCTAAGACAAAATTTCCCGAAAATCAGGGTTAGTATCATGCGACAATTACCCATCTCCTGGTTTAGAGGATTCATTTACCGAATCCCCGCTCAAGCCAAACCATCCTTGGCTATCGCAGTATCACTTAACCCTAACCAAACCCCAATATCAAAATGCTTCATACTGGTTGTACGACCCTGTCATTTTATCCCTAAAATGTGGGCTCAACAGTAGAATGGCAGACCTATCAGTAGAAACTCTACAAATCATCTGTCAAATAAGAAGAAAACAAAATAAGGAAATATCTTCGACATTTTGAATTATTGGAAAAATGCAGCCTAAAGGAAATACTGGATCTGTTAAGTTATATTACATTGAGCGGTCAGTAGGCTTTTGATCTTCTTTTAGGAAATTCAAATATTGGAAGCATGCGGGCGGTCTTTAGAAATTTTTATCCCTGTCAAGAAGCCGTAGCTTAGCATCATACTTAAAATAGAAAACGATCGAATAAAATGAATTTTGATCTTAAGACACACCTCACAGTGATCTATCATAGGCCTATTAACATAATTAATGGCTATCATGTATAAGATGATACCTTTTTGAAAAGCCATGCACGTGTGTGAGGTAAAGAAAATAGAGGAATTGGAAACCATTTTTTACAAACAAGATTACGATAATTTGCAATAATTTAATTTAAACCCTAACGAGGAATTTGAATCAGTGCATTTATTAGTACCTAAAATACATAAAACTAGCCACCCGGCGTCCCACGCCGGTTAAGCTGTAGCTGAATGCACTAAAAGTCCTTTGGATGTTGAAGGTGGTTTAAAAGCACGATCAAATATAAACAAGAAGCCCGTTAGGCGTGAAGGCCCAGCAAAAGCGTAATTTACGCGATTTCCAAAAATTCCAAAAAATGTTTAACAAGATTTCAGGAAAGGGATGTCCAAAGGATTTAAAATTTTACTGCGTCGAGCAAAATAAAATGAAAAATAAGTCGACAAGGATAATTCTCCCTTTCTTCATTTCTTAGAACAGGGAAGTGAAAAAATAAACGAAACATAATGTACAGTAGTCAATCAAAAATAAATTGAATGTTGAAAGCTCGAAACTTTCTACCCGAAGGTAAACAATCAAATTCAAAATATCATTAAATTCAACTTCCATAAGAAACAACATCATTGCATGAAAAAAGTTCTAATCTTGTTCAAATTTACACATGAGCTGCATTTTAGTCTCCATTGCCATATTCCATTTAATATCGGTATTTGAAATAATTCCGTGTTGAGTTTGAAAAATCAAGCCACCAATTCGTTAAACGAGACAGATCTAGAAATAACCATTTTCACACGTAGTATGATTGAAAAAGTTCCAATCTTGCTATAATTTACACATGAACTCCATTTTAGTGTTCATCAGCAAATTCCAGAATCAAGTCTTTTTGAAAACAAGAAACTAAAAGTGAAAGTCAGAAATTGATTTAAGGTATAGAATTTTCACTCAGAAAGCTTTATGAAAACTATAACATATGACAGAATGTTGAAAAAGTTTACAAAAAAAAATCACTACAAAGTTTCTTTGGTTTGAAAGTCTCTTGACCACTAAAGCAAAGAAAATGTTCAAGAAAGTAAGAATCAACACATGAAATCAATCTCCTCGCTTCAACCGCCATCTTGTATCTGTTTTGTTTTGAAAACGTTTGTTGTTTAAGGAGCGCGAAATCAGAAAATATATCTTTTTTAGCCAGTACCCGACTTTCGCAAGCTTTTCCCTCTCCAGACGGCAAAAAGTGTGTTACTGGTATAAAGCGCCGTTTCTACCAAAACGGACACACAGAAGGAAACACGGAAAAAAAATAGTGACACTCTCTTTAAAGGCCCACTCGCTAGCGCTGGGCCAAAAAAGAAATCTCTCAAAGTCTGCATACAAAATCTTCAAAGTTTGACTCTAGTCCTCCCCTGGGTTGCTTATCTTTTAACCATATTTGGATTGTGTACTGTTCACGTGACTTAATTTTTGGACCTACCCCGGTGGAGTACACGTTTTTTTTATAAGAACAAACTATATAAGAACATAAGGCTTCGAGGCCCAAAAATTTAAGAACATTCTAAGAACATTCTAAGGCTTTGGAGACTTAAAAACATGCATTTTCTTAAGAAATGACATCAAAATGCTCAAAAAATGCTGAAAATAAGAACATTTTAAGAACATATTTAGGCTTCAAATCCAAAAAACTAAGGCTTCGAAAATTGTAGGTGCAAAATGGTAGTGGCCAAAATGTGACGGAATCTGATTTTCGAAAAAATTATTGGCTCAAAAAACGCATGTTTATCTATAAGAATCACTATTAATAAGCATACATCAATGTTCTTAGTCAAATTATTCAATTTTTTTATGAGATAGATGTTTTTTTGCTCACAAAGTCTTGAATATGAAAGAATATTTCAAGAGCATGAAATTTTGGTTTCTAAACGTTTTTTTTTAATAAGAAACAAACGACTAATTTTAATAAATCGTCACTATTTGTGCTCTGAATGATTGTTTAACGGTCACGCTCACATAGATATCAATTATATCTGTGTTAAATGCATAACTAGGTAGGTCCATAAAAGTATATCACTTGTCTTATTTTGGAAAATTTGGAAAAAACGCTCAGGTCATTACTCAGGTTTTTCCTTGGAGGGGATAACTAATTCGAATTATAGAAAGATTCGAATAATAAAAGTTCGAATTAGCGAGGGTCGACTGTATTTAATTTTTTCCTCAATAAACTTTAAACCAGGGATGTCAGTCTAAAAATGGGTTTCAGACACAACTTTTAGCACTGTGTTCACAATCAACAATATGCTGAAAAAAAAAGATCATTTCAATAACATTGAAAGATTTGGCTTAAAAGCCGGGAAGGTAAAATCATCCGAAGATTTAAAAAATGTTTGACGTTCTCAAATATGTCTTTATCTTTTAATTTCATTTGATAATTTCGGTAAAAATATCGAAAGTGAAGATGTACTTGAAACGTATTCCAATTTTAATTTTAAACGTTTTAGAAAAAAAATTATACAAAAGGTATGATTACAAAAAAACAATTACGAATAAAAGAAGAAAATGACTAATTGAGGAATGAGCTGGAAGCAATGATCAAAATCCGGCCACGATTTTTGTGCGTCCTTGATGAGAGCAATTTCCCCAACTTCTTGAATGTGATTTCCCCCTGAAAAAAGAAAAGTCATGGTAAATCAGAAATGATTGTTTCTTTCTATCCTATTTGTTGCAGATTTTTCCAGCAATTTGAAATCGTAAGAGGGTGATTCTTCATTTATTTTAAAGACACTTAGGCGAGGCCAATTTAATTTGTTGTTCTACGGGCTCGACCGACCCTATTTTTGCTAAAATCAAAAAAATAATAATATTGAGTTTCCACTACAATATTTTACACACTAGTTATTTGTAAGACTTAAATTTGAATAAAGCTGAAAATTAATTCAAGAAATTGAAAAATTTAGAAAATCAAGCATTCCATACACTAAAATTTTATTATGATCTTCATCGAAGATAAAAAAGTGAAATTTTGATTCAGTTATTTTTTGGAAAATATTTTCGGTACCTTACCAACCCTGATAAATGAAAAATTTATTCTTATTTTACCGACCGACCGACCCATATTTTCCTAACGATCTGCCCGTAGAACACCAAATTAAATTGGTCTTGCTTTACCTATCTATTTTTGAGGATCTAAAACAAGTCTGAAGGTTTTTTACATTTAATTGGGAATTGGTACCATTTGCACTTCTTCTTTATCAAATAGAAACATAAAAATTATTGGAAGGCAAAGATTGAAACATCGAAAAGAAAACAATACACAGCGGGTACGAGGTTCAGGAACAGTTTGACACCCCTGTGTGACAGACCCACTGGAAAATTTAGCAAAAATTTTTTCCCCGGTGAGAAAATACCTTAGAATTTCAGCCCCACTGGGAAAATGACTTTGATTTCATCCCATTCGAAATTCAAAGTTTAAAAATTGTACTCGAAAACCATCCCCACTGGATTTTTTAACCTTGGGACAATAGAATTTCTATCCCCATCGGGAATTCAATAGGAATGTTTATCCCCACTGAGGAAAAAAGTTCCAGTAGGGCTGTGAGACAGGGGTCTAGTTTGAGTTTCATATGTTTTGATTTGATTTTCACTTCCAACTTATGAAAAACGAAAGTGAAAGTGAGGCTGGGTTGAAGCCAAAAAGAGAGGTTTCTCTGGCACGTACACGATTCAAATTAATCATAATTTATTTCCCATTAAAAGGAAGTACGATTGATCATTTTTCCTGACAGATATTATTCCTGGTATACGTGATAATGTATAAAGGAACACTAAAAACTTCTTATTTGTTTCAAATTAGTTGGTCAAATGTTTAAAACCCTTGCATTATCTCCCAGGCCCAAATTAATCTCAAAGAGCTAAAATAGTTTCCAGCGTTTTCTTTTCTCAGACAGGACTTAAAATTGTACGCATTTTAATAAGAGTATATTAAAGCTTTGAGATGTTTTGTATATTTGACTCTCTCTAATTCGATTTTCGAGGGATAGAAAACCTAGTTCGTAACGGTTTCAAACATTCGAATTAGAGAATGATTCAGATTACAGGAATTATTTTATATCACTTTTTAGCTGAAGGGACTGACATTTTCATTTCAGATTCAACACAGAAAGATTCGAGTTATAGAAGTTATAATTAGAGAGACTTGGACTTCTACACATTCAATCAAATATCCTTGCCCTATAGTTAAATAACCATAATAAAAACAATGTGATAGTATTGCTTTGATTTCGAATTTATGCGTAAAAGTTATGGAGTAGTACAAACATCACATTACTAAGATGAGGAGCTAAAATAAATAAAACATAGCGACTACAACGAGACAGTGCTTTCCTCAAACACGGGATTTAACAGGAGCATGATAGCCGCTAAGCAGTTAGAATTGTTGCAAACAAAGTTCTTCTACATTTTTAACCTTAAAGGAAGAAATTTTGGCGAATGAAATCCACCAAATTGAGTTCCCGCCAAATTTAATTTTTTTCTTTTTATGTCCGATTTTTCACAATTTACTCCCGAAATAAATGTTTTCACCCTGATTTCGGATTTAAAAAACCCGTCATCCGCCAAATTAAATTCTCACCAAAATGAGCTTTTTCCCTGATCCGCCAAATTAAATTCTCTACTAAAAAAACTTTTTCAGCAATCCGCCAAATTAGATTCCCGCCAAAATTTCTTCCCTTATAGGTAGGCAGATCGATCCAAACAGTTATTACCAAGACCCTTTAGTTGATTATTTTATAGTCCAAACATAGTATAATTTCTTTCGGTAGTACCCACATTAGACATTAAAGCCTTCCGTATCTAAGGATTGAAAGTAAATACATAGAAGTTTCCATGACTCGAGAGAGCGGTTTAAATCTGCTCGAGTTATAGTAATCTAAGTTAAAAACTATAACAGTTTGACCAGGAAAACTGTTCGAATTAAGAAGTCATTATATCTATAGGGGTCTGCGATTCAGACTAGAACCCCCTCCCCCCATTTCGAATCCGTGAAGTGGTTGAATTGTTCAGACCAAATTCTACGTCCTAGTATTTGTGCAATTATGAGACATTTAAAGTCCATAAAGCCTTAAAATGTTCTCTTGGCTTGTTGTTAATATAAATATATTGTTTGTTTACGTCTTAGATATAGCATGTTTTAATACCAGTCCTTAGTAATTGATTTATTTATCAATACGAAGTAATTTCCGGGGCAAGGTTAACTGACGCTTAAGTCTGGGGTTACGTACCGTGACCTAATAAATTGAACAGTTTCGTATTTGAAAAAGAAGACAATTCATATAATTATTATATCATCAAGGAAACGACACTCAAGTAAAATCATCCCTAATCGCGACATGACATATTATTTGCCGTGCGTCAATTCGTTGTAACTAAGTTACTGCAAAAAAATAAAACGCCGACATTCTCCTTTTTTGAGAATAATGAAAAGTATATTCTTCGTGTCATTATTGAGTGTCCGGGTCATTGTTTTAATTGTATCCTCCGCTTCACTAATTAGCTAATTAGCAAATAACGTAACATGCGTGTGTTCAAATAGAGAGAATAATTTGTGGGAGATTTAAGGGGAGTCTTTGGCTCTACACGATTTTGTTATGAGAACAATTTTATAATAAGACTAGGCTCAATTTTGGCTAAAACTTAAGAATGTGTATAAACAGAATTTGAGCCCCAGATTTTAAAATTTTTAGGGTCTCAGCGATAAGCGAATAAAAGAAGTGAATCAAGAACATTTTTAGAACGGTTAAAGCTGAAGATCATGAATATTCAGAACAGCCGAACTGCTGCCAAACTGACTGGTTCCTATAATATAAGGGTGTATTGTTAGTTACATTTCATCAGAGACAGAAGGGAGAGCCACCTTCCTTTATTCCTTATATGGAAATTAACACTCTCCAGCGACTGAACCTGGAGAAAAAATTAAACACCTTGTCGTCTTGTTATGAATTAATTGGTTGCTAAGTTTCGGACAACCTCATTTTCAAAAAAAATACAACCAGTAAATATGAGATCATTTATAAAATTTTTCTCGTGTAGACGCTAAAACCTTGTTAAAGGGACCCCTCGCTTGTTTGTGATCTTTAGGAAATCAAACTATATTGGTCCAGAAACCCCTAACAGCATATTCAAAGAACATAAAACTTACTGCTAGTTCCTGTAGAGATATCGAAAAATTCCTCTGAAAACAGTATGGCGTCTCCGTCTGACTGAAACCAACACAACCAGGGCTCATTGGGAGTTTTGAAGCCAATACCGATTCTCCATAAAACCCCAACTCGACACCAAGCAAAGGGTTTTTCTTAGGAGAAGAGCGCGGATTCTAGACTGTTCGAACTAGAGCTGGCCTCTACACTCGTACTCTAATTTTCCGGTGCATTTGTGTCGACAACTTGGTGCGACAAGAGCGCGAGAAAATTCGAAGGCCTTCAGAAGCCAGTTGAAATTTCTGAAAGTTGAGTGAACATCAAAATTTATAATTTGTAATTATGGAGCGAAGAAAGAGTTTTGCGTGCTAATACTTTGGAAAGTTGCTTTTCATATGATTATGAAGTGAGTGTCTTGTTATCATTTTTAAGCGATGGGTCCCTTTAAGGGGGCTTATTACAGTTATATATAACTCGTGTTGTTGTTATTATAGTTGACCTCTCTAATTCGATTTACAAGGGTCAACAATTTTCTTCAAATTATAAAATTATCCCGAATATTACATGGGAATAATATCTCATTTTACGATTTTTTAGTGCGAATTACAGAAATATTCGAATGATAGAGGTTCGAATGAGAAATAATTGAATTTACAACAAACAATAAGATAAAGTCAAGACAGTAGTAAACAAACGACACACCTATTTTCAATATCCTGAGCTATATGCAATCCCAACAGATTGTCTTTACTTTGAGAGAGTATCAGGTTTCGGATGATGTAGATTATTGTATTAAATTTTACACTGGAATGTCTCAATGTCCTGAACTTATGTTACCCTGTTTTTCCTTCCTGGCCAAGACCGAGGTATTTTAGGTTTGACACCCTAACACCCCTGTGTCACTGACCCGCTTGCTCGCAAGCCCCACTCGAAAATTTACCAACATTCCGTCCCCAGTGGGGAAAATAGGCTACAGTTTTAACTCCACTGGGAAATTGACTTTTATTTCATCCCCATTTGAGATTCGATCTAAAAAAATTGCACTCCAAAACCATCCCCATTGAGATTTCGATAGAAATTTTAATCCGTACTGTGGAAAAAAGTTACTGGGCCTGTGAGACAGGGGTGTGCCCTATTTTTACAAATTTGACCTTTATTTTGCCTTAAATTTAGCCTATCCAGGCTAATCCTTGTTCTTAAGTTGTTTTATTTTCCGGCATTTTTGAGCCTCATTGTTCTTATAAGAAAAAATTTGGAATTCCATAGATTTAAAAGCAGATGTCAAAAAAAAATTTGAAACTTTTTAAATCAGGACTTTTGTAGTATAGTATTTTTGGGAGTTTTGGGGGGTTTAAAAAATCTGGTGATACTTTGACTGGTGATAGTTTGAAATTTCCTTTTTTTGTTAAAGGTCGTTGTCCCTCAGTGTTTTTGCAAGTATAAACGTACGTAAGCAGAATACATTAAAAATAGGTGTGGTTTGAAAGATGTGGTAAACGTTTGAATAACGTTCATTCAACGTCCATGGCATCCAAATTAATATCTGCAACATTTTGTGTTGTGTTTCTCTCTTTTTATCCCCTCCTAACGAATACAAATATTATAATTAGGAAACGAAAACAATATTCTTAATATAAGGTATTAGAGCTTTTGTCTCCAAAAATAAATAATTTCAGATATTTTATGAAGCTATTACGAAGACCGAAAATATAATTAATTATATTGTTTACAAAATAGAATAATGAAATTACGAAAATGTCAAACACATTAATATACCATGACAATGAAATTGTAAAAGCTTTCTTTAAATTAATTTTCAGTTGTTTTTCCACCTGTATCCTGTCGTCGAGGAAATACTCCAAAAGGTTGAGGAGACCTCCAATAACAACCAATATTTGGAAAAATGAAAGATTGTTTATGGACAGTTTTTGTCCCAACATGCAACAGCATGGTGGGTACAAAGTTATAAAAAATTTAGAGGCACATTCGCAATATCAGACAAAGTTCAATTTTATCAATTCTTAGAATACTTCATTTTCGTTCCCCTCCTCTATTTTTTATCTCATCTTATTTTCATTAAATTACACTTTGAAATTCATTTCTAACAAGCATCTCACGAGCCATCAACATACTCATGGGGTAGAAGTATCAAAAACAATAATATACCATGACAATGAAATTGTAAAAACTTTCTTTAAATTAATTTTGAGTTGTTTTTCCACCTGCATCCTGTCGTCGAGGAAATACTTCAAGAGGTTGATGGAGACCTCCAATAACAACCAATATTTGGAAAAATGAAAGATTTTTAATCGACAGTTTTTGTCCCAACATGCAACAGCATAGTGGGTACAAAGTTATAGAAACTTTGGAGGCACATTCGCAATATCAGACAAAGTTCAATTTTATCAATTCGTAGAATACTTCATTGTCGTTCCCCTCCTCTATTTTTTCATCACATCTTATTTTCATTAAATTACACTTTGAAATTTATTTCTAACGAAGCATCTCGCGAGCCATCATTATAGGGTGATAACAAATTCTTGAAAACTTAATGTTATAAAAGATGATGTCTACATACTCATGGGGTAGAAGTATCAAAAACATTAATATACCATGACAATGAAATTGTAAAAACTTTCTTTAAATTAATTTTCAGTTGTTTTTCCACCTGTATCCTGTCGTCGAGGAAATACTCCAAAAGGTTGAGGAGACCTCCACTAACAACCAATATTTGGAAAAATGAAAGATTTTTATTCGATAGTTTTTGTCCCAACATGTAACACCATGATGGGTACAAAGTTATAGAAACTTTGCAGCCACATTCGCAATATCAGACAAAGTTCAATTTTATCAATTCTTAGAATACTTCGTTTTCGTTCCCCTCCTCTATTTTTTCATCACATCTTATTTTCATTAAATTACACTTTGAAATTCATTTCTAACAAGCATCTCACGAGCCATCATTATAGGCTGATAAGAAATTCTTGAAAACTTAATGTTATAAAAGATGATGTCTACATACTCATGGGGTAGAAGTATCACATTAATATACCATGACAATGAATTTGTAAAAACTTTCTTTAAATTAATTTTGAGTTGTTTTTCCACCTGCATCCTGTCGTCGAGGAAATACTTCAAGGGGTTGATGGAGACCTCCACTAACAACCAATATTTGGAAAAATGAAAGAATTTTATTCGACAGGTTTTCTCCCACCATGCAACACCTTGGTGAGTACACGTTTTTTTTATTAGAACACCTAAAATTTGGCTGAGCCTGGATGTGCTTATTTTTTTAACCAATTTTCAGCCTAAAATGTTCTTAAATGCGTTCTTAATTTTTGACACTACTTTAAATCGACAACATCATGCAAAATAAAGAGCACTTAAAGTTGGTAACATTTGGACAATATTTGACTCTCGATTTTAGAAAATCCATCCCTAAGTTTGGTTAAAACTGCTTGAAAAGAGGAAAAATTGTAGTTTCTTGTCATTTTTTACCAAACTGAGGCTGGGCATGTTCTTACGATGTTCTTAATTTTTCGACGAATTTCAGCCTAAATGGTCTTATAAACTGGGTTCTAATAAAGAAAAAAACGTGTATCATGCTAGGCACATTTGGAATATAAATATGTTCAATTTTATAAATTCTCAAAATACTTCATTTTGCGTCTTCTTTTGTTCTATCACATCTTTTTCTTGCACTTATACAGTTACACTTTGAAATATACCCGGGGGTAAGGGGGCACTCAATTCAAAAACGACAGTACATCCAGCCCAAAATTATGCCTTTGAAATCGAACCCTTACAGTGCAGAGAAAATTTAGCCAAATTTGAGTTATCCTCTCCGGGGAAATATATTTCTACAAAAGTATTAAGACATGATTCTTTTGGGACTTGATTTTTCATAATCCTGGTTCAAATAGGAAATTTTCAATGAATCCAAAATCACAATCTAAATTCAATAAAATCTTCTTAACATTAATGATTATACTGAAAGTTAATTCAAAAAGGACTTCAAATCAGAACTTTTTCTCGATTCAAAGTGTTACAACCCCTACAATTCCCCAGTTGGCTTAAAGAGACTCAGTTGAACAAGCCAAAATATAGGCAAAATGGCAAAAGTGGAAGCTTTTTGGGATCCGGGAATAATCTATCTTTATTCGTATGTTTTATGGGTATGTTTTATGATCGAAATCGTACTGAACAAAACCTTTTTGTTCTTCATTCTTAAAGTCTGCAAATTTCGTTGTTAATTTTTTTTTATTCAAAGCCTCGAATGTCCTCTCAAAGCTTTCCCTTTTTACTAACTTTTCCTTGAGCTAAAATGTATTAAAATGCTGCAACATTCTGACGTAGACTATTTCGTTTAGATTGCAAATATACACCCTGGTCGATTATCAATTGGGACAATTTTCATTATAGCGCCCAAAGCACTTTACAAATAGCCACCAATTTTGACGAGGGAGGTATTGCACAAAATTATAGACACGGTAATTGTAATTAACTTCACTAATTGATTGCTTGTTGATTGCATTTTGTGTAATATACATTTAGCAAAAGATACAAATTGCAATCAAATGAATGAGCCTGCTAATGGGTTTTCAGTACTCCATGAAACCGCAAAGAAGAAAAAAATGAACATTCTAAGCCAAAGAAAATCTCTTGTCAACAACCACACATAAATCTGGCACGGTATTTAAAATTAGAATAGAAACTCGTCAGCGTGATATAATTTATTGAGTCATTATCTGTGGTAGAATGGCTAATAAGAATTGTCAAAAACAAATTAATTTACACACTTACACAATCAACATAATTAAGGAAATCGTTAAATAACAAAATCATGTATGGTATGCTCAAAATAGGTCAACCTTAGGGGGGGGGCGTACCAGTTTGTCGGTGTGTCGGTATTGACCTTTTTTTGCGTCGGTATTTCGGTGATTAACAAAAAATGTATCGGTATTGCGGTGAGATGCTTTTCGGTGACGGAAAATGTTAAATTTTCAATCGGTGATACGGTAATTTTTCTCAAAACGTCGACAAAAAGGTGCTAATTTCTCAGAAATCCCTCCTATGTGATATGTCATATTAGAATTTTGAAAAAAAACATGATAATAAGCAAAATATTATATAACATTTTTTATCTACTTGGAAATACTATTCATCTTTTGTCGACAGCTTGAAAAAAGTGTCGGTGTCGGTTTTTCGTAAAAAGTGTGTCGGTATTGCGGTGATTTTGTGAAAAACTGTCGGTATTTCGGTGTCCAGGACCCTCGTACGCCCCCCACAACCTTACCGTTAATAATGCATTAAAAGCTCAAGTAAATGAAAATGATTTATGGAAGATTAAAATTTTAATAGGGACATTTAGGTTATCGCTGGCTGCAACTTTGAAAATAAAACGTCTACTGCGTGTTATCTGGCTGATAAGAGAATTATGAAATTACAAATTTTTACTAACTTCAAACAACAATACAAAAATTGTATATATTACGCCTTATTAATGGTAGGTTTATTCTCTATATTCTTATCAACATATGATGATTATCTAAAAAAATCAGAACTCCCATTGACCAGACTGTCTGCAACACGGAATCCCAGGATCGCTAGAAAACTGCAAGAAAAAACAAAGTAGCCAGGCAAATCAATTTAAATGCCAAATTTGATAAAGAAGGGGGGTGTTTAAGTCGTCGACATCACAAAGTAAGGAATCCTACTTTATGAGCTTACACGTTTTTTTATAAGAACAAGTTTAGAACATGTTAAGGCGTCATGGACTCTAAAACACCCAATTTCGTAGGAAAATGGGTAAAAATGGTCACAGAATGGTGAAATTACCGGGGAGGAGGGGGGGGGGGGTACTTAGGCAAAAATAGGTGCTGGGTATGTGCGGACGGTAAGGGTCGGGTTTTTCACCTTTCAAAGTCTCTCTAAGGGTTACAAAAATCAGGAAATTTCAAAGTAATCTCTCTAAGGGTGGGAAAAATCACGATTTGTAGAAAAAAAATTTGATTTTGAGAGAAAAAATTACAAAAAAGTCTCACTAAGGGTAGGAAATTTTTGAAAATCAGAGAAAATTTTTCGAAAAAGTTTCTCTAGGGATTACTTTTTCACTAAAATTCGGTCTCTCTAAGGGTCGGTTTTCGGAGGTCCCGTCCGCACATACTCCTCATTCACCAACCCTAGTACCCCCCCCCCGGGTGAAATTAAGAACATGTTAAGAACATTTTTAGGCTTAAAACTCGAAAAATTAAGAACATCCGAAGGCTTAAAATTTTTTGGATGTTATTATAAAAAAACGTGTATCTGCCTCTACCCATGTTCTGTTCACAATTAACCGAGCGAGCAAGTAATCGGTAGCCTAACCATCCTAGATTATGGGGCTAACCACGTTAAAAAACGACTCTACCAAGAAGGCACCTTTGAAAATCTTAATTCAACTCTCTCAGCTTGAATGTCTCCCTAGCTCTACAAAATTAATTACAGCTATTTTCGGTATCCAAGACCAAAGATATCGTTACCATAGATTCATTACATCTAACGATCAAATGAAAGATCTATCAAAATTTTAATGAATAAATCTTGTCTCCCCCTATATGTCACGTCTATACAAAAAAAAAATCTCCACATAATCATCAATAGAAAATCACATTATATAATTCTTCGGAATATGCGGACAACAACAACAAGATGAATAATTCTTGTCACATTTTGTGATTTAATGACAGAACTGGTGCCATATCCTTAAAAAAGGATACAAAACTAATGAGCTTAATTATCGCTTTCCATACTACCCTCAATTTTTTCCTTTTTCTTTTTCGAATGCATCATCTCTACCGTTGTCATGATAAAGAATTAAACCTTTTTCGAAAATTTTTGAAAAACAATGAATAGACAGAAATATATCAGATTTAAAATATTGGTTTTTGTAACACACGTTGTTTGTTTGTTGTCAATCCTCTAAAGGATATGAGGGACGTCAAAATGTCTGACTATTTTTCGCCGATGTTGTTGTTCTTGCCTTTTATCTTCCAATTACTTGATTTGGACACTTTCGAATCAGACAAGAAAAACTTTATAGGTCAGAAAAAATACAAGTTTTTTGATAAGAGCATCCAACATTTTTGAATTTCATTTTTCCTTAATATTTTTTTCGTTTTAAGCTTAAAAATGTTCTTATTTCTATCATTTTGTGAATATTTTAGTGTAATTCTGGTAATTTCTTATAAAATTTGGCGTTTCGGAGTCTATAAAGCCTTAATATATAGTTTGTTCTTATAAACAACGTGTATAGCAATATCAACAGGACAATGGTTAACTTTCAAAATCTTTCTTTTAAAAAGTTAGTGAAAATCTTTATCTTTTTATTTTAATTTACATTAGAACTTTCGAATTCCTTAAAACCATTCCCACTTAATTCCAATCACTTCTACTCCCTCAAAAGCTTATTTTGTATATATGAGCTCTGGAGTAGGACTTCAGCTCTTGACCCAAATTCAATATCGGTTCTTCATTTTTGTAACACATGTTGTTTATTTGTGTGTTTTTAAAACCCTCTAAAGTACTATAAAAGGATATTCGCGATGGCGTGTCTTAAACGTCTGACAAGGTTTCATCGATCCCGTCGGCCATGGCATTTCTATCGTTATATAACTATGTTAGGACCGTTAGGACACCTTCCAATCAGACAAGAAAGAAATTTTTTGAATAGCAGCAAAAATTTTGTAAAACGAAATAAACAATTGTTGCCTTTCAAAATCTATTCTTTATTTTAGCCTCTTTTTTAATAAAAATTAGTAGCCCTAATCGCCTTAAAACATGGTAAGCTAAAAACAAAAGCCTACTCACCGTTCCCGAGACTAAGCAGACAAGCAGATGAGCCAGATCCTCGACACTCACTTGGAAAGAAATCTGTTCACCCCGCTGTTCACCCATTGTATTAGCAAAACAAATAACTTTTCCCTCTTTTTTCAAAAGAATCTTTTCAAATTCGAACGCTTTACTTTCACGGGACTGTCACTTGTTGATTTCATCAAATCGTTTTTCACTGCTATAAAAGAACATTCGAATTTCTTTACTCTGTTGTTTTGCTACAAATGAATCGAACACTTGTGGAACAAATGATTTTTTTTTCAATTTTTGAAAGGTGCTAAATCTGAAGTTAGTATGGAAAAATTGAACGTTTGGGCAGTAGGACAAATCAACAAATCGTATCTTTTTTCATCTTTCTTGCGATGCAATCTGTATTTTTAATCTTTATTAAAACCGTTTATTATTCACACCCCCTTCTCACAGACCCGGTGGGATTTCATCAGCCAGTGGGGGTGAAAATAGTGGACCAAAACTCGATGGGGGTTGATATTCATATTTTATTATTTTTTGGCTTTTAATGGCTGGGGATTTGAATTCCATTTTTTTCTAGCTAATGAATCAATGAATTCAGTGGGGATGGAAAGTATAGCACAATACTTTACAGTGAGGATTTTCCTATCTGATTATTTTCAGCGGGGACAAAAATTAAGAGTATAATCTTCCACTGGGGACAATATTTTGGCCAATTTCTCAGGGTTCCCAGTGGGTCTGTGAGAAGGGGGTGTTTATTCATTATATTTTTGAAAGAGTTTTGGAATCGGAATTTCTTTTCTCCATCCATCAAGGTCTGTGATTAAAGTAATTATTTTTTTGATATTTAAGTTTAATTTTTTTCTAAGGTTCAGAGCGCTAAAGTGTATTTTAGAAGTACATTTATGGACATAATATTTGACATAAGGGGAATTTCCCAGCAAACTTTTAAAAACCGCAAGTAGTTTTTAAGTGCCTTCAATCAAGGTTGGAAAGTAGAGTTTTAACTCTAAGTTTAACCTGACACTTACGACCTTCGGATCTGGATCCAAAAGCTTGTGAATTATCCGAGTAGGCTGAGAATATAGCTTGGAGGCCATATTATACCTTCCCCAAATTGAAATATCTTATGAAATAAAGTAGAAAACCTGAAAATATCATTTTCGCCCGAAATTTTAAATTCTGCAAAACGCTAAAATGCCAACATATTCTGACCATCATTGTAATTCAGAATAAAATAACATATTCTCAGGGTTTAACTTTCTATTTTTTACTCCTGGAAAGGACGCTGTGAGCAGGACGGATAGCCCAGAAGTGATGAACGATAAGGGAAACCAGTGTATTAAGTTTTGGCATTTGTTTATTGGCTAACCACTCCTATACAAATAATTTTGGGGATAAAATATTTTCCATATTTGACAATAATTATAATGTATAAGATGGCCGCCTGCAACCATGCTCGCAAGCCTTGAAGGGAGGGAGGGAGGTAAAAAAATAATTTTCTCTGTCTTCACTGTAAGATGAGCTTCTTTGCAAATGGAAGATCAGTACTCGAAGTCATAGCTCTAAACCACCTATAGAATCTACCGAAAGGAGCAAATGCGACGGGCGTACTATAGGCGAACGACCTACCAAAGCCACTATAGCTAGATACGCTAAAGGGCGTGGTGTCGTAACAAAATAAAAGTTAAACTAAAACTTAACCTCTTGAATTACCAAATTCAGAATGGTAGTTTAAGGATCGTTTGGTTAAAAAAATGAAAAAAACTAAGCAAACTTTTGAACCGAACAATTTCAATTTCAGTGAAAATATTGAAAGAAATTAGCAGAAGAAATTAGATGCCATATTAGGTACGAAAGGAACGCCCAATGAAATCCCCCTTTGTCCATAGAAAAATAAAAAAAATATGAAAAAAGAAACACCGCGCGGTCATCTTCTCTAAATAAGTTCATAAATGTCTAGAAATAATAAATTAGCTAGACCGGAGATTCTTACAACGAGCTAATTAAATGACACAATTGCCAATACGTAGTAGCTCATTAACTCTTTCAATTTCTTCCGTTAGATCCATAGCAACTCGGGGGCTTCTGATTACACTATTTTTTGTTAAAAATTCTATTGTATTGTTTTGACTTTTTCTTTTTAATTACAACTTGCACCATTTCTTAATTTTAATACGTTCCGACGTCACAAATTGATACGAAAACGAACCCAGCCTTTCCTGACCGAAAACAATAGAAAAAGAAGAACAAAAGAAAGTAGCAAAAACAATAGTATTCTTTTGTAAACAATTTCGTAACAATTTAATGGGAAAATGTAACCTTGGTATGGTATATAAAGTGATGGGTTTTTCATTTGGTTCATCACATTTGAAAACAAACACTAAAGAAGAAACACTTATACAATTATTAAAGACATGAGGTTAGCTTTTGTGCTCCTCGCAGGACTGGCTGCTCTGGCAGTAGCCGAATACACAGTTGATAAAAGTAAGTGAATTATTTAAAAAAATTATTATTAATTTTTGGGAGGTATCGCTTTGTCAAAATAAGTACAGATGGGGGCGCTTTTTGGTTTGGTACAGGATTGTAATGGTTCTAAAAAAGAAATAATTTGATACAATTTTACGTAAACAATCTTTCACGCATTTAGTAAACCAAATTTTGAAATTAAGTAAAATGACTAATCAATAGTTCTTCAAAAACACGATTTTGTAAAAAGATTAACACTACTTTTAGGCTCACTCTGTATATTTGAATTATAATTTCAAAATATTGAATTTACGTTAATAGAAAAGAGTCGTAAGGAAGTTTGGAAAGGATATCTCAGGGAAACAATAAAGATTTTTAATTTGTCGCCAATATTGGAATCAAATTGGTGCATAGCACGCCCAATTACTGATACTAATGAATTTTTAATTAACAAGCTCGACCTAACAATAAAATTTGAATGTCTATGAAAATTTGCATTGCTTTAAACTTAGGAATAATAAGGAAATTTAAATGAAAATAGGAGGGGTTATTTTACATTTATATATCGTCGATTTCGATTCGATGAATTAAACATTTTATATTATTTCAATTTCAGCATGTTCACCAATGGACCTTGCCTGGGTTCTCGACGTCTCAGGTACAATCACATCCGAGGATCACAAGAAAACTAAGAAATTCGTCACAACACTTCAAGCTAAAATCGGTTTGGCGAATAACAACAACAAAGCTGCTGTTGTTACCTATGGAAATAACGCATACAAAAAAATTGCATGCTCCAAGTACACAACCGTCTACGATTTCAACGAGCACGTCAATCTCCTTAAAAATTTACCAAAACAATTTACCAACACTAGAGATGGTTTGGAAAGAGGTCAAGAATCATTGAATGAATGTGGACAGGATAGAAAAAAACCAGTTGAACAATTCATCATCTTGTTGACTGACGGTTTGGCTAACAGAGGTATTGGTAATGAACAAGGTCTCTTCGATGCTGCTAAGGCTATCCAAGAGAATGGTACCACCATCTTCGTTGTCGCTATCGGTCAATTCTCTGACAGCCAATTGGCACAAATGGTCGACAAGGACAAGTATATTCATCGAACCAAAGCTATTGGCAAAGATGCTTTCGCTTCTTTGAATAATGAAGAATTTGTCAGTAATGTCAAGGATGCTCTTTGCGCACATGTTCGACCAGAAAAAGGTAAGACTTTGTTCCTGTGTTGCGAATTCATTTTTTATAAAATTAGTGTATTTTTCTTGAGTTTTATTGGTTGAATTAGGTCGGATATAACATTAAAATTGTTTCATCATCAAACGTTAATGTGCGTCATAACTATACTTTCTTCTTACCCTCTCTTCTCCTGTCATTTAGGTCTTCTCCTGTCATTTAGGTCTTCCTTTTCCCTATCTTAAACATTTTCCTCTTCTTGTTCTGTCTATAGTGGCTTTTTATGGGAACAATTCCTCAAATATCTAGAGGCTGTAGGAGCAAGCGAATTGAAACATTTGTTATTTTTTATCATTATTACCATTCAATTTCTCTTACATAGTTGATGGACAATGGGGACAATGGACCGCATGGAGCGAATGCCCAGTCACCTGTGGAAATGGACAACAAACCAAAAAAAGAATCTGTAATTCACCAGCACCTACTAACGGAGGAAAATTCTGTAAAGGAGCAGATATTGAAACACAAGGATGTGATGCTGATAAACCATGCCCCAATGATGGTTCATGGAGTGAATGGTCATCATTTGGTGAATGCGATGTCACTTGTGGAAGTGGTTACAAGGTCAGATCAAGAGTGTGCAGAGGAACAGCTCATGGTGGTAAAAAGTGCACTGGAAGCACAACTGATAAACGTGAATGTCTCTTGAAGAAATGTCCAGTTAATGGAGTCTGGTCAAGCTGGACTTCCTACAGCGAATGTAGTGCCACTTGCGACTATGGTTTCAAGACAAGAACAAGAGTTTGCAAAGGAACAGCACACGGTGGAAAGACTTGTACTGGCAGCGATACTGAAAATACAGAATGTAAAATCAAAGACTGTGCAAAAGATGGATATTGGTCAAGCTGGTCATCTTACAGCTCCTGCAGTGTCTCATGCGACAAAGGAACACACTACAGAACAAGAACTTGTATGGGAAAGAAAAATGGCGGCAAAGATTGTGTCGGAAAAGACAAAGAAACAGGAGTTTGTGACACCAAAGTTCATTGCCCAGTCAACGGATATTGGTCAAGCTGGTCATCTTACAGCTCCTGTAGTGTCTCATGCGACAAAGGAACACACTACAGAACAAGAACTTGTATGGGAAAGAAACATGGCGGCAAAGATTGTGTCGGAAAGGACAAAGAAACAGGAGTTTGTGACACCAAAGTACATTGTCCAGTCAACGGATATTGGTCAAGCTGGTCATCTTACAGCTCCTGTAGTGTCTCATGCGACAAAGGAACACACTACAGAACAAGAACTTGTATGGGAAAGAAACATGGCGGCAAAGATTGTGTCGGAAGGACAAAGAAACAGGAGTTTGTGACACCAAAGTACATTGTCCAGTCAACGGATATTGGTCAAGCTGGTCATCTTACAGCTCCTGTAGTGTCTCATGCGACAAAGGAACACACTACAGAACAAGAACTTGTATGGGAAAGAAACATGGCGGCAAAGATTGTGTCGGAAAGGACAAAGAAACAGGAGTTTGTGACACCAAAGTACATTGTCCAGTCAACGGATATTGGTCAAGCTGGTCATCTTACAGCTCCTGTAGTGTCTCATGCGACAAAGGAACACACTACAGAACAAGAACTTGTATGGGAAAGAAACATGGCGGCAAAGATTGTGTCGGAAAGGACAAAGAAACAGGAGTTTGTGACACCAAAGTACATTGTCCAGTCAACGGATATTGGTCAAGCTGGTCATCTTACAGCTCCTGTAGTGTCTCATGCGACAAAGGAACACACTACAGAACAAGAACTTGTATGGGAAAGAAACATGGCGGCAAAGATTGTGTCGGAAAGGACAAAGAAACAGGAGTTTGTGACACCAAAGTTCATTGCCCAGTCAACGGATATTGGTCACAATGGTCTTCATATGGAGAATGCAGTGTCTCTTGTGACAAAGGAACACACTACAGAACAAGAACTTGCATTGGAACAGCTCATGGCGGCAAAGTCTGTGTTGGAGAATCCAAACAATCAGGAGTTTGTGACACCAAAGTTAAGTGTCCAGTTGATGGATACTGGTCTCAATGGTCAGCATACGGACAATGTAGCGAAACATGTGGCAAAGGAACTCAATACAGAAAGAGAACTTGCGTTGGACAAGCACATGGTGGTAAAGATTGTGTTGGAGAATCAAAACAATCCTCAGTCTGTGATACAAAAAAGAAATGCCCAGAACATGGTTATTGGTCCAACTGGTCTGAATACAGCGATTGCAGTGTAACTTGCGCCAAAGGAACTCAATTCCGAACAAGAATCTGCGAAGGACGAAAACATGGAGGAGATAAATGCGAAGGAGAAGCAAAAGAAACTCGAGTTTGTGATACCAAAGTACATTGCCCAGTCAACGGATATTGGTCACAATGGTCTTCATATGGAGAGTGCAGTGTCTCATGCAACAAAGGAACACACTACAGAACAAGAACTTGCATTGGAACAGCTCATGGTGGCAAGGTCTGTGTTGGAGAATCCAAAGAATCAGGAGTTTGTGACACAAAAGTACATTGCCCAGTCAACGGATATTGGTCGCAATGGTCTTCATATGGAGAGTGCAGTGTCTCATGCAACAAAGGAACACACTACAGAACAAGAACTTGTATTGGGACAGCTCATGGTGGCAAAGTCTGTGTTGGAGAATCCAAACAATCAGGTGTTTGTGACACCAAAGTTAAGTGTCCAGTTGATGGATACTGGTCTCAATGGTCAGCATACGGACAATGTAGCGAAACCTGTGGCAAAGGAACTCAATACAGAAAGAGAACTTGCGTTGGACAAGCACATGGTGGCAAAGATTGTGTTGGAGAATCAAAACAATCCTCAGTCTGTGATACCAAAAAGAAATGCCCAGAACATGGTTATTGGTCCAACTGGTCTGAATACAGCGATTGCAGTGTAACTTGCGCCAAAGGAACTCAATTCAGAACAAGAATCTGCGAAGGACAAAAACATGGAGGAGATAAATGCGAAGGGGAAGCCAAAGAAACTCGAGTTTGTGACACCGAAGTATACTGCCCAGTTGATGGATATTGGTCACAATGGTCTTCATATGGTGAATGCAGTGTCTCGTGCAACAAAGGAACACACTACAGAACAAGAACTTGCATTGGAACAGCTCATGGTGGCAAAGTCTGTGAAGGAGAATCCAAACAATCAGGAGTTTGTGACACCAAAGTACACTGTCCATCTGATGGTGCATGGGGAAGCTGGTCATCCTACAGCAAATGTAGTGTCTCATGCGACAAAGGAACACACTACAGAACCAGAACTTGCGTCGGAAAGAAACACGGTGGAAAAGACTGCGTCGGAGAAGACAAAGAAACCGGAATTTGTGACACCAAAGTACCTTGCCCGGTCAACGGATATTGGTCAAGCTGGTCATCTTATGGAGAATGTAGCGTTTCTTGTGGTGTAGGAACACACTACAGAACAAGAACATGTATTGGAGCAGCACATGGTGGCAAATTCTGTGTTGGAGAATCCAAACAATCAGGTGAATGTGACACCAAAGTACATTGTCCATCTGATGGTGTATGGGGAAGCTGGTCTAAATATGGAGAATGCAGTGTCACTTGTGGCAAAGGAACACATATCCGTTCAAGAACTTGTATTGGAAAGAAACACGGTGGAAAAGACTGTGTTGGAAACTCCCAAGAATCTGGCATCTGTAACACCAACGTTTTCTGTGGAGGTAAGTTTATCGTTTATGGATATTTCAATTAATTTTATAACTGGTTGCAAAAACATCTTTTTATTAAGCACGTTTTAAGAATACTTTGAATTTTATTGTACAGACAACGTAAATCTGAAAACCTCTTTTACGAATCTAGACAATAATCAAATACTGTTCTTCTAATATAGAATCTGTCGCCGGAGGCTGGGGAGAATGGAGTGAATATGGACCATGTAGTAAAAACTGCAAAGGAGGATACCAAACAAGACATCGTTACTGCAACAACCCTAAACCAAAGAATGGTGGAAAATACTGTGTCGGTGATGGTTACGAAAGTAAATCTTGTGGAGGTGACGGCTACTGTCCAATTGATGGTTACTGGGCACAATGGTCTTCATACACTGCTTGCTCCAAGACTTGTGGAGAAGGACGTCAATCAAGAACACGTAAATGTAACCCACCTCAACACGGAGGAAAGAAATGTATTGGTCTTGATGAGGAGGAACGAAAATGTACCGTCCGTGGATGTAAATGTAAGTATATGAAAATAGTTTTAACGTCGAATTCAGTAGGAAATAATCAGCTTCTCAATGCTACAAAGAACAGGTCATATCTCCAACCAACTTGCCTCAGAATTTAGATTCCTAAATTCATAAGTGCTAAAGTAATAATATATAAAACAGTTTAATAATCAATTTCAATTTTAAATTTCAGCTGATGGCAAATGGTCGCAATGGTCATCTTATGGTCAATGCAGCGTCTCTTGTGCCAAAGGAACACAAATGCGAACAAGAACCTGTGTAGGACAAGCTAATGGAGGTAAAGGCTGTAATGGAAAAGATAAACAAACTCGAGTTTGTGATACCAAAGTCCAATGCGCAGTTGATGGATATTGGTCACAATGGTCTTCATATGGTGAATGCAGTGTCACTTGTGAAAAAGGAACACACTACAGAACCAGAACCTGTGTAGGAAAGAAACACGGTGGAAAAGATTGTGAAGGAGAATCAAAACAATCTGGAGTTTGTGACACCAAAGTTCATTGCCCATCTGATGGTGCATGGGGAAGCTGGTCTTCATATGGTGAATGCAGCGTCACTTGTGGCAAAGGAACACACTACAGAACCAGAACTTGCGTCGGAAAGAAACACGGTGGTAAAGATTGCGTCGGAGAAACCAAACAATCAGGAGTTTGTGACACCAAAATTAAGTGTCCAGTTGATGGATACTGGTCTCAATGGTCAGCATTCGGACAATGTAGCGAAACATGTGGCAAAGGAACTCAATACAGAAAAAGAACTTGCATTGGACAAGCACATGGTGGCAAAGATTGTGTTGGAGAATCAAAACAATCCTCAGTCTGTGATACCAAAAAGAAATGCCCAGAACATGGTTATTGGTCCAACTGGTCTGAATACAGCGATTGCAGTGTAACTTGCGCCAAAGGAACTCAATTCAGAACAAGAATCTGCGAAGGACAAAAACATGGAGGAGATAAATGCGAAGGGGAAGCCAAAGAAACTCGAGTTTGTGACACTGAAGTATACTGTCCAGTTGATGGTGAATGGTCTCAATGGTCTTCATATGGAGAATGCAGTGTCACGTGTGAAAAAGGAACACACTACAGAACAAGAACCTGTGTCGGAAAGAAACACGGTGGAAAAGATTGTGAAGGAGAATCAAAACAATCAGGAGTTTGTGACACCAAAGTTCATTGCCCATCTGATGGTGCATGGGGAAGCTGGTCTTCATATGGTGAATGCAGCGTCACTTGTGGCAAAGGAACACACTACAGAACCAGAGCTTGCGTCGGAAAGAAACACGGTGGCAAAGAATGCATCGGAGAAACCAAACAATCAGGTGTTTGTGACACCAAAGTTAAGTGTCCAGTTGATGGATACTGGTCTCAATGGTCAGCATACGGACAATGTAGCGAAACCTGTGGCAAAGGAACTCAATACAGAACAAGAACTTGCGTTGGACCAGCACATGGTGGTAAAGATTGTGTTGGAGAATCAAAACAATCCTCAGTCTGTGATACCAAAAAGAAATGCCCAGAACATGGATATTGGTCCAACTGGTCTGAATACAGTGATTGCAGTGCCGATTGTGGCAAAGGAACCCAATTCAGAACTCGAGTCTGTGAAGGACGAAAACACGGTGGCGACGACTGCGAAGGAAAAGCCAAAGAAACTCGAGTTTGTGACACCAAGAAACACTGCCCAGTTGATGGTAAATGGTCTCAATGGTCAGAATACAGCGAGTGCAGTGTTACCTGTGGAAACGGTAAACAATACAGAACAAGAACATGCGAAGGAAAGAAACACGGCGGCAAAGACTGTGTTGGAGAAGACAAAGAAGAAAAGAAATGTGAACTTGAAGCATGTCTCCCTGAACCATACTGGGCCCAATGGGGTGCATGGTCATCATGCAGCAACTCTTGTGGTAAAGGAACTCAAACTCGAGCCAGAATTTGTATGAAAGATCCACGACAAGTTACAACCTGTGTTGGTGCTCCAACTCAAACACAATCATGCCAATTGAAACCATGTCAACAAACACCTGTCTGTACTTGCCAGAAATACAAATTGGAACAATTTACTTGCCTCAAATGGGACAAAGCAGAAATTGAAAAACAATTTGAAGGTAAGAATTCAATGTTAATCTTAAATTATTCATTCCGTTGAATTTCTTTGAAATGAAAAGCGAAAACATTCAATCTAACCAAAGCTAAATCATTATATCTTGTAATTGATCTTCTTCCAGCTCCACATTTCTTATAATATTTCACTTTTTCTCATTTTTCAGGAAAATGCTTCCTCGATAAAGCCAGATTGGCATACAAGGCTGTCGAGAAATTGTTGACCGAACTTCGACAAGATATGGCTGATACCAGAAAATGCAGATTGGATCTCCGAAAACAACTCATCTATGGAAGCACTGAAATCTTCACCGCTTACGATCACTGTGTTACTTTGGGCTCGTGCAAGTTCATCCGATTGAGAGAACAACTTGAAGATAAACTCTTTGAATTGAAACGACTCATCAGCACTGAAGAAGAAGGCTTCGGATCATTGAATCGTAAGTACTTTTTAGTATATCACTTATCATTGAGTTGAAAACTTAGTTGATTGCACACTAGCCCAAACTTGTTTTTATCGACAGAATCTTAAAATAATGAACGGGTATTGCTAAGGCAGAAAACTCTCATAAAAAGTCCTCATTTTGCAGAGGATTCGTAAATCGATTATTTTCTGTTATATCTTAAAAGTAATTAACAATCAATGACCAATCATTTCATTTTATTTACAGCATTGAGATTACTCGGATGGTAAACTTCGAAGAACGATCAACGATCAACGAATCGCTAAAAAAGAAAATAAATAAAGACCTTCAAGAAGCAAAACAAAAAACGTTCGAATTTGAGATCTACAATCGAATGTGATCTAACGAACATGGTTGATCCGAGTTCGTTAAAGATGAAAAAGTTACAAATTTAGTGAAATTAAAATTTTATTATCAATTATCAATTTTATTATACCACACACATCAAATGTTTTATTTTATAGTTTTTTTGTTTTATAAAATGACAATTGTTCTCCTAGGGAACTACTTTATTTGTTTATCCTTATAATTTATATTTATTGAAATTAAAAAAAAATCGAAAAAAACCAATTCTCAGACCTTTTTTCTTCAGTACCGAAATGTCTATTGAATTTGTCAACGTCATAATGTTTTAAAGGATAATTTGTATTAATTTGAATATATTAAGGGGGCCCTTTTAATGCTCCTTAATGTTTTGAAAGATAACTCTACATAAATGGAATATATTTGATATATAAACCCTTTAGTTAGTTTCTAAATTTTCAATCAAAATCAAAATATATTGAGATTTTTGGGTATTTTAAAGCTTTTCAGCGAATTCAAAGCTCAAGCGAGAAAAAAAATCTTTGCAGTTTTCGGATGTTCTTAATTACATCATTTTTAAGTATTTTTGGCCAATTCTTATATAGTTTGCTCTTATAAAAACGCACAAGTCATACGTCTAATGCAAGGACTCAAGAGTTAAAGCTCTACATTTCAGAAGTCAGTTTAAACCATTTATTTGTGGTGAGACCTCTTTTTCTCAAATATTACGACTTTTAAGCCGTTTGACACCAGATAACCTCAACCTAAACCCATACATCAGGGGACTGTTTGTGCTTTATACGGCTATAAATTTTGAGAAGCATCGACATAAAACGTTTAGTTTCTTAAAAACACCTTGTATTTCCTTTTCATATTTGGAGGCCCCTTAAGAAGCAAGCTACTGGGAATTTTCAAAATATTCATCCCGGGTGGGAAAAACCATATCTCATTCTCACTGGAAAATCACACTCCTATTGAAAACGAAATGCAAAAGAAAGCCTAATTGGTTTTTATCGATCTTGAATCTCAAGATTTTATATCTTTATTATAGAATTTCGATGGGAATTTCTATCTAGGCAATCGTCCTTGCTACTATTTTCAATTATGGTAAAAGAAGAATAATTAAAATTAATGAGGTAGGTAATAGACCACTTTCCTTAAAACGAACTCCTGGCTCTTAGAAGAAAAATAAATGTAAATTAGCCTAAAAAAAGAAAAACAGCTCAAAGACGATATTTTAAGAAGTTGCTTGCCACATGATGGAAGTAAGTGACTTTTTATATCATCACAGCCTGAAGTTCGTTTGAAAAAAAATTAGGAATGCGGGGAACCTATGTCACATATCTCATTCACTCAGAGCCTAAAATTCTTGAGCTTTCTGTTGCATAAACAAGGGAAATCCTGATAAGCTGGTTGGGAGAATGGCAAAAGTAAAAGAGGTTTGGTTGGTCACTGAATAGGTCATTCAGAGCACGTGTATGTCGCTTATCTGTCTATAGTTTAACTTTGAAATTATATAATTCATAATTTTAGTTGTAAAAGTAGAAAAGATACACACTGTCAGTTAATTATATAAAAAGGAATAATTGGCCAAGAGCGCAGCCATTGAGTTTAAATCCCCGAAGAGACTAGAGATGAATCTTGAACCTTTCTCAGGGAAGCAAGAAAATGTGAAGCCTTAAGATTCGCGGCGCATCTGGAATGACGAATTGAATCTATCACTTCCTTTGTTTACACGCGGCATATTTCTCGAAATCTAGCGATGTTATACTTTCAATCCAGCGTTCGTGTGAAAACCACGTGGGTCACGTGCTTATGATGGGAAATAAGTGGCTTCATTTCCCATCCAGAGTCGAACCAAATCGAACGCAATCAACCGATTGAAATTCGATTGTTTAACGCAATCGAATCTCAATCGAATATTACCGCAATTTTCAGATTCGATTGATATTCGATTGCGTTCGATTGATGTTCGATTGCGTTCGATCGTCGATTCATTGACCCCCGGCTTGTTCATCGCATAATTTCTACGAGAGCTTGGATGTTGGGAAGAATAAAGCCAGACGATCTCAATCAAACGGAATCGACGATCGAACCAGTCGAACAACAATCGAACCAATCGAATATTACCCAGAATTTTGACGTTCGATTGAGATTCGATTGCGTTCGACAATCGAATTTCAATCGGTCGATTGCGTTCGATTTGGTTCGACTGGTTCGATCGTCGATTCCGTTCGATTGAGATCGTCTGGGAATATCCACTTAGTTTTGCAAGGTAAGTTTCGTTCACTAAAAGAGCACTCCAAACGCCCGCGCGACTTGCAAAAACCTCTCATTGATTGACTTTATTTGATACTTGATACTTGCTGTAAAAGGGATGATGAAGATCCTTTCTGTCACCGTTCAAACTAATTTTTTTTCCATTTAAAAGCAAAATAAACATTTAAAACTGAAGAACCACTGCTTAGATTGCTTAGATTGCTTAGATGCGTGCCGCCCGCGCGTCAATTTGATCAACTTCAGATTCTAAGTCCGTGTTTCGACTTCCGGTTATTCTGTTGCTGTTCACTGCTAGGGTACACCATTTTAAAACGGCATTTTTCGCAGCCCTAGCTACCAAACCGAGAAAGTTTTCGTGGCTTCAAGCCAAACCATTCAAGGTCAATTTGATAAAATCATCGGTTTGAAGATGTGATTTATATAGCAAATTTTACAGCAAATTTTCGCTTGGGATAGAAGTTAAGGGGGTAGTCATATGAGAAATTTGAAATGTCATTTTTTAAACTTTTTGTTATATCTTGTGAAGTAGTAAATATTTTCCAATGAAACTTTCCACAATTGTAGCACAACTATAAAGGATATGAAAAATTAAAAAAAAATTCTAAAAATAGCAAAGACGGGGGTAATATCGTCCAGGGGGTAAAAGCTATAAAAATATTGTGTCAACCTTTTAAGAAAAGCTAAGAAAGCTATTCAAAAAATTTTTTCTGGTGAAGGTCAGTATTATGAAAGTCTCCAGAATGAGTGGAAAAATTTTTCAAAATTTCAAGCCAGGGGGTCTGGAACCTAAAATTTGTACTTTTTCAGTTTAAAAGCCAAAAAATGATTTGTTTGAAAAACTGCTTCATTCATCCTGAGGCTTACCATAATGGAAAACTACCCTGAAAATTTCAAGTCATAGCTTTTCTCAATCCTGAGAAAAGGCTGACAAGGTGCGCGAAAACCCCCTAAAACATGTTTTGAGAAAACGGCGCAGAAAGTTGAAAATAGAGGTTTTTCTCAATTTTTCTGCGATACATAGACCGTTTTACAAAATTTTTGCTGTGGTTGACCAAAATGGATTGACACATAACTTTTAATGTTGAAAAGGTACTGGAAATACTAAATTAGTCCAAGTTTTTTGAAAAAAATGGCCTTCCACGTGCTCCGGGAATCTCCAGGTATTTTGCGTCAACTCTGCGTACAACGCGTAAACATGGCTTTAAGTCAATAAAAGTGCATTTTCTCATCAAAAAACATATTGCCAACAAAATATATCATCCTTGTGCTCTCTCAAATCTGTTTATATCATTTACAGTTGAATTTCAGTGTTGATCTTAGGGAAACGTGTCTTCAGGTTGAACGTCAATCATGCATAGTTTTACTTAATTTTCCAGGATCGCCTCTGGCGCCATGACTCATGAAAGACTAGATTTCCACTGGACTTAAGAATCATAATGGATACATCATTGAATGTGCTTGGTTCCTTGCTTCAAACTTTATTCAAAGTCTATAATCCATCACTTTGAAAAGTTTTTTTCGGTGTACAAGTTTTACTGTTCGAAAACATCAGCTCGCAGAATCAAATTGTTGCTTTCACTCAAATCATAGGCTTCCAAAGCTTTCCCAGATGTGAGAAATGAAATGAAACATTCAATAATATCATAATTCAATCCAAAACAATACATAAGCTCAGTTTCCATGTCAAAAACACAGCTGACTGCCCCCAAAATGTGAATGTTTTTGCAAATACCACTTCTTCGGTTACCATCTTTAATTACGTCATATTAAGAAATCCCGGGGAAAAAAGGCGGTATTGACTTAGACGCCCAAAAAGGGCGTAAAAAGAGCTTTCATTTGGTATGTCATGATGCTATGTTTAGAGCAACCATACGGAAATGAGGCCCTAGCAACGGATGCGATTTCCCGTTGCTAAGGAGAAAATTGTATACCAGGGCTCATAAGAAACCCAATATATCGGCAGATATTTATGCTACGGCCTTGAAATTTTAAGGGTATGTTCAGGAAGGATAAAGGATCCTAAAAAGCCCTAAATCCCGAAATTGATGAATTTTTCACAAATTTTCAAAATCTCATATGACTACCCCCTTAAAGGTACGTGCACACAATATAGCAAAACTGCTTCGCTCATAAATTTGCTTCGCAAAAATATCTGGGATATTCGAATTGAGAATCGCGAGCTATAAATTGAGACTCTAATTCGGGAAATATGCCACTGGCACATCGCTTAGATTTTCTTGTTACTACTATTATGTACAATGGGGAATACTTTCATAGATAAAATAGTCGGGCAATACACCTTTTCGACCGTAGCAGCCAATTGTCGCGCGGGTATTTTTTTGTCCGCTTTATCCCACTAAAACCGTCCAAGTCCTTTTTTCGCACTTATAGTAGGCACTTTAGGCCGATTTTCGAACTTTTAACTACCCCTGTCAAACTTGGTTCATTGGAAAGCTCTATCTTTTCTCGTTTCAACGAGGGGTCACTGACCTCTGTAACATTTATAGAAAAAAAGTTATTGGATTTTTTGTGAAGCTAATTGGAGCAAAAATTAGCGGATTTTTACTGCAAGGAGCCTACCAAAAAGTGGGCCAAAAGCAGGCATTTTTTTAGTCAAAAAAACTTAAGTTTGAGCAAGTTTTGGCTCTAACCCAAGTTTAGGTAAACACTTTTTCGATTTTTTTCTTTCAGGTTATCTTTGATCATCATACTACAGGTTGAAAAAAAAAATTTGATGAAATTTTACTTTTTCGCAGAATTAATACCACTTTTATACAGGGAGGTAACGTAAAAACGAGAAAATCCGGGGGTAAAAAGTAACTAAAATCGCAATTAAAATTCAGGATTTCGATATTGAATGTCCATTTTGATTCATTTCGGTGCTAAAATTGGTGTCTCGTGATACTGAATGTAAAAATTTACAATTTTTCAAATTTTTGGCCCAAAAATTAAGAAATTTCAATTTTAGGCCAACTGATGACGTCATGAAATTGTTTTTTGTAATAACTCTTGATATACTTTGATTGCAAAGCTAAAATTTTGCACACTGAAAGGTATTGTGGTAAACTAGATTTTGAAATTTTTTTTTTTGAAAAAATCGATGACGTCAGCATTTTATTGGAAAAATTAGATTTTTGCTTATTCCTGATGACGTCAGCAGAAAAAATGGAAATTTTTTATTTAAAAATTTTCTTTACCTGAATATCTTTCAGTGTGCCAAATTTCATTGGCTAAAGTGGTTTCAGTCGACAAATATTGAGGATTTTAGATTCGATGACGTCATAAATGGCAGATGACGTCATAAATCCATTTTTTTGCAATAACTCTTGAAATACTTTGATTGCAAAGCTAAAATTTTGCACACTGAAAGGTATTGTGGTAAACTAGAGTTTGAATTTTTTTTTTTTGAAAAAATCGATGACGTCAGCATTTTATTGGAAAAATTAGATTTTTGCTTATTCCTAATGACGTCAGCAGAAAATATGGAAATTTTTGATTTGAAAATTTTCTTCACCTGAATATCTTTCAGTGTGCCAAATTTAATTGGCTAAAGTGGTTTCAGTCGGCAAATACTGAGGATTTTAGATTCGATGACGTCATAAATAGCAGATGACGTCATAAACCAGTTTTTTTTCGCAGAAGCTACAGATCTGATCTACACTGATTGTAAGGCTGAAAAGTATCAAGGTGAAGATAACTAAGAGGAAAAAGAATGTATTTTATTGCATCGACTCGACTTTCGGTTATTTCTGTTGACGTCATCTAGATCTATCAAAATTAAAATTAAAATTTCAAAATTTCCTTGATTGAACTGGACATCTAAATTTTGTTTTCTGAAGTGAAAAGTTTGAATAGATAGATAAAAGTTTCAATAGATATATTGAGTAAAGATTTAATAGAAAATTCCGAAATACACCTTCTTGCTTTTCAAATGAGTAAAGACTACCTTAAGGGAAGAAATTTTCGCGGGAATTTAATTTCGCGGTTGGTCAAATTATTTTTTTTCGCGGGAATTTAATTTCGCGGTTCATCAATTTTCGAAAAATTCGCGGGAATTTAATTTCGCGGTTGCAAGATATTTTTGACCAAAAACGTTATTAAATAAGCAAAAACCTGTTTTAAGGCTTGAAATAGTACGAATTTGGGGAAATGCGTGAAATAAATTAAATTTCGCGGGAATTTAATTTCGCGGATTGACGATTTTGTAAAATTTCGCGGGAACTTAATTTCGCGGTTTTAGGCAAAATCCGCGAAAACCGCGAAATTTTGTTCCCGCGAAAATTTCTTCCCTTAAGGTATTTATTCTCCATTTTGAATCTAGAGTCCTCAAAATTCGTTGTCTAGATTTTTTTCTCTTCAAAATATTTTCCCATCCCACAACAGTCATTTCTAAATAACGCAAGCTTTTACTGGAAATGACGTAATTATTATTTTTGAAATGAATAAATATTAGAAATTTACATGAATTATTACATTTTTGATAAAAGAATAAATTAAAAACTTTCTATAACCCTTATATACAAAATATATAATATAATAAATATATTTTCGTTTTTAGGTTGTCTCGTATACTTAGTATGTATTATTAAAGATAAGACACGTTTTTGACAGTACCATCGTTAGCTTTAAGCGAAAGGTTTGAAATATTATTCGCTGGCTTGGATAATCTAGTACTTCCTTTCAAAGAAACAAAAAATGGATTTGAGTATAAGGTAGCTTATTTTACTTGGACGCAGCTCAAAAATCTTAAAAAATTGAGTTGAAACAACAAATACAACAAATACAGCAGAAATCGCAACAAAAATTCTCTCTCATGAAAGTTTGAGATAGCTAAGCTGAACAAAGTCACATCAAAAAATTAATTTGACGTAAAAAATATTTCCATCAATCATCAGTCTACTTCAATTGATAAAACCAAAACACACAAATGCAAAAAGCAAAAAATCACAGTTGAAATCATTATGAGGTTAAAATATTTCAGGCTATCATGATGAAAGAAACCATTTAAAATGGAAAAAACAAATTTGGGGCGACAAGGCTGGCTTATTTAGACGAGGTGGAGTCGTTTATAAAAAGAGCATATTAAATACATTAAATGGAACCTGGCGTTTCCGGCGAAAATAGCTTAAAGATCCGGAGGAAAAATTTATCTTTAATGAGTAACTAACATGGAAGATAGAATAACAGTTTTGGATGATGGAATACATTGAAGAAAAAATGGAAAATGGATGAGATAAATAAAGTTACAAGATTTTAAAATAAAATTCATCTACAAAGGTTTGAAGAAAACCTGAAAAGAAGTTCAACGAAAAGAAGTTCAACGAAAAGACTTCAAAGCTTAATGTGTTAAAATCTCAATTCGAAATTAAGATGTTATAATATGGTAAATGGTAAACCAGCCTTTTCCTTGAACTTTGCAGAATACATCCAAGTTAGGCTTCTCTCTGGCAAGATAATGACTGTCAAAAGACATACCTATTCCATTCCTATTATGACCATTTTAATTACCACAGCCATGATAACCATTATAGTCATCATGACCATAATAACCACCATGGTCATTATAGGAATGGTGATAGCTGTCACTCTTTCCATGATGAAAAGAGCTGTGTGAACTGGAGGGTTTGTCTCGAGGTGGAACAAAAAAAGCTCCTCCTCCAGACTGCTTCCATTTCTCATAGGCCGATTCACTGTATGTGATAGAGTCATCACAGTCATTATCCCGACAAAGTTGACGAAACTTGAACTTAGATGTATTCTTATTCCAGGTTTTCTTCTTTAAATCATCCACTTTTCCATTCAATTTCTTCAACGACTCCACCTCATTTTCCAACTTCACAATTCTTTCTTCCATGGCAGCAAACTTGTCTTCAAGGGTAAATTCCTCCGGTTCTTTCACTGGTTTAAGCTTAAGGCCAGGTTCATAAACGTACAGTTTCTCTGGCCACCCAGCATCTGGCCTGTAAATCCGTCCCTCGTCCAGAAGAACAATAACCGGATTGTTTCTCCGGTCAAAATAAGCCAACCCTGTCGCCTTCGGGTCCACAGCCTTCAACTGCTTCAAGGAAACAAATGAAGTGGTATTTCCATCTTCGTCTGTTCTCCTTTGCGTCATCAAACTGATGACATGTAAATTTAAAAGTGTGATGCAAATTACATCAGTCATTTTTTTAAAGTTATATACAGATCTAAAAAAACAAACAAAATAACATTAGAATAAGAACAAATCTGATGTGGCTTGCAAAATTTAGATTACTTCAGCAAGGTCTTCAATAGCCTCTGTAAAATACTTCATGACTGATGCAGCATCTCCTCCAGCTACCTCATCAAGTCCAAATGACAATGTCCTTCTATCTTGTGTAGTAAGCTGAAAATTTTGATAATGTCTGTGGTATTTTGATGTACCATCCCCATGTAAACAATTATTTTCATTTTTATCATCAAGCAGTGCCTCCCCAACTTGTAATTTTGCTACAATTAAAGCCTCTTCTTGTAATCGATATTTAACGCCCGTTGAAGGAAGCTTTTGAATATCCTTATTGGCTAGCTTCTTTAACACACATTTAATAACAGCATCAATATTTTTCATACTGACATTCAACTGCAGTAGTTGCATAATGACCTCACGGATTTCATTACAATACCTACCGTCATGAAATGTTACAACTTCATCATCTTGCAAAAGTGCAACAAACTGTTGTAGCTGCCTGTTCTCACAATTTAAAGTTTTTACCTTTGAGTGTAGAATCACCAATTCATTTTCAAGTTTCTCAATATCTTTGCCATCTACATCGGCTAATCTACTTTTAGTTTTGTCAAGTGTTTTTTTCAAATAACCAGAATGTTTCCGAAGAGTTTCCTTTTCACCAGCAATTTCAGCAGCATTAAAACTTATCTCTTCTATGGTTTTGTTACAAGAATCTAGCTCTGACTGAAGAAATTCAATTTTGCTTTTGAAATCTTTTTTGTTTTTATTTTGAATCTCTATTTTTTCTTCAAGAGCTTTTTCTCTTCTTTGGATTTTCCTGTCGAGATTTTTTATAGTTTTGGATTTTTCTTTATCAGAGACATCAAGTTTTTTGAATTTGACTTCAAGCTCATTTAGCTCTTTTTCCTTTTCGAAGTAACTTTTTTTGAATCCTTCTAATTCCAGTCGAGCTATTTTTTTACTTTTTATAGATTCAGACAATACACCAGAAAGGGACTTAAGTTCTCCCAGCTTTTGATGATATGCTTCACTTACATCTTCACAAGAAGCTAATTTCCTTTTGAGACTCTTATTTTCATTTTTGAGCTCATTGGCAACACGTGTAAGACGAACTTCCTTATCAGTATTGCATGCTAGGACAGCTCTTTCCTGGGCATTCTGTCGGACAGGAATAATAAAATCTAGATCCAAATATGTTTCCTTCTCATCTGAATTATGTTTTGACAAATTCTGTAGTTTCACATTTAAACGTTGAAGCTTCATACTAATTGCACTCTCAGAGCATTGAAAAGGGCCAAAACTTTGCCTAAATTTGTTTGCCACAATTTGCTTGCTTTTTTTCTCATCTGGTTTTAAGGAGTGATACCAGTGAATTATTTCTCTATTTTTCATTTTCTGGCAGTTTTTTTCCTGAAGAGAGAAAAAATTAAATCTGAACGACATCCCAAATAACTTGAGTTTACTTTAAGACTGTTGGTTAGCACAAATAATCCCAAAAACAAGAATCTCCCACTCAATATATATATAACCGAATAACTCCAGACAGTGTCCATTCGAACAAGTTCGAACGCAATTGAACCAATCGAATGTAATAGAATAATTGCGATTTGATGGCATTCAATTGATTCGGTGTTCGATTAATTATATTGACACCGTCTAGAAACTAGAAACCGTGAAGTTGGGTAACTTGCATCAGTGGAGGCTAACATGCATAGCCCTCAAATGAATTTATGACCTGCCTGGTCCTTAAAATACAAAGTTAAATCAAAACAAAAATTGTAGAGTAGAGCTGCCAGCGAAGCTGCATTGTTCATTTGTTTTGAAATTTTGCTGCTTTGATTGGTCAGTCATTTGAGGGTGATGCATGTTAGTCAGAAAATCTGCCGTATACTATCTTCGCTTTCTGATTTGAATGATGGCGCTGCGATAGGACTCTCTCTCTCTACTTTTTCCCCCATCAGAATTAGTAAAGGCAAAAAGTAGTTGAGCTCCAGCTCCTGGACTAGATGCATGTTAGCCTCCACTGATCCAACTGATGCAAGTTACCCAATTTCACATTAATTGATATTGACTGTGTCAAGTGGGAGTCATGAAGAAATGTACTCTAAACAATGTACTCCAAAAATATTAATGTAGAAATAATGTAGTTGACCAAGCAAGAGACAGAGAGATAATCAGATGAAGTACAAAAATTAACCCTTACACTTTTATCTAGATCAAGTCCAAAAACTGAAATTTACACACACTATTTTGAGCAAATTGGTCCCTTACATAGACCGATGTCAATTGTATATTTATTCTATTGACTATGCATTGACCAAGACCCATTTAATTTCACAACATTAACCAACTTTATTTCTTTAGAAGTCGTTTCAGTTCATTCTCCACTGAAATTTTGCCGCTTTTCTTCTGATTTCCCTCGCCTGCTCATTGGATACACTGCGCTTGAGATATCAAAATTGAGACGGGGGTCATGTTGGAAATTTGGAAATCACAACAGTGAACTTTGGCATGGTCTGCAATATATTGGATATAAAGTATTTATACATTTTGGAAAATTAAGTTTTTTCCCTATAATAATCAGGGTGTGCCATATTTTAATTTAAGCTTAGAAAAAAGTTCTGATCGAAAACAGTTTTCAAAGCTCTGTAGAATTTTACTGGAGAAAACTATAAATACAGCACACACAGGAGAAACAAATTCAGTCCTTTGAGCTTTGCCCAAAATCATTAGTTTTCTAAAAGGTTGGTAAAAACCCTTGCCATTTTTCGATAGCAATATGGATCCTTTTTTTGAAAAAATCCAAAACCCCGTCTTTATAAAGAAACGATTCCCCGCTAAATTTTCGCGACAACTTTTAGTCACGTGACTGAAGTGCCTACTTATAGACAATAGAAAAATGTGTCAAAAAAGGATTGGATCGAGTTTAGGGGGATAATTACATAATTAAGTGGCACGCGCCTGACCGCGCGACTACGGTCGAAAAAGTGTATTTGTTGATAACTGACGCTATGTGGAAATAATCTAATCTTACCTGACGGAAATTAAAGCAATTTCTATGCATATGTCTCACTTGTCCAATATATCTTTTAAAAATTAATTTATCAATACACAATCCTTTTCAAACCTTCACTTAGATATGATTTTTTTAGTCTACGAAAGCTGGTTAAATAGTAAGAAGGACCCAGACTGTTACGAAATAGAACAACTTTTACGATTTTCCGTAAGACTTTCCTTGATTGGTCGGTTGTTTAATGATCGCATTGTTTGGCTACTTCTGATGTTGTTGTTTTGATAAGAAAGTACACGTGGCGAATATCTTACCCGCAAAATGATCAAACTCCAATCAATTATCGTCTTAAAACTTCCCATACGCAAAAAAAGTGATTACTTTTAGTGATTTTAGTATGTACACACTTTTTGTTATAAGAATGGTGTTTTCCAATGGATATTCTTAAAGGTACTATTTTTACATAAGTGTTCCCGTTTCATATCAGACACATATTTCATATCAGGACAGTGTCTGCCTGTTGTTATATTGTGCTGATATAAACGAAAAATATTTTTCTTTTCCTCTTGCAAACGATATCACTCTTATTTAAAAACAAAATCTTTAACTTTTTGGGGAATATCATCCTAAATTATTCTTACGATATGGGAACCAAATTCAATCTAAACTTAATATGTAATCCCCATGTAATATATGCCTGAAGCTAAATGAAAAGGAACTTCGATGATCTTTTTAATCCTTTCTGGGAACAGTTATCAATTAACAGTTAAGAAAAGCTGTTAAATTGCATTCCTTAGGTTCAGTTGCCAAATTCCATGATTGTTATATTATTAAAATATTTTCATCTTTAAGGCCATTTCATGATGATCATCACGTTTTTTATAAGAACAAACTATATAAGAATATAAGGCTTTGATGGCAAAAATGTTAAGAACATTTAAAGGCTTCGCAGACTCTAAAAAGACCGATTTCTTAAGAAAATGGACAAAAATACTCAACAAATAGTGAAAATAAGAGCATGTTAAGAACATTTAGGCTTAAAACTCAGAAAGTTACAATCATGGACAAAAGGTTTGCAGACTTCTGCAATATTTGCCAAATATTTCAATATCGATCAAAAACAAGTTCCCAAGAGGTTCTGGGTGCTTTTCAAACCCATCCAAAGCTGAAAGTCACCCACTGCAGTCTAACCACAAGGGAAAACCACAACGGCTTGATTAACTGGCTTACACTAGTATCAAAACGCTGATTTTAGCTTTGGTTCCCTCAAAAGCAATTCAAAAGCAATGCAACGACTTCAAAAGTGTTTTTCTTAACTTCCCTCCCCTTTCAGACACATTGAAGAGTCATTTTGCACTATTTCTCATCATTATTTTACTGAATTTCATTTTTCTGATTGTAAGAACATCCGAAGGCTTCAAAAATTTTGGATGTTCTTATAAAAAACTTGTATTTTTATAAAGTACATTCTTATAAAAACCGTGTAGTCATTTGGAGGGAGTTATTTTTCATTGACAAGTGTGTATTTTAGAGAAGTAAAAATCAAATGAAACAAATGAAGAAAGTATAATCCTGTATACATCACCTTGAATCAGTCACCTGTAGTTTGGTTGGACTTTTTTAGATTAAAGGAAAGATGCTAAAAGATGTCGACATAATCAAAAAGGTATAAGCTGAGGTAAAATCCCGGGGGGGGGGAGAGGTACTAGGGTTGCGAGCTGACGGGGGGTGCCACCCGACTTTCAAACTTTGGACTCTTACTGGGACTAAAAAGAAGAAACCAAAGGAAAATTTCGGGAATTTTACGACCCTTAGCGGGACAAATTTGACCTATTTTGACAAAATTTTGATCTTTCAGGGGGTAAAAAGTTGAAATTTTCCTATTTTTCCGACCCTTAGTGGGTACCCTTAAGGGCGGCTCATACCGTACCCTCCTTTTGCCTAAGTACCCCCCCCCCGGGGGTAAAATAAAGTTTCCAAAATGAAAATGTTTCGAGGAAAAGTTTGGATTAGAAAATGGAATATAATAAAAAACAAATCCTTGTTTAAAAAAAGATTCACTGAGAAAATTTCTTTCTATTCTCAGTTTATCCAGACCATGGCTAATTGAAAGCATTAACTAATTACGAAAGTACACGCGACTGTTTGTTTGACACAGGGTAGTTCAATTGTTCCAAAATCGCTAATTAACAGTTTTAACTACGGAAAGAAAAGTGAAAAGTAAGAAATTCAGATATTGAACATAACGACGTTCAGGTTTGTTCGGGAAATGCATTGTTCAAAAGAAAAGTGCTTACTGTCAGTAAAAAGAACCACAAATAAGTTGTAAGGTAAAATATAATTAATTAGCCAAAGCAATTATGCAATTATCAATGCATTCAATTGTAAGATAATTGTTCACAAGATATCCTCGTAGGATGCTTAATACCTAACATGTCTAAGGCTCTGGTGACTCACTGTAACAGTCCATTCATTTGATTAACAAGGAAATGTAATATCAAAGATTCATTTTAAGGGTTTGAGAGACTTATCTTTAAGGGAAAAACAAGAGATGTGGGGCCAATACAGAGATCTACTAAAGAAATAAAATATTTTATCTTCCTGATTCACCAGTTGCTTACAGTTTATATTGCAGTTACCTTTACTACTTTTTAAAAGTCTATTCGCTTTTAAGTGTAATCTGTGTTTTGTTTTTCATTTTCAAACCGATGCTTCAAATGCAACATATCACACACCGTTGAAAATATAATTTAGAGCATTTTAATTTCAGGAATCAAATCAATGATTCTTTAAAAATAATAAAAGATGGACATAAAAAATAAGCAAATAATGTGAAAAAATATTTGAACTGATGGTTTCTTTCAAACCCGTGATAAGTTTTCTTAACCTTTCTTAGATAAAAGTTACAACCACTTGAATTAGAGCTAAACGGTCAAAAACACTAAAATCAAAAGTGGCTCTTGTGAAAATCATGCAATTGTCTGGGGAGGGTAATTGTCTGGGGGGAATTCCAGGGGAAAATTGTCACAGGGGCAAAGGTCATTTCACCATGTATCCTATTCATACTGAGTTTAGATAGTACATAGAGGTAATAAAAGTTTGATGGAGTAACAACTTTCTGTAATAGCCAGAGAAGTCATAAAACTCTTTAGAAATTTCTTTCAAATCGGCCTCCTTTGATTACCAATCCTTGATAGCAAAAATTAGTCAAGATATAAATTATAAGAACTAAAGTAAAGTTATTCTGTCCAACAAAACTTCGTATTTTTAGGTAAAATGCGAATTTCTCTCGAGTAATAATTTCTTTATAGTTTTAAAAGAAGATTTTATTTTATCAGGAAACTTTCGAGAGGTAAACTTCTTCAAATCTTGCGAATTCTTTGTTGTTTGTGGAAGGTTCTTTGCTATAAATATTTTTAGATCTAAAATAGCAGCTGCCCCAAAATTTTGATAGAATATAGTTGAAAGATTGGCATTAGAAAATATGTAAAAATTGACAAAATTTGCCGAGGATTCCCTGAGCAGCGAACATTTCAAATCCGATGTTCTGTGCTTATTCTGGCAAGGGTTTCTTATGTTTTATGAACAAAACTGTCATCACACAATAAACAAATTAAAAATGTAGCGTGATTTTATTCAAATTCTCTTCGACTCAAGTATTCCCATGAGCGAAAGCAAAATTAATGGCTTTTTCCCAAAGCAACAAAGCAACAGTTTGCTATCAACGATACAATACAATAGAATAGTAGGAGTGGTATCTCCATCTATATTTTTATTACCTCCATGGATAGTATCATAATTTTCACCGACAGTAACCAACAAGAAAGTCACAAACATCTTCAACAAAAGAAACAACAAATGCATAAATCTTCTATGAATCTTAAAACAACCCTAAGAATGAACAATGGATTTACCTAAGATATTCCAACACCCCGTTCTCGCAGACCCACTGGGAACCCTTCCCACTGGAAAAATTGTCCAAAATATCGTCCTAAGTGGAAAATTATACTCTAAATTTTGTCCCCGCTGAAAATAATCATATAAGCAAATCCTCACTGCAAAATAATGTGCTATTTTTTCCATCCCCAGTGAGTCTTATGGCTCAAAAAATGGAATTCAAATCTCTAGCCTTAAAAGTGAATTTTGGAACATCAAATATGCCCATCCCTATACCATAGCAGGATCTGTTCTAGAACATGTTGACCAAGAAAAAGATCTAGGAGTGATAATCGATAGTGACCTGACCTTTGAAGCCCATATATTCAGTAAAATCAAGAAAGCTAACTCTATCGTTGGCTTGATTAGCAGGAGCTTCGAATTTCTCTCACCAGATATGTTTCGAACGCTTTTCATTGCATTTGTCAGACCCCATTTGGAATATGCACATGTAGTATGGTCTCCAAGGCTAATCAAACATATCAATGCAATCGAGGGCGTCCAACGAAGAGCTACAAGGCTAGTTAGTTGCTATAGAAACTACTCATACGAAGATCGGCTACGACTCATCAATCTACCTAGCCTAAAGACCAGGCGGCAAGTTGGTGATATGGTGGAAGTTTTCAAGAACCTCCACATTTATGAAGAGTCTATAAGATCAGAGAAATTTACTCCTCGAACACGACCACGACGTCAGCACGATTACGAGCTTCAAAGGAACTTTGCTAATGACGGTATGAGAGGCTACCAAAGCAACTCTCTTTTTTACAGAAGTGTGAAACCTTGGAATGATCTAGAAGAAGATATTGTTGAAGCACCGTCCTTACAAGTCTTCAAAGAGCGTTTGATAAAAGAATGGGAGAAAAAACTTTATAAAATGTAAAATCATAAGTTCTGTTTCATAGAGGTCAATAGACCTGCGAAATATATTGCTATAAAATAAAAAAAAAAAATAAAAAAAAATAAAAAAAACCTGAAAATCGATCCCAATTGCGTTTTGGTCCGTTATTTTTACCCCAATTGGCTGAAAAATTCCCACCGGGCTTGTGAGAAGGGGGTATGTTCCAGTAAATCCAAAACAATCTCAGTAGTAGACTTCAAATTCAATAAATCCTCAATAGGGGACTTTATGGATTTCTAAGAAACACTATAACGCCACTAACTAATCCATACGCATCTTTATTGATCTTAATTCAAAAAGAAAATCCTGAATACTCGCTACGAATCCTTATATATTCCAATTCATCCTTAGTAATCGCAAAACATCCCTACCTTGAGACTTCCCAACGAATCGTTAGTAGATTTAATTAATCTGAAAAGAGTGGTCTTTTGTAAAAATCCTAACTCGCAGTAACTAGGAAGGGAGTAAATAACTTACACTCGATTAGCATTTAAATGGCTTTAAACAACTAATTAAAATACCACAAACAAGGAAATATATATATTGTGATATTAGAAGCCCTATCATTGTTGCAGTATTTTCTTTTCTTAATTGCTTCCAGGTTGACAATATTTTGACAATGTCTGGCAACCGTCACGTCGTGCCTGCAAGTGTCTGTCCATTATACTTGTCAACAGTATCAAATAGATTGTAGTGAATTGATGAATCTGAACTGCCCTTAATTATAACCTGCCAAATCTGCCCTAAAAATTATTGAGATGCTTATACAAGTAGCTTGAATTTTTTCAAAGAACTTTCTTTTCTAAAGAACTCTAGGTAGCATAACCTTTCGTGATTTACACAACTTTTCAATGATTTTCAAATAAAGGATTCAAAAAACAAAAAAAATAAGAAATGACATAAATTTCCAAAGATTCGAAAAACTCACTGACAATTCTTAACTTATTCTAATTCTGAACTTATTAGACTTATTGAATATTGAATACTCACGAAACAAAGATTCAAAACATTTTTTGTAGATTGGAAAAACTTTTTCAGAATTCACAAAATTTTTCAAGAATTAGAAGAACTGCCTGAAGATTCGAAAACTTTCTAGGGATTCACATAACTTTTAAAAGATTCGAAATCTGCCTAAGGATTCACATAACTTTTAAAAGATTCGAAAACTTCCTAAGGATTCTCATAAATTTTAAAAGATTCGAAAACTTCCTAAGGGTTCACATAACTTTTAAAAGATTCGAAAACTTCCTAAGGGTTCACATAACTTTTAAAAGATTCGAAAACTTCCTAAGGATTCACATAACTTTTAAAAGATTCGAAATCTGCCTAAGGATTCACATAACTTTTAAAAGATTCGAAAACTTCCTAAGGATTCTCATAAATTTCAAAAGATTCGAAAACTTCCTAAGGGTTCACATAACTTTTAAAAGATTCGAAAAATTCTTAAGGGTTCACATAACTTTTAAACGATTTGAAAACTTCCTAAGGATTCACATAACTCTTAAAATATTCGAAAACTTCCTAAGAATTCACATAGATTTTAAAAGATTCCAAGACTTCCTAAAGATTCATATCAATTTTAAAAGATTCGAAAGCTTCCCAAGGATTCACATAAATTTTAAAAGATTCGAAAAATTTCCTAAGGATTCACATAACTTTTAAAAGATTCGAAAAACTTCCTAAAGATTCACATAAATTTTTGAAAGATTCGAAAAACTTTTTAGGTATTCACATGACTTTTGAAAGATTCGAAAACTTACTAGGGATTCATATAACTTTTAAAAGATTCGATAAACTTCTTAAGGATTCACAAAACTTTTGAAAGATTCGAAAAACTTCTTAGGTATTCACATGACTTTTGAAAGATTCGAAAACTTACTAGGGATTCGTATAACTTTTAAAAGATTCGATAAACTTCCTAAGGATTCACAAAACTTTTGAAAGATTCGAAAAACTTCTTACGTATTCACGTAACTCTTTAAAGAACCGAAAAACTTCCTAAGGATTCACATAATGTTTTTGAAAGATTCGAAAAACAGATAACCTAACTTTCAAAATATTCATATTGTAAGGTACAATACATTGCTTGCTCAAATCTATCAATGTAAAAGTGCATGAAAAAGGAAGAAAACATTTTTTTCTTCGTCTCTTTCATTCTATTAAATATAAATTTAGAATGTCGTCCTGGTAACCATACCGGAGTTAAAATATCATAAATACTTTTTTGACTTCTTGAGACGAAAAAAGTGATTAAACTTCGTAATCGATTCCGCTTTGAAAATATATTGTAATAAAAGATGACTTGTAGTCAAAGACCACTTGTTTTGTCTACTTTATTCTTTTTCCAGGACCTATTTATTTTTCCATCATTTCCCGACTGACTAAGAAAGAGGGCGAGTTATTTTGGTTGTTTTGATAAAAAAAATACGATATTCTATCTCTTTCCTCGATTTTACGACTCGTAAAAAAGACAAAAACAACGTCGTTATACGACGGACGCATTTCGTAAGTTGACTTGTATAAAAGGGTAGAAATTTTAAAGGTTCAAATCACACTTCAACAACACCAACAAATCAAATACACAAAGAAGTAACACAAATACAAATCAACCAAGATGAGGTTGATTTTGGTCGTTCTTGTAGCGACCCTGGCTGTTTTTACACAAGCCGCTTACGAAGCAGCCGATAAAAGTAAGTGTACAGCTTTCAATTTTTTTTAACTTTTATCAAGAAGATTTAATTTCAATTCGGAATATTTTCTATGGTTAGAATCTCTGTGTAGCTCGAGCAAATAAGATTGTCCGTTCGAGCCCAAATTAGCAAGAGTACAACTCTATAAACTGACCTGTTTCTATCCCTCATATTTAGCATGTACACCAGTGGAACTAGTCTGGGTTGTTGATTCATCTGGTACAATCACTGAGGAAGACCATGAAAGATCCAAAAAATTCATCAGCACCATCCAAACTACTATCGGAATGGAAGAAAATGGAAATAAAGCTGCAGTCGTTACTTACGGTAAAAAAGCTGAAACCCAAATCAAATGTAAAGATTATGATAATGTCTACGACTTCAAATCTTACGTTGGAAAAATAAAACGATTCCCATATCAACGAACTAACACTAGAGATGGCTTGGAAAGAGGTCAAGAACTATTGACAAGCCAAGGATGTGGTGACAACAAACAAGCTCAAAGAATCATAGTTTTGTTGACTGATGGTTTAGCAAACACTGGCACTGGCGGAGAAGCAGGATTAATCGAAGCTGCAAAGCATATCCAAGAGAAAGGCATCAAAATCCTTGTTGTTGCTATCGGTCAATTCAATGATCGTCAATTGAAGAAAATGGTTGATGAAAAATACATCCATAAAACGAAGCTTGTGGGAGATGACAGATTTGCCAGCTTGAACAATGAAGACTTTGTCCATCAAATCAAAGAAGCAATCTGTGGATCAGTCAAACCAACAAAAGGTAAATATCTTTCTGTTCTGTTTAACATTCAGGATCCTCAATTGTCATTCTGAGCTGTAAAACTCGATTAGAATTTAGATCTAGCAGTAAAAAAAAGATCACTGAAAACTAGTCTGAACCTACTTGTTAAAATAAAGCAGAACCCTTTTAAAAAAAAGAAAGCTTTGCCAAAATTCTATCTTTAAGTGTCATCGTTTCATATGTGACTTGAGATTTGTTTGTATCAGTGTTGGTGATTGTTAATTTTTGTTTTCATAGTTAATGGAGGATGGAGTATTTGGGGAGAATTCGGAGAATGTAGCACCACGTGTGGTGAGGGACACAAAATCAGATACAGAAAGTGTAATTCACCTTCCCCAGCCAATGGCGGTAAAGATTGTGAAGGATACCCAAAAAACAAAGTCAAATGTAATGTTGGATATTGTCCAATTGATGGTTACTGGGGAGAATGGTCAGACTTTTCAACTTGTGACAAACCCTGTGGTAACGGAACTTACTACAGAACAAGAAAATGCATTGGCAAAAATTATGGAGGTGAAGATTGCAAAGGAGACGCCACAGAATACAAAGACTGTCGCATCAAATATTGTCCAATTGATGGATACTGGGGAGAATGGTCAAGCTTCACAACCTGTGACAAAACATGCGGTAAAGGATCACATTACAGAAAACGAAAATGTGTTGGACAATACTATGGCGGTAAATATTGCGACGGAAAAGACACCGAATACAAGGATTGCCGAGTTGCATACTGTCCTATCCATGGTCACTGGGGGAAATGGTCTGGTTTCTCAACTTGCTCCAAAACTTGTGGCAAAGGAACTCGTTACAGATCAAGAAAATGTGAAGGCCAGAAATATGGTGGTGATTATTGCCCAGGAAAAGACGAAGAATACAAAGATTGCCATATCAAAGAATATTGCGCTATAGATGGTTATTGGGGAGAATGGTCAGACTTTTCAACCTGCAGCAAGACTTGCGGTAAAGGAGACCACTATAGAACAAGAAAATGCATTGGCAAGAATTATGGCGGTAAAGATTGTGAAGGAAAGGACACACACTACAAAGATTGTCAAATCAAATATTGTCCAATTGATGGTTACTGGGGAGAATGGTCAAGTTTCTCGACATGTGACAAAACTTGCGGAAAAGGAACCTACTACAGAACAAGAAAATGTTTGGGATATAAATACGATGGCAAATATTGTGAAGGTGATGACACTTACTACGAAGACTGTCAAATCAAATATTGTCCCATCGATGGTTATTGGGGAGAATGGTCAGATTTCTCAACCTGCAGCAAGACTTGCGGCAAAGGAAATCACTACAGAACAAGAAAATGCATTGCCAAGAAATACGGCGGTAAAGATTGTGAAGGAAAGGACACACATTACGAAGACTGCCATATCAAAGAATATTGTCCAATTGATGGTTACTGGGGAGAATGGTCTGACTTCTCAACATGCAGCGCAACTTGTGGCAAAGGAAAACACTACCGAAAGAGAGAATGCTTGGGACAGAAATACAATGGCAAGTATTGTGAAGGTGATGCAGAATACTACAAAGACTGTCAAGTCAAATATTGCCCAGTGGATGGTTACTGGGGATCATGGTCAGCCTACTCTAAATGTAGTGCCACCTGCGGAAAGGGAACTTATTACAGATACCGAAAGTGTGAAGGAAAGAAATATGGCGGCAAAGATTGCGAAGGAAATGATAAACACTACGCTGATTGCGATTCAGGTGTCTATTGTCCAGTAGGAGGAAAATGGAGTTCCTGGTCAGCTTACTCAAAATGCAGCAAGACCTGTGGAATCGGAGAATATTACCGAACAAGAACTTGTGATGGAAAAAAATATGGAGGAAAAGATTGCGAAGGAGTTGACAAACAATATGAAGATTGTAACACTGGTGTTTACTGTCCAATCCATGGTCAATGGAGCAGTTGGTCTGACTACTCAAAATGCAGTGTAACTTGCGGCAAAGGATCATACTACAGAACAAGAAAATGTTTGAATCAGAAATACGGAGGAGATTATTGCAAAGGAAACGATAAGGAGTACGAAGAATGCTACTCTGGAGTCTACTGTCCCATCGATGGTTACTGGGGAGAATGGTCTTCTTACTCAACTTGTGACAAGACTTGCGGTAAAGGAAATCACTACAGAACAAGAAAATGCATTGATAAGAAATATGGCGGCAAAGATTGCGAAGGAAAAGACACCCACTACAAAGATTGCCAAATCAAATACTGTCCAATTGATGGTTACTGGGGAGAATGGTCGAGCTTTTCAACCTGCAGCAAAACATGTGGAAAGGGAAAATACTACAGAACAAGAAAATGCTTGGGACAAAAGTATGAAGGAGCAGAATGCAAAGGATACGATACTGAGTACGAAGATTGCCACGTCAAATACTGTCCAATCAACGGCAACTGGGGAGAATGGTCAGACTTCTCCAAATGTAGCGAAACTTGCGGTAAAGGAACCCACTACAGATACAGAAAATGTGAAGGCAAAAAATATGACGGTAAAGATTGTGCTGGTAAAGACAAAGAATACAAAGATTGTAATATCAAATATTGTCCAATTGATGGTTATTGGGGAGAATGGTCTGACTTTTCAACCTGCAGCAAGACTTGCGGCAAAGGTACCTACTACAGAACAAGAAAATGCGTTGACCAGAAATATGGCGGCAAAGATTGTGAAGGAAAAGACACACACTACAAAGACTGCCATGTTAAATATTGTCCAATCGATGGTTACTGGGGAGAATGGTCAAGCTTTTCGACCTGCAGTGAAACCTGCGGTAAAGGAAAATACTACAGAACAAGAAAATGTTTAGGACAGAGTTACGGAGGCAAATATTGTTCAGGAGATGACAAAGAATACGATGACTGTCACGTCAAGTATTGTCCAATCAACGGATATTGGGGATCATGGTCAGAGTACTCAACCTGTGACAAAACTTGCGGTAAAGGTACCTACTACAGATACAGAAAATGTGAAGGCAAGAATTATGGCGGTAAAGATTGCGAAGGAAAAGACAAAGAATACAAGAGCTGTCACATCATCGAATACTGTCCTATTGATGGTTCCTGGGGACACTGGTCTGACTACTCTGAATGCAGTGCTACTTGTGGAAAAGGATACCAAATCAGAACAAGAAAATGTTTGCATCAGAAATACAGCGGCAAGTATTGTGAAGGTTATGACAAAGAAAAGAAATACTGTCAAGTCAAATATTGTCCAGTTGATGGTTACTGGGGATCATGGTCAGCCTACTCTAAATGCAGTGCCACCTGCGGAAAAGGAACTTATTACAGATACAGAAAATGTGAAGGAAAGAAATATGGCGGCAAAGATTGTGAAGGAAGTGACAAACACTATGCTGATTGCAATTCTGGTGTCTATTGTCCAGTAGGAGGAAAATGGAGTTCCTGGTCAGCCTACTCAAAATGCAGCAAGACCTGTGGAATTGGAACATATTACCGAACAAGAACTTGTGAAGGACAAAAACATGGGGGAAAAGATTGCAAAGGAGTTGACAAGCAATACTCCGATTGCAAAACTGGTGTTTACTGTCCAGTCAATGGTCAATGGAGCAGTTGGTCAGAAGAGTACTCGAAATGTAGTGTCACTTGTGGCAAAGGAACATACTACAGAACAAGAAAATGTGAAGGCCAGCAATATGGTGGAGATTACTGTAGCGGAAATAGCAAATACTATGCAGATTGTGACACTGGAGTTCATTGTCCAGTCGATGGTTACTGGGGAGAATGGTCATCATACTCAACTTGTGACAAAACTTGCGGCAAAGGATCACACTACAGATACAGAAAATGCGTTGGCCAGAAGCACGGTGGCAAAGGATGCGAAGGAAAAGGCAAAGAATATAAGGATTGTCAAATTCAATCATACTGTCCAGTCGATGGTTCCTGGGGTCAATGGTCGAAATACTCAACTTGCAGTGAACCATGTGGCAAAGGAACCCACTACAGATACAGAAAATGCGACGGAAAGAAATATGGCGGCAAAGATTGTGTCGGTGTCGATAAACAATATCAAGACTGTCATATCAAATACTGTTCTGTCGATGGATACTGGGGAGAATGGTCTTCTTACTCAACTTGTGACAAGACATGCGGCAAAGGATCACACTACAGATATAGAAAATGTGATGGAAAGAAATATGGCGGTAAAGACTGTGGTGGTAAAGACAAAGAGTACAAAGATTGCCATATCAAGTATTGTCCAAATGATGGATCCTGGGGTCAATGGTCTAAATACTCAACTTGCAGTGAACCATGTGGCAAAGGAACCCACTACAGATACAGAAAATGCGATGGAAAGAAATATGGCGGCAAAGATTGTGTCGGTGTCGATAAACAATACCAAGATTGTCAAATCAAATACTGTTCTGTCGATGGTTACTGGGGAGAATGGTCAGACTTTTCAACTTGTGATAAAACTTGCGGCAAAGGAAAACACTACAGATACAGAAAATGTGACGGAAAGAAATATGGCGGTAAAGATTGTGCTGGCAAAGACAAAGAATACAAGGATTGTCATATCAAAGAATATTGTCCAACTCACGGCTCCTGGGGTCAATGGTCCAAATACTCAACTTGTGATAAGAAGTGTGGCAAAGGACATCGATATAGACAAAGAAAATGTAAAGGAAAGAAAGATGGCGGTAAAGATTGTAAAGGAAACCATATACACAATACACTGATTGTGAAATCAAAAAATGCTCAGTCGATGGTACCTGGGGAGCTTGGTCAGGCTACTCAGAATGCAGCAAGACATGTGGAAAAGGAGTTCAAATCAAATCTCGAAAGTGTATTGGACGTAAAGACGGTGGTAAAAAATGTGTTGGTTCTGCTACTGATAGCAAAGAATGTATCTTGAAGAAATGCCAAGGTGTTGTCAAACCATCATGTTATTGCAGCAAATACAAATTGGAACATTTCACATGTTTGAAATGGGGACGTTCGGAGATTGAAAAGAAATTCAAAGGTATGTTTTATAAACCAAAAGCAACTTTCTCATTATACTTATTCAAAACTCTACTACGAATACTCTACCAAAATGATGATGATTTAAAAGGTATTGAAAATATCTTAAAGTAAAGAACATTGTAGAAATAAAGCCTTATTCTTCATTAAGATTAATTTTTTTGTTGTCAATCTCCAGTGGGATGGTTATACATCAAATTTAAATATAAGCTTTCATATCATTGATTCTTAAATGTTTTGATGATTCAAAACACAACCCTGATCCTTGATTCAAGATAATGTATTCATTATTACTATCTCTCTACCAGGTGACTGTTTCTTGGACAAAGCTAGACTTGCTTATAAAGCTGTCCAAAAATTGGTCAACGAATTAAGAGAGGATATGGGTGAAACACGAAAATGTAGACTTCAACTCAGAAAGGAATTGTTGTATGGAAGTACTGAAATCTTCAAAGCTTACGATCACTGTGTTGCTTTGGGCTCATGCAAGTTCATCCGATTGAGAGAACAACTTGAAGATAAATTATGGGAGTTGAAACGACTCATCCACACTGAAAAAGAAGGCTTTGGATCATTAAGCTGTAAGTATTTCTTAGTACATCACTTATCAATGATTCGACTACTGAGTCAATCGCACATTACCACAAACTAATTTTTTTTTGCAACAGCTTTAGCTTCGTGATTTGATATTAGATTTTTCATTATTAAATAACCAGCCAGATTTCAAAGTTTACTTTCTAAATGTAACTTTCTAGTCATCTGAATTGGGAACTAAAAAGTTAAAACATATTTTTATTAATTTTTTTAGCATTAAAGCTTTTTGGATGGTAAACACAGGCTACCGTATCAACCAATCAAACAACAACAAACAACAACAAACAACAACAAAAGGAAAAACCAATGAAACACAAAGGAAATTACACAAAAAACGAAAACGAAAATGAAGTAAACAATGAACAAAAACGGATTTCTAATAAAATACTTTTTAATATAATCACACTAATTTAATTAAAAACATAATTATAATTTATTCAAATTTTTTCATAATTATTTTGAAAAAGTATTTATACTTTATAATTTATCTATTCTTTTTTCAGTATATTTATTTCATCATTAAAAAAAATACAAAAAAATCGCAAATTCTTTTTTCTCTCGTAGCTTTCTTATCATTACGCTAGTACCAGATTTGTTGCTTGGACCTGTGCTTAAATTATTGCCTCTTTTTTGGAAATTTTGTTCTTATAAAATAAATGTTTTTATATTCCAAACCAATCACAAGAAACACGGCATACCGGATAAGTGGGATGGGGGAACCTGGGAACCTAAAGTGGGAACCTAAATGAACACCGGAAAAGTGGGATGGGGGAACCTAAGTGGGAACCTAAATGAACACCGGAAAAGTGGGATGGGGGAACCTAAGTGGGAACCTAAATGATGAACACCGGAAAAGTGGGATGGGGGAACCTAAGTGGGAACCTAAATGAACACCTGAAAAGTGGGATGGGGGAACCTAAGTGGTAACCTAAATGAACACCGGAAAAGTGGGATGGGGGAACCTAAGTGGGAACCTAAAGTGGGAACCTAAGTTGTTTAATTATTAATAGAATTGAAATATTTTTCTTTAAAAACAAATACATAAAGATAAGAAAGATATTATATGCAATGAAAGAAAAAACCTTTTATCATAATAACAACACCAGTTATTTACTTTTTACATTACGGTTCGCAAACAATAATGTTGGAAATAAAACAAAGGGAATTTATTTATTCAATTAGCTCAAAAAAGCATGTTTATTTATCAGCAGTTTTATAGTGCATCTTTTTGAAAGGTTCTTTTTAGTAAATTGACTTAATTGACTTTAAACTTTAAATTTTAAACCGTCATATCTTCAAATCTAGAAGGAATTAGAAGTTCGTTCATAGCTCGATGGATAACTTAGAGCCTCTTCTTTCTTTTGCACGGATCTAATTTGCTTGAATACAGAATCTAGTAAAACATTATTTACGATCTAGTTTTTGTTCACTCTTGATGCAATACACATTGTTTTTTATTAGCAGCTCCAATTTTCGGGTCAGGGCTGGGGTCGCTTAGCATTTAACGGATTCTAGCTCGTTTTTCTTTCTGTACCAACCAAACAGTACAGCGTGTGAATACACTTCATTAATTAAAAATGTTTGATAGTAAAATAGAACATATTGCACGGCTTGCCACGTTTCAATACACATAAGCATAGATCCACGGGGGGGGGGGACTCAAGGTAAACGACCTACCGTACGTGCGGCCCTTTTTTCCAAGCTTCCCAAAGTACACTGTAAGGGTGGAAATGAGCAAAAATGAGAATAAGTGAACTCTAAGGGTTTAAAATTTGGTCAAAGGACTGGCTTTTAGAATTTCATCCGAACAAGTGTCATGTTTTAACACTGGGTTAATTTTGGAACATCAAATATGTCCATCCCTATACCATAGCAGGATCTGTTCTAGAACATGTTGACCAAGAAAAACATCTAGGAGTGATAATCGATAGTGACCTGACCTTTGAAGCCCATATATTCAGTAAAATCAAGAAAGCTAACTCTATCGTTGGCTTGATTAGCAGGAGCTTCGAATTTCTCTCACCAGATATGTTTCGAACGCTTTTCATTGCATTTGTCAGACCCCATTTGGAATATGCACATGTAGTATGGTCTCCAAGGCTAATCAAACATATCAATGCAATCGAGGGCGTCCAACGAAGAGCTACAAGGCTAGTTAGTTGCTATAGAAACTACTCATACGAAGATCGGCTACGACTCATCAATCTACCTAGCCTAAAGACCAGGCGGCAAGTTGGTGAAATGGTGGAAGTTTTAAAGAACCTCCACATTTATGACGAGTCTATAAGATCAGAGAAATTTACTCCTCGAACACGACCACGACGTCTGCATGATTACGAGCTTCAAAGGAACTTTGCTAATGACGGTATGAGAGGCTACCAAAGCAACTCTCTTTTTTACAGAAGTGTGAAACCTTGGAATGATCTAGAAGAAGATATTGTTGAAGCACCATCCTTACAAGTCTTCAAAGAGCGTTTGATAAAAGAAAGGGAGAAAAAACTTTATAAAATGTAAAATCAAAAGTTCTGTTTCATAGAGGTCAATAGACCTGCGAAATATATTGCGATAAAAAAAATTAAAAAATAAAAATAAAAAAAATAAAAAATTAGGTTCCCACTTAGGTTCCCCCATCCCACTTTTCAGGTGTTCATTTAGGTTCCCACTTAGGTTCCCCCATCCCACTTTTCAGGTGTTCATTTAGGTTCCCACTTAGGTTCCCCCATCCCACTTTTCCGGTGTTCATCATTTAGGTTCCCACTTAGGTTCCCCCATCCCACTTTTCAGGTGTTCATTTAGGTTCCCACTTAGGTTCCCCCATCCCACTTTTCAGGTGTTCATTTAGGTTCCCACTTTAGGTTCCCAGGTTCCCCCATCCCGCTTATCCGGTATGCCAAGAAACACAAGGCTGTATTCTCAATCCCCACCCTTAATGAATATTTTACAAAAAATGTTTTGTGCCTTTTTCCATGTATCCATAAGTCATAATAGATTAGTTTTAAATCTCACATTATGTCTGGTACGCCTGGAATTACAATGACGACATTAAAAGGGTAAAATTTTACTTGGAGGAGAAAAATGTGAAATAAACAGAGAAAGACATTACAAAACTACTAAGCTCTTCCTCCAGAATTGAAACAATTATCCAGTCATCTTCAAAAGAGAAAATTGCAATATAAAAGAAGTTTATTTTTTTTCTTTATTTGAAACGATCACAAGTGCACTAACGAACATTTTACTACATAATATTACTAACATAGATATGAAAGTCCCTTCCCCGGCTAGGAACTAAAGTTATATCGCCAGGGGTACTAGACTTTGTTAGTCTCATGAGATTTCGAAAATTGGTGAAAAATTTATCAATTTCGGGATTTAGGGTGTTTTATGATCCTTGATCCTTCCTGAACATACCCTGAAAATTTCAAGGCTGTAGCATAAATATTTGTCGAAATACTAGTTTCTTTATGAACCGTGGTATAAAATATTCTCCTAAGCAATGGGAAATCATACCCGTTGCTAGGGCCTGATTTCCTTATGGCTGCTTTAAACATAGCATCATGACATACCAAATGAAAGCTCTTCTCACGCCCTTTTCGTGCGTCCAAGTTAATACCTTTTCCCCGGGATTTCTTATGATGACGTAATCAAAGATGATAACCAAGGTAACCAAAGAAGTGATATTTTTAGTTTGCTTGTACAGTATAGGAAGACCAAGTGAATGGTTAAGTGAGTTTACTAGTAGCTTTTCATTTTATTTTTAATTGGATTATGTTAAAACTATTTATAAACATCAAAAAATATTTTACATCAAAATAATATACAATAACAAATAAAGAAACATTATGTTGATCTTTTGACTTTGGATGGTAGCCAGCCACTATTATTTTTCGAAAAACTTTTTGCTGTTTGAATGGGTTCGCATGTGACTACGTAGCGTAACGCGCTGCGTAAAAGATTTGTCACAAACGCCACACTTGAACGGTTTCTCACCCGTATGAATACGTAGATGCGTTCGCAAATTGGAGAATTGAGAGAAGGCTTTTCCACAGAACCGGCAGCCAAATGGGCGCTCACCACTATGGGTCCGATGATGATCTCTCAAATGTGATGACTTACCAAAACTTTTTTCACAGTACATACACTGGAAACGACGCTTCTGTCGCACGCGTTGTGGTGGTTTGAAGTCTTTACGTGAAGTTGTTGGCTCTGAAGGTGGCGACATCAATCGGTAGTTCACGCCCGGCGATTTTGGCGACAATTGACGATACGTCGGAGACAGGGAGGATGCTGGAGAAACCGGCGACGGGCGATAAAGAATCGGTTTTTCTTCTTTGATGACTAAAGAAGGTGGTGATAACGGTTTTCTAAAACGTAAAGAATCGTCGTATCGCCGATGGATCATATGTCGTTCAGCTAAATGTCTCTCGTATTCCATTCGGTACCCCCTGACGGACGACATTGACGGGTAATCGTCGTACGATATACGTTTGATTGGACGGGAACGTGGCGAAGATTCATGACGACCGTAGGGTAGATAGCGTTCTCGTTCTTTAAAGGAGTCGTAAATTGCTGAATATTTACCTGAATAAAGATAAAGTGAACAAAATTATAAAATTGAAATTGACAATTTAAACTGGTAACCTGTAGATTAGATCCCCACAATTTAAAGAAAACAAAATATTTATGATAAATTAACTAAAGTTCCAGAAGATTGTTACTTAAAATTTGAACAACAAAGATCTTTGGGAAACTCAAATCAAAAAATTCATTTTATTTTAAAGCCCATCTCTACTGCAACATACCTTGTATTTTAGATACACCGTTTTCACTGTAATATACGTACTGTTTTGGTTACATAAATCAACAATTTTACATCGACCTGCTCTTTACCCAAGTTTGAATCTAACTCAGAAAGCTGTGGATCTTAAAGACAATATCTATAATATACTTACATTGATGACAATTGCATTTAGGTGATGGAATCACTGGTTGTTGACAATGGCAACCTGATGTCCGGCATTCCATTGGCGGAGAGTTTAAATATCGGACGGCTAAAGGTGTGATAGGGTGCATCATTTCTGTGATCTTCATTGCATAAGACCTGGAAAGAATGATATTCCGACTCAGTATTAAAACAGTCTTCTTGAGCTTTAGATTGATCTGATTCTTAATATATTACTTAATAAATAACCTCTAAATCGGCATTTGAAATCAATAAGCGTGAATCCAAAAGGTATTGAACAGTGTTATCATTACAACTTGGTGAACAAATTATCGTAAATACAGTTGACTCTCTCTAATTCGAATTCGAGCGCCGAGGAATCTTATTTGTTCGAATTACAGAGATATTTCTCCTTGACAGGGACTGTGGATGAGTTGGAATTATAGAAAGGTTCGAATAATAGAAGGTTGAATAAGCGAGAATGTACAAAAAATGTCACACAAAACAAACCGTTGTAATTACTTATCTCTGATGAACAGCCGAACGGTTTCGATTTGATTTGTCGGCGATTTCTAATAATTTTTGGTGGTTCTGCCTTACTTCAGCTTGTCAATACCGAACAATATTTCTTCCAATGTGATTATTGGTCAGCTCGTGGATAAATCATCAATGGAAGGTCATCAAAGGTCTTTCTCACGTAATTGGCAAATGTAAAATAACGGTAACTACAGCTGAGCGCACCATCTTTATATCGTATGGATTCTCAAAAGCTCAATAAAGGCGTTTTTTGTATCTTTTATCATAAGCCGCCTATACGGATAAGATGTAGTCTATTGTTAGTTTAGTTTTTCTTTCTTTTTTTTTCTAGTATTTTTTTTTGTTTTACGTTACGACTCTTTGTAAATTAAAGCAGTCTGGTGTATTCCCATGCTTGTTGGGTTGGAGTCCTTGCATAGTAGCTTTAAACTACTTCAAACACATTTTTTTGAGAAACAGTGTACCCCTTCTGTTTTGTTTTGTTTCCCCCATGTTCCCTTTTTTTGATAAATTGTAATCAAAACAAAAAAAGCTAAGGACAATAGCGTTAATTCTTTTACCCTTTTTCTTACGCTTACGCTTGTGGTTTTTGGGATACTGTAAAACAGACGTAAATCTCTGTTTTATAGATATTTAATATGTTTGATTATTTTTTTTTGTCGTGATATTTTAGAGGGTGAGGAACAGGTTTATTTCATTCATTTATATTCCCCTTTTAAGCATTTCAAAATTTTAATTGAAAAGAATCATATTTACATTTTACGTTTTGAAGTTAAATATACATTTTAATATTTTTATAATAATGAAATTTGACCCTAGTGATATTGATAATCAATATTTGGCAATAATATTGATTGGATTATTAGTTGAAAGTCAACGAGCCCTCCTAAACAGGAACATATCATTGAATTTACAAAAATGGGAGGGTCATTTCATTTTACACTTTCTAGCATACCAGCACAACGCTCAATTTTTGCCAAAACGTTAGAGAAAAATTAAGGACAACCCCAAATTCGGTACATTTAAGCTGGAAGCGAAGAAAAATCTCAACAAAGTTAATGGTTCTTATAGCGGCTCGCCAATACTTTTTTCGGGGGGAGGGGGTGGTTGTCCTAGAGGGCAATGGCCAGGCAGGCAATTGTTCGAAGGATATGGTCCGGAGGCAGTTATATCATTAGGAAGACACTTATTTTAGGTGGAGGCTGGTTAATGAGAAGACGACTAACTCCAAGGGAAGATATCGCAGAAACGGTTTGGTTGCAACAGAAAAACATCGGAATATATTGCAAAAGTTTAGAAACATAAGAAAAACCACAAAACAAATGTTTCAGGTCATGTTTTTGAAAATATAAAAGGAAAAAGAAAACATAAAATGAAAAATCCGAAAATGAAATCTATAAAAAGAGAATTATCATAAACCTACTAGATTTGATTATGGTTCAATGGAAATTCAACGAATGTCACGGGGTATTGTATTTAATAAACATATTGTGTGGAAAACGAACTGGAGGCTTTTTAAAAAGGAAAAAAAGGCTGGGAAAGCTAAGCCTGCGTAGCATTTGCGTATGAAGGATTTTTCTTAAAAGTTGTATTATAAAAAAAGCAAAAAAAAATCCGTGTGTCCTGATTTCTATAGAAAAGTGCACGGCGCGCGTGCATATTAGTGCGAATTTTCTTTATAATTTAAACGAATGACAATAACATCAAAGATTTCTTCTTTTTTTTTGAAAATCTTCATCTTCAACTTTCTTTGTTATAACGTCCCCCTCTCTCTTTTCAACATCAGGTTTAAGATCAGGATGGGATGTTTGCATCGTTATATCATTTTAATTGTAGTGCATATAAATTAATCTGGCGCTAAAGAAATGTTAGATACACTTTCTATATAATATTGATATAAAAAAAATCCTTTTTTCCCCTTTTTCTTTCCTCCTTAAACTCCACTTATTTACTGTCCCTTAATCAACACCAAATGTTAAAGTCCCAGAATTTTGTATGCAAACGTACTAGCAATGAAAAAATGTACAAACCTTTTGTACATATATATAGTAAATGAATTCAAAAACTCTCACATATGTATTACAATAGATTATTATCTCTCTGTTCTACTGTAAAATACTCCCAAAGGTTTCCAAGTTTAGGTTCGAAATTGCACTAGTAGAAAAATTATATACCGTCCTTAATTTTCCCACGCGTGGAAGCTCTAAGGAAAATTAAATAACTTCAAAGAAAAGGCCTTCAGATATTCATTGTTTCCTCATAAAAAGAAAGTGCGGCTTTTAATATCAGGGATGGGAGTGCACTGGCCTTGTTCCCTAGCACCTGATAAAAAAACTGTGCGTCTTGAAATGGGCTCTTCCAGAAAAAATCCGTTCATGGGGGGTGGAGGATGAATTGCCCAGGGGTATTGAAAAAATACCAAAAAATTGCAATGTCCAGGGGTATAACCCATGTCCAGGGGGTTAAAAATCAAAATGTCCAGGGGTAATTCATGAAAAAATTAATATATCCTCCACCCCCCATGAACGGATTTTTTCTGGAAGAGCCCAATTGACAACTCAAAACTGTTTTCAACTATTTTAACAGGTCTTAGAAAAACCGAAGATCAGACCCACAGTAGTAATGTCTGCATCTGGCTGCATGACTTACAATCAAGGTCATAATATATTGAGAATTTTGGCTATTTTAACGTTTTTCAAGATTTAAAGTTCTGGCGAGAAAGTCGATTTTTGGCTATCTTTTTAATTTAATCGAATATTTCAATTTGGGAGGGGTTGGCAGACTTCCATTCCATATTCTGAGTCTTATTGGACTATTTTTGAACTTTTGGATCCTGAGATCCTAAGGTCCTAAGACTTAAGTCTCATGTTAAAACTCAGAGTTAAAACTCTACCCTTCCAACCTACTTTAGAGCACTTACAAATCGATTGTGGTTCAAAAACTTCCCGGTGGATTTCCCTTTTTTCTCAAATATTATGACCTTGATTGTAGGATCGATTCAGAAGCATCGATGTCAGTGGCTTATAATCGCAAATTACACACTTTCTTTATAAAAATATATTTTATAAGAATAATTATGATGAAATTGGCCGAAAAATTAAGAATATGGTAAGAATATCACCATCATGGAATTTGGCAACTGAACCTTAAAGAATGCCATTTTTAGAGCATGTTACCATTAAGATTGCAAAACATTACCCAGCAATGCTAAAAGGTTCCACAAAAATGCCAAATTTTTGCTTGAGGTATTTATTACATGCTAGACTAGATTTGACATGACTGGGATTGGACACACAAACCTAAGAATACCGTAAGAATATGTCAGGCTGATTTTTCCCAAAAAGAATATCAATGATGAATTGGAAAAACACCATTCTTCTAAAAAAGTGTAAATTCACGATTAAATGAAATCGCGCAATTGCAATTGTACCTTAGCAAGGGCCATATTGAGATGGACTTATTAAAGGCGAACCAAAAAAGTGCCTTTGTGAAAGGCTGATTTTTTATTTTTCCGGTTTTCAAGTATCTAACAGTGTTATGGTAGAAAAACAACTTAGTGAATTACATCACGAAGTGAAACAAACAAAAACACGTTTACGTAATGCAAGTTTTCTTTTTAAAACAAGAACATTTTGATTTCAACTCATTCCTAAGTTACAGAGTGATATTATTAAACCAAACCTTGAACTGAAAATTCTATTTCAGTTTGAATTGCGCAAATATCCGATTAAATTTATGGTACGGTATGCAACTAGACGATACTCGCCGTCGCAAATACCAGGAAAAAGGTCCTTATGGACACACGTAAACCTTTTAAAGAAGAGTTCTTAAAGTATAATGCTTACAATTTTTGAAACTTATAACACCGTGCAGCCGGATACCCTGATATTTTACCTTATAAGGTTAAAAATTAGTTTGAAGAGGTATGAGAGATTTCTTCATTGCATAAGATTTGATCGTGTACCTTCCCCTTCCGAAAGAGTGAGAAAGAAAAATATGAAGAAAACAAATATTTCAGGACTATTCTGCACGAACGAGAAAATATTCATCACTTCGACAAGGAGGGTTGAGTTAGTATTCTTAGGTATTTTAATGACTCTCATTAGAGGTTGGCCCATGGGAAAAGGTATATTGGGCTTTTCCAGAAATGTATCATACCCCTCTCCCACCTCTGTTAAGAATATCTATTTTTCGAGTTCCACAGCCCATTGGATGTCTGGCTTAAAAATAAAGACATGTTTGGATGTCCTCATCCTCTTATAAGATCCTACCCCCTGAATATCCAGATAGCATTGAACCCCCTGAATATCCAGATGGCATTGAACCCCCTGGATGTCCAATATCCTCAACAAGGTGAACTGAATTTTGCCGAATCGGTCAATATTGCTGAACTGAATATTAGCCCGAGAGTTGATTTATATAAGTAATTGTGCAGTGTTAGTAGGTAAACTATATAAATGATTTTAAAAAGAGAGAGAATAAAAAAGTTTCAACATACCTGTGAAAAATAAGAGATGGATTTATCGAATCTTTTACTGCATTTCTGCATCAGCCGTTTCATCAGTAGAAGTCTTGCTGTCATTACTGGCGGGTTTGTCTGTCGATGATGAAGCTTTCAAACCACGAACTGATAAATCGTAAACTATCTCTTCTACCTGTTTTGATAGATTGAGGAATAGTCGATATTTAACGTGGATAGCAAAGTAATCTAGAACTCTAAGACAGTCCTTCGATTTTTTCCATGTGGTGAAATTTTTCTCGGCTATCAATGAACAGAAGAGAGTACTTGAAGAAGCGAGAATTCGAACTAGGAGACTCTGGTTTTAGACGGCTGACGCCTTGACCATTCTGCCATCCTTCTTTGCCTGTTTTGATAGAAATCATAAATAATTATTTGAATCTTCAGGGAAGAGGCACTTGGAAAGGTTTAATAAAAAAAGCATTTCAGAAATTATCAAAATTATCATTCGCATAGAGACTCGACCATTGAGTTTCAAGCCCCAATGGCTAGAGGCGAGATTCCTGGATGGGAAATTAAATCACTTATTTCCCGTCCAGAACGCCCGCGCGTAGTTTTTACACAAAGGCCAGATTGGAACTAAAATCTATCGCTAGAGTTCAAAAAATGTAGTCTTCCAAAACAAAGAATACAATCCGTCGTCATGATAACGGCGCGTTCTATGCGCGTTTTGGATGGGGAATAAGTGGCTTCAAATTCTCTTGCATGAGAAGGGTTAAAGTTTAGCCTCTAGCCCTTCGGGCTTGAAACTCAATGGACTCGACTGTATAATAACCTTACATCGGAACTACAACGGATTCTCCCTAATTCGAACTTCTATTATAAGAATCTTTCTATAATTCGAACTAAAACATTGATCCCCTTAACTAAAGAGTAATGTAAAATGCTCTATATAATTCGAATCTTTCTTTGATTCGAAGAAAAGTCTTAAAGGTCGAATTAGTGAGAGAGAACTGTAATGGCTCGAATAGATAACGGTCGAGAGTGACAGATCTTTCTAGTTGAAAGATACAAACCAATACACGGGTTGCAAAATTATATCAATGCAGTCAATACATGTGATTACTCGAAAAAGTTCACGTGATTTTATTCCCATATCACCTACTTTACAACTTACAGCTGATAACTTTATTAGTGTCAATAAATTTGAACCAATTAGAAATAAATGTCATGTAACAAGCACATAAAAATTTCGAGTAAAAGCGTGATTTGTCGTCAGACTTGCAAACTGTGCATTAAGAAATGAGCTAGAATCAAGTCTTCATCAACTTTCAAGGCAAGGAAAAGTAGAGCTTTCAGATTTTTACATCATTTTTAACGACAAATGAAATCTAGTGACGATTTGTGTGAAAACCACGTGGGACGAGGAACTTATGAAAGAAATTAACTTTCCACACTGGGATATCGGAAACCTTTAACTACATTGATTATTGAGAACAAAATCAAATGCAGTTGACGCCATTGACTTCCAAGCTCCTGGATGTGAAATCAAGCAGCTTATTTCCCATCCAGAACACCCACCGTGGCCGTTATACAAACGCCGGATTGAAAGTAAAATCTATCGCTATATTTCAAAAGATGCAGTCCTCGAAAACAAACGAACCGCTAGATACAATCCGTCGTCACGAGTGCGGCGCGTTCTAGGCCTGCTCTGGATGGGAAATAAGTGGCTTTACTTTTTCTTGCCTGGGATAGGTTAGAAATTCTGCTCTAGCCCTTCGGGCTTTAATTTTACACGGAGCTCTAATGGACTAGTCCCTTCGGACTTTAAACTCAATGGCTGACGCCTTCTAATTCAATTATCAAGCGGGGAATTGGATTTTATAGCGTAGTGAATAGAACATCGAATTAGAGAGCATATACTGTAAAAAGATATATAATACCTTCTTGAGGTCATATTTCAAGGCGTCGAATCGTTTCCTCAAATGATCATTCTTCAAATTCAATAATCGGAATGCAGCATCCAAATCGGATAAGAATATTCCGATTCGGGAAGGTCGGGCATAATCACCTGCTATCACCGCGTTTGTGCATAATCTTGACTAAAATCAAAATAAAAGTAAATGCACTTAACACGTTTTCAGTAGCAGCCCAGCTGACACACAACGTTTTTCTGACGTTTATTGCCACCGAGCGGAGCGCAGCGGAGCATAGGTGGCTTAATAGTTTCGCGATGAGTGAGAGGCGGCTTACATTTTTTCGCTGTTTTTTTTGTCGTCTTTCAGTTTCCGTATGTTTTACATTCCGTAGTTTATCCGGGCAATACTTTTGGGGCGCAAATTATGGCGTGGGTGTTTGGCTGCGGGCGTACTACGGCCAATATTCTAAAGGTGGACTCACTCACAAAGATAAAAAACAGCGCTTTCCTCAATAATTAAAATACGTTAGTGTAAGAAGTGTAACCAAGCCTTTGTAAACATTCATCGTGAGAACTTTTTAATGGCTGCTTGATTGCACATGCTTTTCTTTTGAAGCTTGCTGCTGCTGTATAAATCTTTATCATGTTTTCTGGTCTTTTGTAGGTTTATTATTCGTTTACTACTAAGTATTTTATGTTTGTGTAGTTAGTGAATGCACCAATAAATTGATAATGCTCAGTAAGTAGTACAAAAAGAGTTAATTTTCCACAATCAATATCAATAACAGCACTAACAGCAAACATCAACACATAGCCCTCTTCTTCACTAAAACTACAAACAGCACAGGTATGATATTCTTTTCCCTTTTTTCACCAGATAGTTATGTGTTAAATGTTAACCAGTTGTGACAAATAGTCAGTTTTTTTATCTGATGAAGTTTGATTGGTGTTCGTGTTCAATGAGTTTGGTTGAGAAAAAGTTCCAGCTTTTCCTCCCCGATGCCAGCCCAGGCGAAGTCAACCGAACCCTATCAAACCGATTTTCGTTATCGAACCATCAAATTTCATCGAACGAAATACGGTTATGTGTTTAATTACTGAACCTGTTCGAACAGTAATCGAACTTTATGCTTTACCGGTACCGAAAAATCTTCAGTTTGATTAAAGTTTGATTACTTATATCGTAGTTCGGTCAAGTTCAATCAATGTTTTTGTAGCTCAAATGGTTCCAGTTAAAATTGCTAGCGCAACAGCCCTAGCCTAAACGATCCCTTACAATCATTAGGAGGGTGAGGTATCACACTTTCTTTATTCTGAAGATTTAGAAAAAAATGGCTCTTAAGCTTTTTAGCGTGGGCGTCTGCTAATAAGCCGTCAGAAATGGGCAACAAGGTAATAAATCAATCTTCAATATCGAACTTCACTGACCTTGATATACCTTTTGCTAATCAGGATTTTCATTTTGAATCATTTAAAACTCCAGTGGTACCGTTGTTTTGTATAAGATTCTCATTTCCGCACTAAGATTCTTGATACTTATCCCTATATATATTTTACAAGATAACCAGCAAGGAATTGGGGAGGGTTCGTTTAATGGGATGCAGTTTAAAGCAGTTACAAAGGAGTCATTGTTGTGATTTGTACTTATTTAGATTTATTGCATATAGAAAAACCGCTTAGCCCATGATTTTTATTTGGATGGATATTGTTTATATTGTCATTTTTAAAAGTAACCCATCATTTTTATTTATTTTTAGATAGATTCTTTACATTGGTATTTTTAGAAAAAAAGAAAATCTTCACATTCATTTCTTCATGTAACCAAACTTTATGCTTATATTTTATTCCCCATGCACGCCGAATTATTGTCTTGTAATTGCCATTTTTAAAGAAAGTTAATCTCCCATTACAGAACTTTTTTTTCATCATAAAATCGACTTCCCTAAAATAAAAGGTTCCTTCGTCTAGAAATAAAAGGATAAAAATAAGTAAATAAATAAATAATAGTAATAATATTTAAACATATTGTTTCAAAGGTGGCAGTTAGTGTAAGCTATATCTAGTCTAACGTTGACAACATCCATATAACGTTAGATGAACGTTGAAACAAGGTCGTGTACCAGCTGGGAGGAACTATTTTGACTTTTTGACAAAAGAATTAGAATTTTCAAAGAGACATCTTGCTATGAGATGAAGGGGAACTTCCATAAATCCAGTATATTGACCAGTATTCCGGGATTGATAGTCCAAAGATCCGGTATTCAGGTACTCGTTGAAACATCTTTGACCAGTATTCTGCTATCCTACACAAATTTTGCGCCCTCCTGTCTCGTGTCTACACTACTGCAATGGTAAGATAGTTCTAGAAAGCACTTTGTTTTGGAGATTTGCCCAGCTAAAGATGGGAGCCAGAGAGAACCAGAGAGAACTAACCAGCGCCACAGGACTGAAAGAGTTAGATCCAAGATGACGTTGGCAAACAAAACTCATAGACGATGAAATTGAAATTGGGTATGATTAGCAGAATAATGATCAATCCCAATGAAAACTGCTTGTCGATTCCGGATATGTCAAATATCATAGCCAGCTCACCTATATATGAACTTTTCAAATATTGCAAAGAGCATTGGACCCCTGGTCAGTGGCGTAGACCATTCTTTCAGCGCTTTCAGATCATTTATGAGGATTTACAAGTTTCGAACAAACGTAAATCACACGAGAAAGGTTAAAATAAAATTACTCATGAAAATTTAGGAAAAAATAAGAATGAATATTTCGTATTTTGAGGTCTAGCTTTGCGTAAAATGGATGACTTTTAGTGTACTGATTACTAATAGCTGAAAATAAAATTGCAGTCTACTTATACATTATGACCAAATTAGGCATTCTTTAACTTGGGCAAATATTTCTCCTTTTACCAACTGAAAAAAGCATTGAACTACAAAAAATATTTTCAGAATATTTTCCAATAGATCAAGGACGTTTCTCAACAAACCTTGATAAAAATGACGCTTGCATGCATTTAACCTAACTGTGACTCGCACATCTGGACATTGCAATTTCTTCCACTGATTTCACAGTCATTTAACCTAACTGTGGCGCAATGTCGCATATCATGAATATGAACTAGCGATCAAAATGGCGGGTCGGATAATTAGGCATACTGAGATATGCACAGGCATTGTCTTTCAAGCCCGAAGTGGTAGGCCCGAGACTCTTGGATGGGAAATTAAGCCACTTTTTTTCCCATCCAGAACGCCTGCGTGTGGTTTTTACACAAACGCCGGATTGAAAGTAAAATCTATCGCTAGATTTCAAAAAATATAGTCCTCAAAAACAAAGGAACCGCTAGAGACAACCCGTCCTCGTGATCACGGCGCGTTTTAGGTGCGTTCTGGATGGGAAATAAGTGGCCGCACTATTTCTTGCCTGGGAAAGGTTAGAGATTCTACTCTAGCTCTTCGGGCTTTAAACTCAATGGTACAGGGTATGTTGCTTGCCAGGGTATATTTTTTAGATCTCAACAAGATCAACAAATCCCAGTTAATGTCGTAAAAACTCAAAGATCGAAAATTAGCCCCTCGTAGGACACACATCAGGGAAATTTTGGGAAGAATGAAAGCTGGCGATGGATTTTACTTTAAAATTAAAAAACAGTTAAAAGTGTAACTGGCTTCAAATTATAACATTGATTTTACTTTAAATCCGTCATTCGTGTGACGCCCATCGCCAATGGCACGTTTCAGAGGAGTAATAAGTGGCTCCATTTTCCATCAAACAGTTTAAAATCAAGCCCCTGTGAGGTATCAAACTAGTTGGTATATATACAAAAAGCGGCAAAAGTAATTAGCTGGCTCTCACACCAACAGATAAGCATCTATCATTTACTCGACGCTATTTAAAAGAAATCAATCATTTCATAAAAATAATCCATTTTAATAGTTAGCTTTGTAATAAGACAATAATAGGTAATAAGACATCTATTATTAAGAAGTAAAATTTGTCAGCAGTCGTGTGAGACTAAATAGCATTCACTTATTAAAATGGTATTAAAATTGAACAGAACTTTTTTTTACAGCTTTTTAGTATTTTTTTCTACAGAACGGATTGTATGGTGTCGAGGCTACACGTAAGTTATAGCGATATGTAGAACATGGAAAAGATATGTAGGTTAAAACTGCTTTTATTGTTTTAATATTTTCTACTGCTGTTTATAACTAACCTGGATATCCAAGCTGCATTGGTTGATTGACAAAAGGCTGTTCTTTTGTCGTTTTTTACTACTTGGTAGAGTCAACCAGCAATGATTTTTGTTTGATATCTTTTGATTGAATGAATATTTTTGAAAAGTTTTTTCACAGTGATGATGATCTAAGATTGAAGAATCACTCCTATGAAAATGGTAATCATACCACATTTCTACAAGAAGTTGATTTTTTTCTTCTTCATTTTTCATTTTCATTTTTCTCTTTTTTTCCAATTTTTTTTGCTTGATAATATTCCACTCACAAATATATTTTCAATAAGCACAAAATCGTAACTTGATTCTAATTCTATCAAAAGTTACAGCCATTTTTGTCTCAGCTGCAAATTATTTTGAAACAGACTTTATTTACCCTGTTGCGGCAGTATTTTAGCTCCGTGAAATATTTGAATTAACAAAGTACTCATGCACTGTCTTCTGATATTGCCGGCATTAGCGGTAAACCAGAAATATCAAAATATAAAAAAAGTTTACAGCCCGGATACCAGGAATACCAGGAATCATACCAGGAATTTTTCACAAATTTTTTGGAGAAAAGTGATACAGTGGAGTCCAGTGGATTCTACATTTAGCTCGAACACGCACGAGGAACACGCAAGTTTGTTCGAGTTGTAGATATGGTGCAAGGTTTATAAGGCACTGTTAACTGAAGTAACTAGAAAACTTTTCAGAGTTAAGGATATTATTCGAATTACAGAGGTTCGAGTTAAAGTTTACCCCGCTGTACCATGTTTTGATTGAAATATGTCAGAGAGAAACTTTGGAATTGGTCTAAATTTTGGTCGATACTTTCTATGCCAAGATTGAGAAATGTACAGCCTGTAAACAAAGAAAGCACTAGATTCAATCCGTCTTTTCAAATGCGGCGCAAAGCTAAAGGTTTCACTTTTTCTTGCTTGAGAAAGGTTGAAAAAGATTCCATCCTACCCCTTTGGGCTTTAAACTCAATGAAGGTACCAAGGTTCAGTAAGGGGGATATGAGCAATTCAAAAATGGAGCTTAGTAAATCTTTGGTCAAGAGCTGCACGATTTTTATGACAACATCCAAAACTTTTGCAGCCTTCGCGGATGTCCTTAAACCTTTTGAGTTTTAAGCCTGAGAATGTTCTTAACATGTTCTTATTTTCCCAATTTAGTCAGCATTTTTGTCCATTTTCCTAAGAAATCAGGTGTTTTAGACTCCGTAAAGTCTTAAAATGCTCTTAACTTGTTCTTAATATTTTGGCCATCGAAGTCTTATGTTCTTATTGGTTTGTTCTTGTATAAGAAAACGTGTAGTTTACAACTATCCTGTCCAAAAGGAATATAGACCAGAAAAATTTTCTCTGTCATTGTATTAGAATCTTCTCAGATTTGTCACTAGCGTCAGATCTTCAAGTGCATTTAAGAGTCAACTATTAAAGAAATTTTGCTTCATATTGCAGCATGAAAAAGATAATCTGTACATCCATCAAAATCATTTTATCACTCGCTTTTTATGTGAGGATTGCTTCAAGCAACGATGCTTTTACTTCGATACACGATATTAAACAAATTTTACGAAAAGAACAAGTACTTATCGAACAGCTAGATCTCTCTATCGAACAAGAGAAAGCGAGGATACGAAAAATTGAGCAGATGAGAGATTCGTTAAAGAAGAAAGTAGCTCCTATTACGGAAACTTCAATAGATGAGTATGTTGGGAATCCGTTGAATGCTTTGTATACGATAAGACGATTCAATAAAGATTGGGAAAAAGTTAAAGATGAACTAAATAATGAAGGTAAGAGGAACGAAAATGAAGAGACAGACATACTATGCAAAAACATAGAATTCTCTCAACAGGGATAAGAGCGAGTTTATGTATTTGCACTTTTGAGGACGGTAGAGTGACTGAAGCTATTTGGAATTACCCATAGTTTTGACCCGCAAAATCGAGGACGGTAAAAGTGCTGATTTACCGTCGTCCTCAGTCAAGATGTAGACAGATTAGAACCTCATCGTCTCCGTCGCAGAAACACACAATACATAAACTCGGTAATACACCTTAACGGCGCGGTCGGCTTTTGAGGGGTCTGGTAATGAATTTACAAGGATAATGACGTCACAATCCTTTGGCTTTTAAATAGGCCAATACAATAACGTAATTCTTCCTGGTAAATTCGAACTTAGTCCCTACATGATTTAAAGGTTGATAGGTGTATAGCCCGTCGGTCTACTTTTTTATTCAGTTTAAAATACATATTATTCATATCATCATGAAGGATATGCCAAAGGGTATTAACACGGGAATAGCTCGACAACCCTATTTAGTAGCGAACCACTCCCAACTGAAGACTGAGGGCGATTTGAACAGGGGTGGATTTTTTATTGATCTTCCATAGCAATATTTCGTAGCGTCAGATGCAAGACTGAGAGGTTAGTGGGTTAAGAGATGCTAACTTATTCTTTATATTATGACCATGGTTTAGTTCGAAGCCCGGCAAATGCCAATAAGAACAAAATACCACGACTACCTGTCTACCACTTTTGACCTTTATATACCCTGGATAAAGTTTCTCGATCGTGGCCCCAGCAAAATCTTTATTCGGAGTTTTTTGAAAAGTGGTACCCTAAAGGTAGCACCAGTCAATGTGCATGGAAAAATTTTTGAACAGAAAATTTCATTGAATTACAAATTGACCCACATCGATAAGGGTACCACTTTTCAAAAAACTCTTATCAAAGATGATGGATATAGCTTGGTCCAGGGTATATAAAAGTCCAGTGTCTGCACACATATACCTCATGGTGTCAAGATAATGAAAAAGAAATTCTTTGAAATTCTACAGATTTGTATTTACAGGATTCAACAAAGTTTGGAATGACAAGCCGGAGTTACTACCAACGAATCAAGATCAAAAAGGTGCAATTGGTGGAATACTGAGGTTGCAAAACTTCTACAAAATCACCGCACACAATATTTCAAAAGGTATTCCTCAACCTATCAAAATTGAATATTCTCACAATACAGGTATCTTTAATCATTTGGCCCTCATCGGTCCATTCCCCTGGTTGAGTTATACTCATTATGCCTTTGTGCCATTTATTTTCATGTCCTTAGCAATTTAAGAGAATAAGCGCGTGTAAAAAGATGAAACGGCAAACTAGGGAGAAAGAGTGGATTGTGAAATAGATTGTGAAATGGTAGAGGATGCTATTCGGCCGTTAAAGTGATAGTAAACGCGGGGACATAATATATGTGAGGAAATTCATAGAATTTCTGTCCAACTATCTTCGTCCTTATTAGGAATCGTCAGTACTGCATACTGCAACCTGGCTCGATCGAATTGCCTAGCATTTCACGTCATACAACTAATTGTAGCGCAGACTGAAAGAAGAAGTGGAGCCAAGCTTTGAAGATTTGTAGTCGTAAATGGTAGTATACGGAAAAGACAGCGGCGGTAGCATTTGGGGCAAACACTGCAGACACTTCCGTCACTATTCACTCTACACAAAATTATCTTGGTTAATCCCTAAATTATTCGCTTTTTAGTGATCTCGTGTAGAAGATAGGATCATCTAGTGAAATGGAAGCCTTTAAACCATTGATAAATAAGACTTACTTACTATTATTTCATACAGGAATACTACTGAACAATGACAGTGAAAAGAAACCTGAAGAAATGGACCTTGGTTTGATTTGCACGATAGGAGACGAATCATTCAAACAAGAAGATTGGTTTTTGATGAAAGAATGGCTTGATCTTGCATTAGAACGAATCGGAGATTCGGAGGAAAGGGATGGTTGTAAACGGATGTGGATTGTCGACTTCTTATCGTATGTTGAATTTAAGGTGACCTAACGTTTTTCTTTTTTATAAGAACGCAAGGCTCAATTTTGTCCGAAATCTTAGCACAAATACTTTAACCGGATTAAATTTCGCGAGATTAAATTTCGCGAGCTAAAAAATTCGCGAAATTTCGCGAGTCAGAGCTTTGAAATATTTCGCGTGGATTTAATTTCACGAATAAGCCAGAAAACAGCTGAAAATAACCAATTTTTGCCATAAATGGAGACTTGGAACTAGTTTCTCCGCCAAAAATACAATTTTAAAAGTATTGTGGTGGATTTAATTTCGCGAATCAGGAATCTCACGCGTGTTCGCGAGTTTTGATTTCGCGAAAATGGGAAAAATTCGCGAAATCGCGAAATTTAATCTCGTGAAAATTAATCCGATTAAAGTATAATCCATGCCAGATTTTAGAAATGACTAATGCTGAATGTAAGCTCTTCCAAGTCAATAGGTGAATAAAGTAATCATTTTGAGAACATTTAAGCCTGAAAATCACGTAACCTCGACCAAAATAACCACAGCTCCTTGTATTGTAGATAGCAGGAATTTTTTAGGGTTTTGGCTAAGCAAGTTTCCATTTTTGTGTCCCAAGAGTATTATTTTTCTTGAGTTGCAGATCAGTCGTAAAACTGACTGCTGGCATAGCAGAGTAAATCTCATGTTTATCCCCCATATATAACCTGCACGGATCGGAAATACAAGAGCGTGGGAAACGTTCATTTGATTCCTTCATTTAAATATCAATATATTATTTCACAATTAATTCTTCAATTTGCTTTAGCTTAATCACTTTGAAAGAGCATTGAAGTTAAATTACGAATTATTGGCAAAATATTGTAAGTTTAATCATTTTTATATACACTTGCCTTTTCTACACTATACACGTAATTTTTGGATAATTTTGTTATATGGACCGTCGCTGTTTTCTTGAAATTTCCAAAATTTATTTTTACTTGCTTTCTTGGAAAATTAAATCGGGACAATTTTTTTAAATTTTCGTGCTTTCTTCTTTCAGATCCGAACGAAAAACGAATAACAGATAACATTGAAAATATGAAGAGTTTGATAAAAGACGGAAGCAACAAACCGTTAGTAAAACCTAATGATAACAATTACAAGAAACTTTGTCGTGGTGAAAATCTTAGAAATATGGTAAGATAATAAAGTCATTCTTCTTAAAAAAGAAATTCAGAAATCATTTAAAAGATTTGCTTCCTGAGAGCTTGTTTAAATTGAGAACATACTAAGATAGAGTCAATTGCAAACTTTGAAAACAAATCTTTCAGTAGCATTTTTGCTGAACATCATCCGCATACAAAAAACTTAATTGGTCCTTGATTTCTCACGTTTCAGACACAAGACGAGGAACTACAAATGGTGTGTTGGTATAAAAATGATCAACCCAAACTTCGTTATAAACCACAAAAGGTTGAACGTCTTTGGGCAAGACCAGAAGTTTTGATGTTTAGAGAATTATTGAATGATGAACAAATTGGAACATTGATCAATCTCAGTCTTCAAAAGGTAACCCTTAATACCTTCAGGGAACTAATTTTTTTTATTTTTTTTTGCGCCGAAAGAGAATTATTGAATGATGAGTAAATTGGAACAGTCATTGGCCATGGTATACAAAATGTGAGAATAGATGTGATTTAACGCCCGGAGGGGGGGTACTAGGGTTGCGAGCTGACGGGCCGCCCGACTTTCGAACTTTGGACCCTTACCGGGACTAAGAGAAGAAGAAAACAAAGGAAAATTTGGGGAATTTAACGACTCTTAGCGGGACAAATTTGACCAAATTTCCATCTTTCAGGGGGTAAATAGTTGAAATTTTCCTATTTTTCCGACCCTTAGTGGGACTGAAATTTGATTTTCTGATTTTTCCGACCCTTAGCTGGACTTTGGAAGTCCAAAAAGGTACCCTTAAGGGTGGCACATACCGTACCCTCCATTTGCCTAAGTACCCCCCCCGGGGGATTATTGATGCTCCAGTAACGTGTTAAAAGGGATGGACGCAATTTTTGAAGGCAGACGACTCCTTTATGGTCCCTTTGTTACATTATTCTGACGTGCCTACTTTTGTGGGATTAAATTTCGCGGATATTTCAAAGATTATAGTTAATTCCATATTCCTATTTTATTTCATTTTGGCCCATATTGCTCCATAATAATCTAACAATGATTTTATTAATTTTGTTATGTTTGATTTTAATATGGTTAGTGAATTTTATTTTCAAATGTCGATTCGGACTTAATTTTATTCATTTTTTAAAATGCGTTAATAGCCCAAAACTAGCTGTAACAGATAATAACGGCAGAGCAATCCTAGCGATCACAAGTATTCATCCTTTTTTCGGCCAAGCTCATAACTATATACTTTTGCTCGAACTTTATTGGTTTATAGCTTCAAAGAGCTGGTTTACATGCAGAAACAAAAGATCAAAAACAATATGACGACTCCAGGACATCAAAGCACGCATGGTTATATCCAAAAGATATCCCTTTGCTCAAACAGATGGAACGTCGTGTTCAAACAATGACCAATTTAGATATGAGATATGCAGGTAAGGTAGAATCTCTTTAACTCGAACCTCTATAACTTGAAAGTTTTATGCCTTATTAGCCTTACTCCAAAAAAGCAAAACTCAAAATTTCCTTAACTCAAACAATTTGTGTCCCCTGTGCGAGTTCGAAATTTTGGAGGCCAAGTCTAACACTGCACTGTAACATAATACTGTTTTGTACTCACTTTTCTAAATTCTAAAATTTTAATTTTTTTTAATCAATTTTTAATTTCATCAAAACCCGTTTGGGAGTAACATAACATTACTTTTTCAATGAAAGAGGATCAGGATGAAAGAGGACCAGGATTAAGCCCAAAAAATCCCATGAACTTGCAGTGACCACTGACCTTTATATGCCCTGGACCATGCTTCTCAATCATGTCCAAGCAAAATCTTTGATCGGATTTTTTTTTTGAAAAGTGGTACATTGATGGCGGCACTAATCAATAGCGGTGTAAATGCATCGAGAGCGCTAGATCTACTTTCCCTCGAAAACCTTTGATGATGTAGCGCCGTTAGACGTTAATCGGCGATAGCTTCTTTACGGGTACCAAGCTTGGTCCAGGGATTTATAAAAGTCAGTGAAGTGACGGATCTGAGGAAGAAGTCGTTACTTATAGTAACCCTTTTAACTGCCTTTCGTATTTTTGAAGGGTTCGACCTATTTGCCACAGAAAAAAATGAAGGTTCGACCTATTTGTCAGATGTCAGCATATGCCGACATGAGCTACACCACAGAGTTACCATGACATTTAGCTTTATTTTCTGGAAAATATCAGAAAAATGTATAATTATGAAATACATATTTGAAATATATTTTAATTATTCAACTATTCAGCTATTTTTTTAATAAAATCTAGTTAAAAATCGAAATTTCAATAAAGTTAAAAAAACCTTTGGCAAATAGGTCGAGATCTCTCTTGTCGGCAAAGAAATCGAAAATGCTCTTGTATAATTTTAGAGCCTCTACAGATCAACAATTATGGTATAGGAGGTCACTACCACGTTCATCATGATTATGCTAAAAAGAACATCTTTGAATTTGGAAACAGGATTGCAACCCTAATGTACTATGTAAGTACTAGCCAGGAGATCCATGCTATGATTTCTTCTTTTATATAATGATGGCGAAATGAATAGCATGGTTTGGGCTATGAATTTGAATTTCTAACTTTGAAACTATAAACGACAGTTGAAACACAGCCAATGGGCTTTTCCAGAAAAAAACCGTGCACCCCCTGTTGAGGAGGTCCATTTCCATTCCAAGGGGGTATGGTTTGAAATGCAGCGGAATTCCATAGCAGTAGACAAAAATCCGTCAAAAATAAGTGGATTTCCATGGGGGTAATAATTGAAAATCTGTAAAAATTCGGAATTCCAGAGGGGTATGATCCTAAATTTGCCTGGAATTCCAAGGGGGTAGTTCACAAAAGGTTGGAGCTCCTCAACAGGGGGTGTACGGTTTTTTTCTGGAAAAGCCCGATCAGATTTTGTTATTCTTTACTGGTCACACTTCCTTAGAGAAAGTGCAACTTCCAAAATTTGGTTTTTTATTCTTAGTAAGTGAGGACAGCGCTAAAGTCGAATTTCCCACTGTAAATATTTTAAGGCAGAAATCTGCCTCACAGCTCATACCCGTCCTGTATATATCAGGTTAAAAAAATACAGGACGGGTCTCATGTCTATATAAGTTACTACCAAGCATACCCCTACGATGTGCCCAAATTTTATCTGAAAATGAATAAAATTTATGTGTATACACTTCGGGCTCTCGCAAAAGTTCAAAACAGCCTTTAACCGAAATATAACTCATTCCTGTGGCTATTGATACAGTAGCAAGTTTAGGTTTTCTGTAATTGAGACAGTTAGCTTATGGTTTGTCTAGATCTTAATTGACTCGTCCTCGATTTTGTGGGTTAGAACTTGCAGGCAGTTCCAAATCGTTTCAGTCACTCTACCGTCCTCTAAAGTACAAATACATTAAATCGTCAGTGTAAGAAAAATGGCGGAGTGGTCTGTTATCATAATTTGTATCGTTTTTAATTTCTTTTCTAGTTATCAGATGTAGAAGCAGGAGGAGGCACAGCATTCGATCTTGCTAAAACCACCGTCTTTCCATCGAAGGTACATAGGTTTATTTCCTTCCCGAGGAAATTGCTTAGACAAAATTACTTTACAGTTACCGATTCTCCGGGGGGCGGGGGGGGGGGTGAGCAGTGGGTTTACTAGCTTACTGACTTACACAAGGATTTAAATTTCAGAGAGAGAGAGTTTGGTTTGAGTTTCCAAGATGACGACAACTTCGTTAAGTTCGAATCATAGAAAGATTCGAAATAGGAGATTCAAATAAGAGACAAAAGAACTATTTGTTCATAGCTGAAGAGTGGGAAATACTCCTCATCAGTTTACATGGAAATCATTATATATCTGACACCATATACGTGATCCAAACAGATTATCCATTCTGCGCATACCACGCTCTGCTCTAAAGGGGTATGGTGAATGTGAAGATCTGACCTGGTTGTTCAAAACCTCGTTGATTTTTGCTTGAAAATGAAAACGAAAGTGAATGTTTGTAATTGGCTTTTGATTTCGTTCCGATTGTATTGCTTTAGCCAATCAGCGCGCTCAAAAGCTCATTTAATATTCATCCCAAGTCTGGATGAAAAAGATCAAAGCAGTGCGCCAACCTTACCAGCCATGACCTTTAGTAGATTGAATACGTGTCAGCGCGGAGTAATCAGAATCGGCTCGGAGAAATCGTCAAAACGATGCTCATCTAACATCCACAACATCTTAAATAGGGTTAATTATTTTTTTTAAAGGGAGATGCAGTGTTTTGGTGGAATTTGAAACAAAATGGGGAAGGTGATGAGGAGACAAGACATGCTGGTTGTCCTGTTCTTATGGGACAAAAGTGGAGTAAGTTTGTAGAATGTCTCTAATTCGACTTTGAGGAGGGACGGATAAAGTTCAAATTATAGAAAGATTCCGAGCTACAGGGTGTAATTTATACCATTTTCTTGCTAAAAGAGGTCGATGTTTTGGTTCGAATTACAAAAAGATTCGAATTACAGAGATTCAAATTACAGAAATTCGAATTACAGAAATAGAGTTGACTGTACTTTAGCTTTTACCTCGTGAAAAGAATTTTTTTTTTGCTTAAAGTTTATCAGCTTAGACGTGAACCTTACAATTGAAACATTTTTACAGATCTTGCGTTTTTCTCACACTTCAGAATAACTTTTACAAGATTTAAGTTTTGTAGTGCAATTTTTCATTTTTTTATATTTTAGTTGCTAACTGGTGGATACATGAACATGGGCAGGAATTCGGAAGACCGTGTTCACTTGATAAACATTTATAGCACAATTTAATTTAATTTATTTTTGTACAACTTACTTTACAATTTCGTTTTAATAATTCTTTTAAACAGTGAGATTTACAATGCACTATACACAAAAAGTACAATAAATTTATAAAAATAAACTTTGATTTCATATTAAACGATCCTTCAGTTGACCTAACAATTTAGTCCAAAATTTCGAAAGTTTTGACACTTTAAAAAGCTCAACTTTTCTTTTTTCCTTTTGGTTCTCTTACTGAGACTTTTTTGCCGCTATGTAGTGAAAAGGTTAAGAGAAAGCAAAAAGAAAGAAAGAGGCAGATAATATATTACGTATATCTGAAGTTTGGATATTTAAAGTGGGGGCGTACGGTTTTTCGGAATTGCGGAAATCGACCCTTTTTTCTTCGGAATTTCGGAAATCAGGCAAAATTCCTTCGGTATTTCGGAATTCTGAAATTACTTCGGTATCGGAAATCCATGAATTTTTGCTTCGAAATTTCGGTATTATAAAGTTTTTATCCCCTTTTTCGGAATTCATACATGAAAAATCAAATTCGATGAAAAATTAGTCAAAACGAGGAAAAATACCTCAAAAAATGGTATTGGGATTGGAAGTTTTTTATTCGGTATTTCGGAAATCTCAAACCCCGTACGCCCCCTCCTCCTTTAAAGTGCTCTACATAATCATAACTGGTATAAAAGGCTCACTAAGACTCACTCTCAGCTCATCAACGGTATAATTGTGATATCGAGCACAGACAAGCAAAGGTTCTCTACCCTTGGTATGGATTGCCCCGGAAGAATGTGCAACCAACCCAAGTGGGTCACAGCAACGAATTGTAATACAACACCGATCTATTGGATATCGCAGTTAAGATTAATGACACTACTAGTTAATACGTAAGGTAGCAGGGCTGGACTATATACAGTTACAGACATCTTAATTATGCTAATTAATTGTTAATTATAATTGCTTTTCAAAGGACATTGAGAAATAAACAAAAGAGGTGATTACAACAAGAGATTTGTATGCCGGAAACTGAACGGAATAAATCGCAAGTCTTTTGATCTGCTTTGATCAATCATTCCTGTTGTCCGTAGAAATTTCTCAACATCTTCAAGCTTTGAAAGGCTTTTCTTACTAAATTCATTTATCAGGGCCATTCGTATGGTGTCTATGATGGTTATCAGTGGCCGTATCATGATGATGGAGCAGCCAGCAGTCTAAGACTTCGTACTTAGTACATAAATGGTAGATGACGACTCTTTACTTGATGCTCAAGAATCAAGGGTAAGTGGAGAAAACCAGGGGAAGGAGTAGTGACCTCCCCTATTTACAGGTAGACAGCTAAAGAAAAGGGAGCCTTCGGGTCGCCCTCGACTGCGGTCCTTTATCTATTATACTAGCAAGATTTTACAAGGCTCAAAATTGGATGAGACAAGTTGTCTAGCATGCTAAACGACTGAATGTAAAGAAAATGGAAGGATTTAATTACTAATAGCTTCACGTAACAGTTATCTGTATATAGTTATCGCCTTACCCCATACATATAATACGTACTATAAACTATAGAGTCCAGTCTATATTATTTGCAGTATTCTCTCCACACAATATGTTGATGCTGGCAGAAGTAAGAATTTTAGATTCGCTAGCACTGACCAAGACTTCAGTAAATCAAAACGAAATTAAAGTATACTATCAAATATTCTATCCATAAAATCCTTGTTAAAGGCCTTAAATATCAAAGACACAACTTGAAAGGTTGTTTCAACTGATTTTGAAGTTCGCTCATCAAAGAATCCAGTAAATACGCATTATCATATCCTACATACCGGGTAGTTTCATAATCCATCTTAGAAAGAACCGTTCTAGATTAAGAATAGCTTAAATCTGAAGAAGCTTTTCCTGTGCGTCTTCTCTATTTTAGACACCCGACGCGACGATGAAATCCGGGTTAATTATATGACGTCATCAAATAGATAAGTGGTTTATCCTTCTTTTTCCATCTTCGTTTTCAAATTACTGATTAATAGAATGTCACAATAAATGGTCTATGGTGGTTGCATTTGATTAGTGGTTAAGGGAATAGAAATGGTAAGTACAGTAAGTGTACCATGGATGATAGGAAAACATTTGCAAGTATAAGCATACAGTTGGAGCGAAGTTGGAGAAAATTGATTAGCGAGTTTATATATTTTTCTGCGATGGAGACGGTTGGCTTCTAATTTGTCAAGATCCTGTTTGACTGAAAAATACCCGACTGGCACAACACGTTCTTTCCATTTTCATTTTTTTTCAATATTAACAGCACCCATAACACGAGATGGAAGTTGAAATAATGTTGTGTGCCAGCTGGGTGACAGTAAATCAGCACTTTTACCGTCCTCGATTTTGTTGGTTAAAACTGCTATATATTCGAAAACACTTCAGTCAGTCCACCGTCCTCAAAAGTGCGAATACATAAACTCGCTATGATGTGCGGGCCAGGGCTCCGCCAAAGATTTAGCAAAAATATGAGCCTTAGAAGGAACTAAACAGTCCAAACGGAGGTGGGGAGGCACTTTTATTAGGCACCTGAGAGTGATCTGTCATGTACCGTGAAGTCGGGAAACTTGCATCAGTGGAGGAAAACTTGCATAGCCATCAAATGACTGACCAATCAAAGCAGCAAAATTTCCAAACAAATGAACTACGCAGCTCCGCTCGCAGCTCTACTCTACCATTTTTGTTTTGATATAACTTTGTATTTTAATATTTGAGGGCTATGCCAGTTTCCCTCCACGGATGCAAGTTACCCGACTTCACGGTGGCATCTATTCAAAATTTTTAATACTTTTATTCATCTTTACAAAAGGGGAAAAAGAAAAAGAAAATGAATACCATAGTAGGAATCACCTTCCTATGTACATTAATCAGGGGAATCGCCTCAAAGAGTGATGCTTTCACTTCGATACACGATATTAAACAAATTTTACACAAAGAACGAGTTCTTACCAGATATCTAAATCTCGCTATCGAAGCGGAAAAAGAAAGGTTAGGTGAACTTGAAGGGATGAGAGATTCGATGAAAATGAAGTTACTGAATCTTAATATATCATCAATGGACGACTACGTTGGAAACCCTTTGAATGCATTGCACACTATAAGAAGATTTACAGCAGACTGGAACGAAATTACAAATACTTTAAATACAACCCGAGTGCAAGGTATAGGATACTTATCAAAAGTTTTTTTTCACATGACGAAAGTCTGGCCTCCATTCTAAATCTAAGATCAATACACCTTTTCGACCGTAGTCGTGCGGTCAGGCGCGTGTCACTAAGTTATTTAATTATCCCCCTCAACTCGATCCAATCCTTTTTTGACACATTTTTCTATTGTCTTTAGGTGCGAAAAAAGGACTGGGGCGAAAGCGGAAAAATAATGTCCGTGCAGTAATTGGCGGCTACGGTCGAAAAGGTGTATTCTGCCTCAAAGTAAAAAGGAACGAAAAAGAGCCGTACAGGAAATAGTTGAAATCAAAGTTGAAATAGTGGTCTGGAGAAATTGCTGGCTTTTCTCAGTTTCAAGATTGTATATGCATATGCCGACATGAGCATTTTCGATTTCTTTGCCGATTTCGGGATTTGCCGACATGGGCACTTTCCATTTCTTTGCCGATGTCGGGATTTGCCGACATGGGCACTTTCCATTCCTTTGCCGCAAAATTTAACACTTCTACAAAGATTTTGTATTAAATGGTTTGAAATGAAAAAAGATAACAGTTTTAAAAGCTTTTCTATGTTGAAAAATAACTATTCAACAATGTTCAACTCAAAATTATAGTCCTTGGCTGATACTTCATATATTATTCAGAAAATGGAGTCAAAATCGGTCGAACCTTCTTTTTTTCCCGTGGCAAAATAGGTCGAACCTTAAAAAATACGAACGGCAGTTAAAGGGATAGACTAGCTATAAAAAAGATCAAAAGTTTTTTCTCTAGCTTAAATACCGGATGATAAGAGGTTATTAATAAGAGGCCCTCTTTAACTTGCGAATTCTTTTAGAGTTCTTTAATGAATGGGATAGAAATGTCAAATTACCAACACTTGAAGATCAAAAAGGTGCTGTCAGTGGTATATTGAGACTTCAAAACTTCTACAAAATAAATACAAGAAACGTCTCTAGAGGTAATACAATTTAATTGAAAATCTTTTTGCACTTTCATAATTTCGTCCCTTTAAAGTAGTGAACCTCCCTTTCCCCCTACGAAAATTTTTCAACTATATGGAATTTTCAATTTTCAATTTTCACTAATTTTGGAGGTTTAAATGACAATCCTCTTAGGAAATAGGAAATAAGAAATAAAAAGACCCCCGTACGGGAATGTTTAAAAACCACACTACTCCCTAGGGTAAAAACTATGATGGGCTAATGAGCCTCCTCCCATCGAGTTTAAAGCCCAAATTGGCTAGAGTAGAATCTCTAACCATTCCCAGGCAAGAAAAAGTGAAGCCACTTATTTCCCATCCAGAACGCACCTAGAACACGCCTTAATCATGACAACAGATTGTATCTAGCGGTTTCTTTGTTTTTGAGGACTGCATTCTTTGAAATCTAGCCGTAGATTTTAATTTCAATCTGGCTTTTGTGTAAAAACCACGCGCAGGCGTTAAAATAAGTGGTTTCATTTCCCATCCAGGAGTCTCGAGTCTAGCAATTCAGGCTTGGAAGTCAATGCCTCCTCCCTCTCCCTCGAGTTCATTACTGAAGCATTGTGTATATTATTATCGTCCCAGCCCTCCTGTTTAGTTACCACGATTATTAACTAAATTATTAAGTAAACATGATAGTAGTGTTCTTAGAGTCGTAATAATTAATTTTTCTAGGTTTTCTATCGAGTACAAATCCAATAAGTAAAACCGAAGAAATTGGCGTTGGGTTGATGTGGGCAATGGGCTATGAAGCATTCAAACAAAAAGAGTGGTTTTTGATGAAAGAATGGCTCGACCTTGCATTAGAACGAATCGGAGATTTGGAACAGAGTGATGGTTGTAAGCGCAGTTGGATTGTTGACTTCTTATCATATGCTGAATTTCAGGTGATGATGAAATCCGAATTTTTTGAATATTTTTTGCATAAAACTAACGCTCTATGATTTGATTTTCAAAGGGAATAGGGCTTTCATCGAATAATGGAGCGTATCGAATAGTAGAGCGTCGTTTATAAGCGTTTCTCATTGACGGTGTATTTCAAAATTATCGAGTAATGGAGCATATTTAATAATAGAACGTCGAATTAAAGAGCGTCAACTGTACAGAAGAGCAATATAACCGAGCATTCGTTGACGCCTTCGTCAGAACCTCAAATCCTTGCATGTTTCTTGTTTCATTCAGTTAAGTTTTGTTCATTGTGGCTGCCTAGCCATTGGCCGGTTGCAAGCGCATTTGGATCATTGATATCTCAAAACATAAGTGTACCTGTTGAATAGAGAGACTGAAGGGAAACTTTTAGATTACAGTTTTTGTCCGGTGGCGAAATGGCCCTTTTTGCTTCAACCTTTACAAGAAGTATCTAGGTTATTCTCTAAATCAGTGTTTGCCGAACTTGAGCATTATGTGAAGCATTAGAGAATTTAAGGGCTACGATCATCATGGTCTTTGGCCAATGTTCCATAGAAGATTTCCCCCAGATTTGCCAGCTCCCCATACTTGTCAAGGTTAACCAAGACAGCTCCTGGACTATTGGCAGACTAGTCATCAACAAAAATCTTTAAAATCTGGAGCATTCTAGAAACTACTGTTTTAGCAGGTTTCATTGTGATCAAGGGGTTTCAACGTATCTTTGTCTTTTGTTTTATAGCTTGGTGATTATGAAAGATCGCTTGACCTAGCATACCAGTGCTTGGAATATTGTAAGAAAGAGAGCCTAGATATCTACTCTGTATTTCATAATTCTGATGTTTACTACTAGATGTTTGTTAACCCAGGGTCAGTAAATTCGTAGCTATGAATAATAATGGAATGTATAACAAGCTGTTCTTAAGTTGTTGTTGTTGACCGAAATTAATCTCGCGTAGGTACTGTTTCAATAAAAATCCATAAAATGGGGGGGGTGATTTTGAGGTGGCGATTACGTCATCTCATCGATGTCGAAATTTTCACCAAAGATGCCAATTTATATTTGATGCACACTTGCAAAATTTCCAGTTTTTGGATAAATATTTCAAAATTTGAATATGGATGTGTTATAGTTCTAAAATATTACCACAGCTACAATTAACTCTCTCTAATTCGAATCTCTGCTATTAAAATCATTTTATAATTCGAACTAAAATATGGTCCTCTCAGCTATAGAAATTAGCATAAATTAGCATTAATCTTTCTCTAATTCGAAGAAAATTCCAGGTCCCTCGAAGATCGAATTAGAGAGAGTCATCTGTATCTTTCTTTTAGCACCGGATGATCAAAAGCATCATAATAACATTGAGCAATGCAAAAAGAAGATATCAAAAGGCAGGAAGAAATCGTCAACAAAACCCGTTGAACAATTAAGATATCAGTTGTGCAGAGGAGAGGGAATGAGAAAACCGGTAAGTCTATATAGAAAGAAATATAGAAGAAAATATTTTGTGGATAGTTCCTATCGCAGAAAAGACATCGTTAAAAGCTGCAATTTATTTTGCTTATACCAAATTCTAAAAAAGAATTCTCAAACTAACCGAAAATCATTTGGTAAAAATATTCGTGTTTAAAAGATTTCGTCACCCAAACTATTTTTTCGTCACTTTTAACCCTTTAAGTGCCACTTTTTTCTAAGTTTTTTTAACGAAAATCTCTTGTTCAAACTTTAAAGGCTTATATCTCCGGATCTAGAAGGAGTTAGTAGCTCGTTTATAGTTCGGTTTTTGCTTGACCATGAAGCCCAATCCAATTCCTACGAGTTATACCAAAAATGACGATTTCTAACTTAAAACTGGGCATTACAGGAGGGCCTCAATCTCCTACATAACCCATGTCTGATATATACGACATTGACACTTAAAGGGTTAACTGGCGAATTTTCTAACGATAAGTATGTCTACGTCACTGAAAAAAAAATGCAAAGACCGTAGTCTAGTTTAAATACCTTATAGGGAAAAACTTCATCGGGGAAAATTTTCGTCGGTAAAAATTCGTCACTTGCTGGTAGTTGGTAAACGCATTAAGGCCGGGGGAAATTTTCGTCGGGGAGAATATTCGTCACTTGTCCAAAATTTCGCCGTCACTTTTCCCCGACGAATAAGGTATGCAAGATTGAGAACGGGGAATTACGGCCGTCGTTCTGAATAGCAAGTTAGCCGCAGAAGGCACTAAATACAACTCGATGGTTAGTCAAAATATGATACTTTAATGGAATAAGTTTTTGCGAGGATTAAATTTTGCGGATTTCCTAATGGAAAATTGGAAAGGTCCTATCCGAGAAATATTTTTGGTCAAAACAGAAAAAATGTCAGATAATTACTTTCAAAAGGTTAACTGACATCAAAAAAGTTTAGAGTTGCGATAGTAAAGTAAAGTTTAAAAATTGAAAAGTATATCACACTTTCCCGTTTCAGACAATAGACGAGGAACTACAAATGGTGTGTTGGTATAAGAATGATCAACCCATACTTCGTTATAAACCACAAAAGGTTGAACGTCTTTGGGCAAGACCAGAAATTGTGATGTTTAGAGAATTATTGAATGATGAACAAACTGGAACATTGATCGATCTCAGTCTTCAAAAGGTAACCCTTAACACCTTAAGGGAACTAATTTTCTTTTTTTTGTCGCGAAAGCCGCAACAATTAGTTCCCACGAATTACCAATTTTGCCATTTTTCATCAAAAGATTTGAAAAAATGAAAGAAATGTGTCCAAAATAGGGCAAAAGCACGAAAATTAGTAGACCTTATCGGAGTTTTTGATTTCTCTAAAAAAACGTTGCATTGTGGGATTGTTTCGAGTGTATTAAAATAGAATTCCCTTAAGGAATTCCTAAGAGATTTCCATTGTAATACACTCGAAACAATCCCACAATGCATCGCTTTTTTAGAAAAATCAAAAACTCCGATAAGGTCTATTCCCGCGAAATGCGAAAATTGTGATATCGCTTTTGTTTGTATTGATAAACATTCGGACGACGCAAAAGGCTTATAAAACCTATTAGAATCAAACCTAGAAACGATGAAGGATACTTAACTGATTCTATATCATGTTAGACTATTTTCAGACGTTACGGTTCCACTCCGTTCCGAAACGAAACGGTCTCAACACAAGTGTGAACGTCAAAAAAGAAGACGTTACAAAACAAAACAGATCGAAACGGTTTTGCACCACTTTTTTCATCGGAGCAGAACTACTCCGAAACGTTCCGTAACCTATATGAACACACTCGATCCGTAACGAAAATCGTACCGGAGCGAAACGGAACAGTAACGTGTGAACATGGTCTTAAGCTTGTAATAAGTATGACTTCCTCCCTAAATTGCGTATTGACAAAAAACTTTTAATTTTCAGTTGGTAAGAGCAGGACTGAATGGACAAGATGTCACTTCCGAAAAATATACCAACTCTCGAGTGGCCAAACATGCCTGGCTTAGTATGAAGGAGTCACCAATCATCAGAAACATGGGAAAACGTGCTCAAGCAATGACTAACCTGAATATGAAATATGCAGGTATAAAAAATCCTCGCTAATTCGACTCTCTTTTAATCGAATCTATCTATGGAGGTTTTTTACATGTTTTGTCAGTGATATTCACCATTATGGAAGAAAGCGTTCGAGGAAAATAAGAGGGGAATAAGTGTGGTTTTGGAATCCTACTGGTAAAAACCACTGACCTTTATATATCCATGGACCAAGCTATATCCGCCATCTTTGATCGAAGGGATATATAAACAGTGGTAAACTAGCCGTATTGTATAAGGGTTGCGAAGCGATCCAGACTCTACCTCAATTCGCAAGTTGCTAGCAAAAATAAGAGCCACTCTGATAAAACCCTAAAAGAGACAGGGTCTTAAGCCTTATAATACCCCAAACACACCATAAAAAACCACAGCAGCACAACACCCGCCGCCCCGCGAAACGCTCTTTCTTTCCTTCTCTTAGTTCTTCTAATGTAAATGGTGCCTTAAAAAATCGAACGACATTCGTCGAACGTTCGAACATTTTGTTATTCTAATCGTCTGTTGAAATCATCAAAAGTAAACAAAAGCAAAAAAAATCTACAAAAGATGGCTTGTTGTTGGTTCTTGGCCAGTTTTGATTTGTTTTCTCTGACAAATTCGACAAATTTGATTACCTCCATACCTCTTTATCATTGAATATCCACTTGGTTTTGCAAGGTAAGTTTAGTTCACTTAAAAGAGCACCCCTCCCGCCCGCGCGACCTGCAAAAACTTCTCATTTTTATTGACCTTATTTGATACTTAATAGTTACTTTTAAAAGTCAAGGAATGATGAAGATCCTTTCTGTAATAAGTATTATTTTTATCAATATTTCGTCGCATCAAAATAAAAAAGCTCCAAGTCTATTTTTGTTGTTTTGAGAAAAAAGACTTTAAATTATTTTTCATTGAATCATGTAAAAAACCATTAACATTTGAAATATTTTTGTGTTAAAAAGGCCTTAAGTCCAAAATTGTTTCCACGCTGGACTTGAGGCTTTTTTTGCCCTAAACTGATGTGACTTAATGCTTTTTTACCTTGAAAATAAAAAATTCTTATTTTTCTAAAAAATGGGGTGTAAAGCATCGGTATGGTCATAACTCAATTTTCCCAAAAAAATGGACTTAAAGCTTTTTTAATTTGATGCGACGATTTATTTTAGAGCATTTACAGATAGCAAATTATGGTATAGGGGGACACTACGACGCACACTATGATTATCAAACTGGTGAAAATGTTTTCCCAGACCTGAAAACGGGAAACAGAATAGCAACATTAATGTACTATGTAAGTATAAATCATTCCCATATACTCTTCTATTATATTCGTATCTTTCTATAATTCGACCTTATTCTCAGTTCCCGTCATGTACTCTCTTAAAATACTCTATGTAATTCAAATCTCTGTTATTCGGGCAAGTAAGATTCCCCGTTTTTGAGTTCGAATTACTGAGAGTCAAATTGGGCTTTTCCAGAAAAAAACCGTACACCCCTTGTTGAGGAGTCCATTTCCATTCCAAGGGGGTATGGTTTGAAATGCAGTGGAATTCCATAGCAGTAGACAAAAATCCGTCATAAATAAGTGGAATTCCATGGGGGTAATGAATGAAAATCTGTAAAAATTCGGAATTCCAGAGGGGTATGATCCTAAAATTGCCTGGAATTCCAAGGGGGTAATTTACAAAAGGTTGGAGCTCCTCAACACGGGGTGTACGGTTTTTTTCTGGAAAAGCCCATTGTCATGACATGGATTATAAACGGCTTTAATGTACGGGTCCTGAGGGATGGTCCCTTACAAAGAATTACCTCCATCCGGAAAAATAATTAAAAAATAAAACAATTTTTTCTTTAATAGTTATCAGATGTTGAAGCAGGAGGTGGCACAGCTTTCACTTTTGGTAAAACGACCGTTTACCCATCTAAGGTAAGAAAAGCAGGCTATGTTTATTTTTCCGAACTAAGATTCAACTGGCAACTTTCCAACGAAAAAAGACTAAAAGATTAAGGTAAGTCAAGGAAAAGTCTGCAGGATCGATGTCCGAGAAAGATTGATGAATAGAGAGTTTTTCGAATAAAAAAATTAACCTTAATTATAACCTTTAGTGTCCTTATGTAGAAGACCCCTAAAATGTAGATCATGTTTGATTGGTTCATTATTTGAACAGTGGGTTCGACTGACAATTCCTGGATTAATAACATACAGGCGTGATTTATCGTTGTTTTAACTATGTAGTTAAAAGTCTCCGCAATAAACAAAGAGGAATCTAAATATTGGGGGCAAACTATCCGGATCGGGGTTGTAGATGGTATAATTTGTCGTTCCTTTTGAATTTTCTCGTTCTATGTGGTCCTTTTTGTCTATTCTTAGTAAATGCTGGATTCTTAAGAATAAGCCAATCTAAATGACGACCTAAAGTTTTGGCACTCTTTACCGTAAATGAAAATAAAATCTACAAATACTAGATATTCATAAAATTTACGATGTAATGTTTTATGTGGAAGCACAAAATAGCCCGGATAATTGCCACTAGTTATATTGTTTAAATTCAAGATTATTGGTAAACATCCGGGTATTTTTATGGGTGCCTCCGTATTAAACAATACGTCATGAAAATCACAAATTAGAATGACATCCATACAATTGGTAATACAATCTCGGTCAAAATATATTGAGAATTTTGGCTAATTCCTCGTTTTTAGCAACTTAAAGTTCGGGGGAGAAAGTCGCGTTTGGGCTAATTGATAAATTTATTCAAATATTTCAATTCGAGAGGGGTTTATAGACTTCCAGGCTATATTCTGAGCCCTATTGGATCATTCTTGGACTTTTGGATCCTCAGATCCTAAGGTCATAAGTCTTAAGTCTAGCGTTAAAACTCAGAGTTAAAACTCTACCCTTCGAACCTAATTTAAATCGTTTGTGGTTGTAAGATTTTGTGGGAATTTCCCTTTTTTCTCAAAAATTACAACTTTGATTGTAGGGAGACGCAGTGTTCTGGTGGAATTTGAAGCAAAATGGAAAAGTTGATGAATCATCAAAACATGCAGGATGTCCTGTTCTCATGGGACAAAAGTGGAGTAGGTAATTTTTGTAAGAAAACTGAGATTGAGTGAGAAGGGAGTTTGTCCCGGGAGATGTATCGTTGAAAAGCTTAATTTTTTTCAACAGTGCCAGTGTTATGATTAGGGTTCCATAAAGACGACATTAAAAAATTCTCACCCTTGTAGTGTCTGGACCTTTTTTGTAAAGATTTAGGAATAAATAGAAAATTTTGAGAGCATTTAGCCCAAGGGATACTAGTTTGATTTATATCAAGTTTCTGGATAACAAAGATACATGCAGATCATTATAATGTTGCATTTCATATATCTTTTTTATATTTTAGTTGCTAACTGGTGGATACATGAGTATGGACAAGAATTTCGAAGACCGTGTCCACTTGATAAAACATTGTAATGTGGTCAATGAGATAATCCGGGAAATCATTATTTGTTAGAAATGGCAATATGTATAGAACTAAAACATTCTACCGGAGCCACGAGGAAACTTTTCTTATTTTTTCTAAATTATTTCGTCCCTTTCTCAAAAAAAAAACTTTCCCAAAATTTGTTACTCGTGCTGCTCCTCTCTCTAAATTGAGTATCAGTAGTGAGAGGATAGGTCAAATTGTAAGCAATGACAGAAAAAAAAAAATGAAATTAATTACAAAATACCGTATTACTTTCAACAAACACACCCATTTTTAAGCGCCCCCTTTGAATAACGCCCCTCCGAAAATAACAAAGAGTGTTTGTTCGAAGTAATACACAGTATACACGTATTTTAAAAGAACAAAGGCTTCGATGGCCAAAATGTTAACAAATTAAGAACAAGCTTTGTGGACTCAAAAACATCATTTTTCTTATGAAAATGGTCAAACATACTTCACGAAATGGTCAAAATAAGAATATGTTAGAAACATTTTTAGGCTTAGAAATCAAGTTAAGAACTTCCAAAGGTTTCAAAAATTTTGGAAGTTCTTATAAAAAAACGTGTAAAGGTTAAGAAGACTCACCAGCTCACTTGCCACTTGTAGCACACCGATCAAATAATCATCCAAATCCAAATAAAATCCGTCTTCCCAACGTAACTTAACTGTAACAAAAAATATTTAATTTTATTTTTACATTTTTCTAAATACAAACAAACAACTTCCTCTAATTCGAACCTCTATTACTCGATGTTATCTGTAATATAACTTTCTTAAAGAATATTAGTCCCTTCGAATCGTTCTCTAATTCGAAGAAAGTTCTTAGTCCTGTGAAGACCGAATTTGAGAGATTCAACTTCAGCACTATTATAGTTGCATAATCGAGCTCGTCGCGATTTATTTTTATAGATTATGACATTTTTTAAAAACAATTTAATTAAATATATTTTTATTCTAATTTTATGAAAATGAAATGATTTTAATTTAAACAATTATTCTAACATGCAAACTCCTTCTGTCCTTCGAAGCCCAATGATTTGGAATTAAAACACAGAGGCCTATTTAAAAAGTTGAAGGGTTTAAAAACATTCAGAAGCCGCTTCAGCAAAGGCTACACAGGAAGGATTTTTCCAGACAGTCGCTATGTATATGGACCACCAATATCTTAACATGGTAATCACAATCCTAGCTTTTGAAACCGATAAAAGGGTTCTAAAGTCGTTGACCACTGACATCAGTCATCAGAGTTAGCCGTAGATGCACGAAAATAAGTACGTAATTAACTGCCTTGAATGTAACACGCAAACAAATTACACGAATTTTATTTGCTTTTTCAAGTACAACACGGCTGGTTTTAATTAAAGGAGTTTCAATCAACACGATATTTCTTAATTCGTGTTAATTGCATGTCTATACTTATTTTCATGCAATATACTCTAGGGGCTGAGTTAGGTCTCGTATGCATATCAGCGTATAGTCATTTTTTCTTTTGATCATGAAAGTATAGTCCTTGAAGAGTCAGAAAACGTGTGTGGCGTTATTTGGATCAGGCACAAATTTCCATAATGGCGGATTTTAGATTTTCAACCCTTTTTAGCCCTCTTGCCCGTTTTTTAACTTTAAACATAGACATACTATATACCAATCGTTCACAAATTTTATGCTGATTAAGAAAAATGTCAGAACCATGGTCTGAAAATTTCGTTATCTGGAGATATGAAGCACTTTCGGTTTTGATTTTTTGAAATGACTAATTTTGGTTCCAAATTTGCGTGGCTGTAACATTTGATTGGCTTACTTGATTTACTTGAAATTTTCGGAGGGTCTTGCCTACCGTTCAAATAATAAAATTCAGGAAAATTTATTTTTCTACGTGAATTTCGAAATCCATAATGGCGGATTCAAAACTTTTTTTCGTCACATGGACACTTAGGCTCTGCTAGCCTAAGAAAAATATTTGAGCTTAAAACCCTGCATATATACCAATCGATCAGAAATTTTATGCTGATTAAGAAAAAGGTCAGAACCATGGTCTGAAAATTTTGCTATCTCGAGCTATGAAGTACTTTCGTTTTCAAAACTTAGAAAACGTAAGTACTTCGTATCTCTTGAGAGGGCTAAAAAGGGTTGAAAATCTAAAATCCGCCATTATGGAAATTTGTGCCTGATCCAAATAACACCACACACGTTTTCTGACTGTTCAAGGACTATACTTTCATGATCAAAAGAAAAAATGACTATACGCCGATGCGCATACGGGACCTAACTCAGCCCCTAGAGTAATAAGGTAACCTGTCTTTTAAAAGAAATTCTGCATGTCATGGTTGAAATTTATTTTCAAACCATCCAGTATATAGATTTTGCAATTAATAATAAGTGTATTAAGAATAAAGAACAAATTTCTTACGATTCAGTTTTCCGGCAACAAGTTCTCTGGACATCAATTGCTCAGTAGTCAAGTAATGAACATAGGTCAAGACGAAAACAAGACGTTGCATGGCGAACGACCATTGTTGATTGTATCTGAGAAAGAGAATGATGGATTGATTAGAATATTCAAATTCATGTGTTTTTTACATCAGAGCCAGAAGATTTTGGTTGGGACTGTTTTTTTCCTGATTTTCAGGCTTATCAAAAAATTCTTATTACGCTTACTTTTGTTTACTTATCGACTCAAATGGACTTTTAGAATCAGCATTTTTTTAGTTCTTTCTGAAATCTGACGCGGGAATTATTTCAAAGTTTTTTCAAAAATTTCAAAATTCTTATGAAATTGTTCTTGTAAAAAAGCGTGTTGCTTGCAACTATATGGCTTCGTTAAAACTCCTGTAAAATAAATGTATAAAAACTCTTTTCCAGTTTTTAAAAAACTTTTACCTTAAAGGTTTAATACTACACAATAGACAATAGAATGGCTGATTTAAACTTTACACAATAGACAGCTCCAGGCTTCGCTCTACGTATAAAATATGACCTGAATATAGCTTAAATATCAGATAAATTGTCGCATAACCTCATAACAAACTTACTTGTAGTATTGTCCGATGGGTATCTTGTCAGCAAGCTCCTTTAAGTCAGTGAGCACTTCTGGAAAACGTTCTGACACTTTGGCACAAATGCTCTTGATATCTAGAAAGTCAAGAACAAGTTGGCTAGATTTTTAACCTGATTTTCTGATAACCGAAATAAAATTTGCTTTCTGCAGATGACAAAACAAACATTCTCAAGTCTGACCCTCAAATCATGTTTTTCTAATTTTCCAGCTGCGTGAAAAAATACACATTTCATTTTTTTATATACTGATGGCGCGATTAAGTTGGCCGGTAGTATATGGTAATTCTACAATTTTGAACATTTGCTCAGGCTAACTGTGAAACCGTCACTGGACTCAGCGTAATCAAAGATCATCAAAAAGCAAGTTGCAGCAAGAAGTAGATTCTAGTCTACGTAGCACAAAGCACAAAGCACCTATACCACTCAAAATATTAGATGACCTGTGAAAAATCGTTGCGATGAAACAACACTGAGGGATTGTTGAGCAAGGAACCAAGCAAGCGATCAATCATTCAACTTTTTTGAGCTAGCAAAAGTTTTTTGAGCTAGCAAAAGTTTTTAAGGTCAAATAACTCTACTGGCGTTGCAGGAAAAACTCCTAGCCCCCAAAAAGGTTAAAAATTTACGATTTTTCAAAGATGAATTCAAAGAAAATGATGAATACCACCAGGAAGAGCATAAAATTCTGAGCAAAAAATATACTACAACAAGGCAAGAAAGATAATACGGATCGTAAGGGTTAACTATTCCCATAGATTTATAAAGCCCGAAGAGCTACAATCAGTGACAAAATACTTGGCACAAAAGGGAAATTCACCGGGGCGTTTTGGAACCACAATCGATTTGTAAGTGCTCTAAAGTAGGTTCGAAGGGTAGAGTTTTAACTCTGAGTTTAGGACCTTAGGATTTGAAGATCCAAAAAGTTCAAAAATGGTCTAGTTGGGCTTGAAATATAGCCTAGATACCAATAAATCCCTCCCAGATCGAAATAATCGATGAAATCAAGTTGAAGGCCTAAAAATTGACATTCTCGCTCGAACTTCAATGTTCGAAAAATGGCAAATTAGCCAAAAGTGCCAATATATCATGGCACTGATTGTAGATGTAAAACTTTTGCTGAAAAGTGTGCCGTAGTTAGATAGGAAATCCTACCTAAGTCACGTGACATTACAATAAAATTTCAGCGCTTGACCAATCAGAAGCTTCGCGGGTTTTCGAAAACAATAGCAGCAATATTTTTTCCGATATTCAATTTTTTTTGCCTGCGATGGTTTAAAACACCGACATCTAGCCCTACGGGCTTTATAAATCTATGACTATTCCTTCTCCCAATTCGAATAAGGGAAAGTCAACTATGCAAATTTTGCTTCGTCAAATAGCTCATGCTGTTACAATTGAAAAAACATAATCTTACTTTCTTCGTCAGCTTTATGATGTATCATTTGCAAAATGGCAATCATTTCCCTCAGTTTTTGTTCAATGGACTGAACTGTCTGCTTGATGTCCTGAAAATTTTAAAGAATAGAAATCTTATATTAACCCTATTCGCAATGACTTCATTTTGGGTGTGATTATGTAAATCATTGTAATAGAAAAATTGACTTCAAAAATAAATTGAAGGGAAGGAAAATACTTCTCGTTTGACTTTTTCTTCGTCCAAAGTTTGTTGGAAAGATGAAAACATTGTTATGAGGTCTCCGTTTGATTGCATTGGATAGTTTGATTCTAAATTGTATTTCTATTGTTTCTAATAAATCTAAAATATAAAGAGATGCTTGAACTGAATAATAGTCAGGTTTTAGAGTCTGCAAAGCTTTAAAATGTTCTTAACTTGTTCTTAACATTTTGGCCATCCAAGTCTTATGTTCTTATATAGTTTGTTCTTGTATAAAAAACATGTAGTAAGGTCATGTAAAATTATTTTGCTTCAGACAAATCAAAGCAAATTATCACTGGCACACTGACAAAATAAAAAGGTTGCTTCATCTTTACTCAAGAAAATGATTGCAAAGACAATGTTCCTTAGATTGTGGTGAATCCTTAGCAACCAACCAGTTGCTTCTTGGACTCTACATTACTTATAAGAACAATTGTACAAGAAAAATATGGTTGAAAATCATCAAGAATCATTTAAGAGCAATGCTACAATCATGGACAAAATATTTGAGACAAAGGGGATTTCCCGGTAGAGTAGAGTAGAGTTTTTAACTCTGAGTTTTAACATGAGACTTCAGATTTGGACCTTTATGACCTCAGGATTTTAAAAGCTCAGATTTTCTCGAATAAGGCTTGGAATATAGCCTAGAAGCCACCGAACGCCTCTAAAAAGGAAATATTCAATGAAAGAAAGTGGAATTGCTAAAATAGCAATTCTCACCCGAACTTTAAATTCTGAAAAACGTTAAAATACACTAAAATCTCAATATATTTCGACCATGATTGTAGCCCTGGAATTGTTTAATTTTAAGTAATTCGAGGGTCAAAGAAAATAGAGAATAAAAACTAAAATACCTCATTTTTCCGATTAAAAATGAAAACAGAAGAATAATTTGAGCCTAAATAGGCCAAAAAATAAGAGCAGTCAAGCATTAACAAAAATTTACTGGTCCTTATAAAAAAGAGTGTAGAGGAAGTTAGAAGCATTTTGGGTAAAAACATTAACCCATAATTTAACACTTATGTTAACAATAAATTTTCTTCCACGATTTCAACTATGATTGAAAAGATGTAAAAAATTATAATAAAACGTTAATAATAAATAACTAAAAAGCATCAAAATTTTCCAAATTAAAAAGATATCTCGAGGTGTATCTGTAATATAATAAAAAGTCTTGATGAAAATGAATTCCCTTGCAAAAATCATCGGCCAGTTTTCCCAGAATGTTTGAATACATTGGCGTTAGCCACCAATGTGATGGAGAAAAGTGCTGAATTTTGAGGTGTAAAAAGTACTTTTCAAAAGTCAATTCACTTCAAGTGCGCATTATTTTTTGTGACCACTCTCAAGGTTATCAGTCTAATTACACTGATATGGTAAAGAAATAGTGCACACTTAAAAGGGACATAAAAGTAGTAAAAAATATAAACATTGCGTGAATCACGTGTCATTAAAGAAAATAATTAAAATTGCAAAACAATTGAAACAATCAAAATCAGCCATGTTTGTTTTTATTTTTTATTTTGACATGTGACATTTGTTTTGATTTTGTATCCCGCTGCATAAGGTTTGTTTACAAATTTCGTTAGTACTTTAATGTTCCTTTAAAGCGAATGGATTTGGTACCCAATTTAGGTTAATAAATAAACTAAAAGTTTTCAAGCTTTCTAGGTAAAATAGTTAGGGTTCACATACCAACTAACATAATAGTTCATGATCATTTTGAATAGCTTATAAAGCCAAGTAAAAATCTACAAAAAATCCTGGTAAAAGACAATATTATTTTCGTAAAATATATTTTTATATACACGTGTTTAGTCTTAACATATTCGAATAAATTGGCTAGTCTGATTTCGAAAATTTCAGTCTGAAACTTTAGCCTAGGGTGTGAAAGTGAAAGATAAAAAACTATAGCAACGATGTTATAAAGACATATCATACTATAAAGACACAAATTAGCGACACGAGCTTTCATTTTTGTGTGTAATTGGGTTTTTAGAGAAAACAATTCATTCGTCGTCATTTTCATTTTCATTCCATTTCTTCATGTAACTTTCTTCTAGTGATTGTTGACGCTGTTCTTCCTTCTTCTTTTCCTGACTTCCACCCTGAAGTGATATAAAGTAATGATGAAAACAAAATTATTGGTAGTAGTCAAAGCAAGGTTTTACACTTGAGACGGAAAATGGAGATTACTCAACAAATTAGCACATAAAAGATCTTATCGGGGTTTTTGATTTTTCCATAATAGCGATGCATTGTGGGATTATTTCGGGGGTATAACAATAGAAATCTCTTAGGAATTCCTTAGTTGCGCGGCCTTGAGCGACCCGCCTGGTTTTTACACAAATGACAGATTGAAACTAAAATTTACCGCTTAATTTCGAAAAATATATCACTCGAAAACAAAGGAATTGCTATATTCAATCCGTCATCAAAAATACGGCCCATATTTTAAGGCTTCAATTTTTCTTGCCTGAGAAAGGTTAGAGATTGACCTCTAGCCCTTCGGGCTTGAAACTCAATGGTAATACCCCCGAAACAATCCCACAATGCATCACTGTTTTAGAAAAATAAAAAACCCCGATAAGGTCTATTATCGAAATTTGGATGTCTTATACAGAATATGGAGACGGAAAATCCTCTAGAGACGGCTGTCTGAGAGGGAACTTTTACCACCGCATCGGAGAAAAGACCAAGTTTTTATAGCACTTCTAATATTAGTAGCCTTATACATTAACGATTGTTACCGTAGGTTGTTTAAACCGTCCTGTTTGGTGATTTTAAAATAAAATTACTTGATGGAATATTTATTAAAAGTGCTTACAGTAAAGTGAAATTTTAATCAAGATTAAATAAATCGAGCCCATCAATTATATTTCTACTTCTGTCTACTTTGTAATGATTCAATACAGACTTCAGTTAAACTGAAAAAAAGGATCATCATTTTGTCCTGAGACTTACCAAAATATCATAGAACATGTCTTTCACATCATTTAATTGATCGGTGCTCATCAATTCTTCACCTTTGGACATCTTATTGTATTCATCCTTTGACGTGATCACTTTGATTTTGATCTTATCTGTATTTGAGAATAAAGAAGAGTAAAATGAATGTATTTTAAAGTGGACATCTTGCAAGATGACCACGGCACCGACGATCCCCCAACAAATATCTTGAGACAGAAGAATTCAAAACATTTTTGCGAGATCAAAATCCGTCCCCCCGACCCCACTATCAGTGGGGTCCGGGGAAATAGCCAAGAGCTCAATGCTGACAGTGGGGGAAAGGGGGGCCATGTGAAGTGTCTCGGATGTAAATTGGGGGACTGTTGTATCGTAATTGCATTTGGGATTTCCTAGACATGATACCACACAACTTTGAAGACTTTTGAAACATAAAGTGCTTGTATCTTAAAGATTTTCTAGACGCATCTTGTATAAATTCTAATCGTAGAAATGCCCAGACTTCTTTTTAAATTTCAAACTACACATCTTTATAAGAACAATATTTACGACCATTTTGAAAAGAATTGTTGATTCAAACGAGAACACTGTAAGAACATTTTTAGTGTAAAAAATCAAAAAAGTGTATTCTTCTTATAAAAAACGTGCATAATTAGAGAATGAGAGAAAAATTGTAAAACAAATCAACAAAAGAAAACTAACTCTTGACGTCTAAACCGAGTGATTCCAATTGCTTTTTGACTTTTTCTTCCAACTCTCGTGCTCTCATTTCTGTTTTTTCATCCATATCATGATTGGTTTCTAATTTGTCAGCTTCTTGTTTGTTGATCGTTCGAACACGAACCTGTCAAATACAATCCTTTACCATCAGATAAAGTTAATGTCTGTCTCAAAAATATGTGGACACCTTTTTTATTATTTGTCATGGATGTCTTTCCAATGGTGTATAGCCTTTTAATATAGCATTCAATACATGCTCAGAGATTGTTAAAAAGGTGTCCACATACTTTCAAGATAGATTTTAAACTAAATTTTGTGTACCTTAAGGGGATTAATTTTCGCGGGAATTATATTTCGCAAATTTCACGAGTTTTTCCGAAATTCGCGAAATATAATCCCCACGAAAATTTTAAAAACCTTTGGATTCGCGAAATTCGCAAAATATAATCCTCGCGAAAATTAATTTTTTTAGACATAATTTCCTTTGTTTTCAGAAAAATTATACCTATTAAAGACATATCAATCGGTACGACAGAGTTTTCATCAACAATGCTTGTTATATCTTTAGACAAAAGCAAGTTTTTTATTGGTCTACTGTTCGATTTTTTAGTTTTGAATTTTCGAAAAAGCCCACTTCTCGCGAAACTCGCGAAATTTCATCCTCGCGAAAATTTAGAATTCCCGTCTTCGCGAAAATAAGTCCCGCAAAAATTAAATTATTTCGCGAAAATAAGTTACCGCGAAAATTAATCCCCTTATAAAAGGTAGATAAATCCAAATAAAAATATAGTTTAAATTTTAGAAAGGACACCCAAAAAGTCATTCAGTTTGAGCTATTTTGCTTTGGCTGAAGAATTCATCATCTCGAGTCTGAGAGGAATAATAGACAGATTTTAATAGTGAACGTTAGACAGGTTGACAATTCAAAACGAATTAGAAATGCATGTGATGCTTTAAAGAACCTAAAAAATCCATTTTTCACATCAATTACCTTTAAATCTTTCTTCCTTTGTTCTGCTATTTCTTTTTCGATGTCTTGTTCACTTGATTCCCTTTTATTCCTATTAAAAACATCTTCTTTATGTGTGATCCTTTCATAAAAATCGGTAAAATCACTATTCTCTTCATCCAAGTCTTCAGCAACGTTTTTTAGTTTCTTCATTGCTTCAACTCCTTCCTCCTTTTCCTCTTCTTCATTTCCAGAAAGTATATCTTCCATAGAAATGGACTTTTTAGCTCTCTTATTTTTCAGTTTTTCATGATTTTCATTCTGACGGTCTTCTTTGTTTTCATGATTTTGTTGTTTCTTTTTCTCTTCAAAAGATTGCATAATGTCTCTCAAATGTTTCGGTAAGGCCTTAATCATCTCCTCTCGTTCCTCTTGATCAGGGTGGTGAGGGAATTTAATGAAGCTATAATCTTCCTTTTTTTCTTCCTCCGCATTTTCTGAATCTTTGCCTTCATTGGGTGATTTGAATGTCTCGTCTAAACGCTTTCGAATGTTTTCTTGACGTTTCAATCTCGCATTCATTTTATCAAGTGCTTTTTCAGTACGCTTTTCCATTTCAGTCACGTGTTGCATTTTATCATCAATCGAGCTACAATGGCAAAAAACGTAAAACATATTAATGATACAGTATGCATAATTGTAAAAGTTTCCAAGCTTATAAAGAGACCTCTTATGTTCTTTTATAGATGTTAAAATTAATAACACCAAAATATTGAATGTTTTCCTTTCGTCCTACAGAAATGGCTCAAAAAACTGCAATTTATGCTTAACTGAAAAAGTGAATATAATCACCTCCAAGCGTGAACTCGTTAACACAAAATCTGAATTAATTTCAAAATGCCGACACGTGAACAAATTCTTATTGGAAAATTACAAAACAGTCCCTCCAGATGGGTGATAACTTTCACGTTCCTTTATTGTATTTTATTATCAAAATCAACATTTTATTTAAACCAATTTCCCTAGACACAATTTATATACATACTTTTTAACCAATTAACTCATTTTATTACTATTTATCACTTTTACAACCTGTCAATTAATCATCCTTTTATTATATGTTTTTAGAGCAGAAATTTGTTCAAAATTTTTTATTCATCACACATCTGATGATCGTCTATAAGGCGTGAAACAAGCTGTAATGTTGTTTTGATTTTTTAAGAAATATACATTTTAAATTAACACCAAAATATTTCATTCTCTTTTGCGTTCATTACACTGCCACTCCAGAGTCAAAAATTTCCCCTATTTGACCAAAAAAAAGAGCTAGGTTTAGCTAAAAATGGGAACACAAATTTGTTTCGAGTTATAAAGGTTTACGAGGCATAGACAATTGAAGGGGCCAGAAGACTCATTAAGATTATAAAGAGACATTCGAATATAGAAGTTCGAGTTAAAGAGACACCACTGTTTTATTAAGATATAAAAACACGTACTCGATCTGTTTCTGAAACTTTTCAATGCCCTCTTCCAGAGATTTGATGGAGCTGTCCAATTCACCATCTTCGTCGGTGTCACCTGTCTTTTGACCAATCTTCTTCACAGTTCTCAAAGTCTTCAACATAGACTTGCTCCTAGCCATCTCTTTCATTGTCGATGATCTTAAGTCTTCAAATTGTTTGGTGAGTTGAGTACGCTGTTTACCAATGAAATCGAACAGTTTTTTATTTGTTTTATCTAGCTTGCTTGCAGAGCCAACTGAAGCGTCCTTTCCAGCTACATTTTCTTTTTTATCTTCGACTTCTTCTGGTGGATTGAAAATTTCTTTTGTTTTCTTCAACATATCACCAACCAATTTCAAGCCTTCGTCCTCTTCAAAAATTGACTCTAGACGTTTAATTTTGTAAAGTTATTTTTACAATAAGATTCTTAATAGGCCATTTCACAGTCGCAAAGCGTAATGGGTAATCAGGACCACTGCGCGCTAATAACGACTTACTATTGGTCCAAAGTTTTGAAAAAAATTGAAGATTTTTGCGTCTAGCCAACGGGAAGCCGTAATGGAGGCGCAATCAGTCCTGATTACCCATGATCCATTTCGACCGTGAAATGGCCTATGATACCCGTGGATGTAATGAACTTAATTGTATTATTCAAGCATATCTGTTAGACACTAAGTAATCCAATTGCTTGTATGATTCCTGTGAGAATGTACTACTACTTTGATGCGTAAACATTCGAATTACGTACTTTTCAATCCGAAACCGAAAACAGAAACAAGACAGCAGATCAGTTGCTGCTGTATCTAAAAGCACTTTATCAATAATAAAGAAAAAAGATTGTCTGATATCTCTACCTGATGTCACCGGTAGAAATTCCATATCACTCCCGGTATCAATTGTGTCATCAAGCTTGAAAAAGTTTCCAGACCTTCGCTTCAGAGCTTCCTCTTTCTCCTTGGCAAATTTCTCCATTGCTGTATTGAAAAATTAATAAAAAATTGAAGCAGGGTTTAAGGGAGTTTCTTAACTTCGACCAGAAATGACGACCACGGCCGACGACCACGGCCGACGACCACGGCCGGCGACCACGACCAGCGACCAGATAAATTTGGGTTATCGAGTTTTTTTCCCTTTCTTCAACGTTAGGGTGGGGCGTCAAATGTCAAAGTCAGAAAATTCAAGATGTAGTGCTTTTTTAAGAAAATTTAACCTATTGTGAGGCATTCTGCGCAATTTTTAAGGTCAGAAGTCCAAAATTGGCCGAACCCCCTTGGGGGTACTGATTCGCACTACAGGCAAAAATTGGAAAAAATGGCATTTTCTGGCCTTTTCAGGCCTGTAAATATGTCAAAACTATTGCAAATCTTATTTTTTTCATTTGCTGTACTAAACTTTATGAAGAAACAACAAAATAATCATATTGGGTTGAAAATTGTGCCCATTGGAGCCCTAAACGAGCCGTTTTAAGCCAATTTTGGGTAGCAAAATGCTTTTTAAGGCCAATTTTGCAAGTTCATAAACTTTAAACTGATTGAATCACATGTCTGAAATTTTCAGAGATGGAAGTCTTCAATAAAGTCTTTAAGCGAAATAAATTTCAAGTTTTTCACTTTTTTCAAAATATCATAATGACGTCTTCAAAAATCGCTTTTTAGCAAAAAAAATCATATTTATCAAAAAATAGCATTTTTTAAGGCAAGCTTCTACAAACTGAGTTTAAATGCTGACTGAAATTTTTTATGCAGTGATAGCATTCTGGGAGATACTCCAGGGAAATCAAAATCATTTGGGTCTGGGATGCGTCTATGTCCGCCATTATGGAAATAAAATCCCTGCTAAGAGCCATTTTTCAGGCAAAAACCCAAATTTGAACTGAAAAAATCTCTAAAATGACAATAGACATGGGCCCGAATTTTCTTGCAGTGATAGTATTCTGGAAATACTGCAGGAAAATCAAAATCATCTGGGTTTGGGATTCGGTATATCCACCATTTTGGAATTGAAATTCCTGCTAAAACGCAATATTTCAAGCAAAAATCCCATTTTTGACTGGAAAAATCTTAAAAATGGCAATAAGCATGAACCTAAAATCTTTTTGAAGTGATAGCCTTCTGGAAATACTCCAGTGAAATCAAAATTCTTTGGGTTTAGGATAAGGGTATGTCCGCCATTATGGAATTGAAGTATGTGCTAAAACTGGCTAAAATGCAACATTTCAAGCAAAAACTCCATTTTTGACTAAAAAAACTGCTCAGAAATGGCAATAGACATGGACCCAAATTTCTTTGAAGTGATAGTATTCTGTGAATTCTCCTGGGAAAACAAAATCATTTGAGATTTGTTTACATCCACCATTATGGAAATGAAATCCCTGCTTAAACTGGCTAAAGTGCAACATCTCAAGCAAAAACCCAATTTTTTACTAAAAACCTTTCTAGAATGGCAATAGTTTTGGGCCCATAATCTTTTTGCAGTGATATGTGTCATCACAAGCAACTTTAAATACGAATGAAATGGAACGTTCCAGCAAGACGAACGATATGGAACGTTCTTGAACTTTTAGGAACGTTCTAAGAACGCTAGAGAACGTTCTTAAACATTCCTGGTCATTCCCTTTTATTTACAAGTTTAAGAATGTCTTAAAACGTTCGGAAGCGTTCCTGAACGTTCCATAACGTTCTCGAACGTTCTCAAACGTTCCATAACGTTCTTATTGAGTCAATATTAACCTTTGGACTCAAAAGATCGTTCGCGAGCGTTCCGGGACGTTCTCGAGCGTTCTGGAACGTTCTAGGAACGCCATGGAACGTTCGTGAACGTTCAGGAACGTCTCAAGAACGCTCCGTTTTATTTGTACTTCAAATCGCTTGTGATGACACATATTGGCCTGTAAATACTCCAGGGCTGAAAACTATTTAGGTATAAGATGTCTCTGGGACAACAATTTTTGAATTGAGGCCAGTTTTAAAATATATATAATATTTCATGCCAAAATCCAATTATTTTTTTGAGTCTTGAGAATGGATATGGGCTATAAAGAATTGTTGAGTGGAATAGAATTTTTGCTATAATTAACTAGTATTTCTAAATTAAAGGATTGTAAATTCATATTCTTTGTTTAATATAACATATATAAAAAATATTTAGTCAATTATGACGTATTGGATGGAAATAGTAGCATTTTAACAGAGATTTCATTTCCATAATGGTGGATGTAAACAAATCCCAGACTCAAATGATTTTGTTTTCCCAGGAGAATTCACAGAATACTATCACTTCAAAGAAATTTGGGTCCATTTCTATGGGGATCTTCTCAAAAATAAATTCGCTTAAATAATCGAATTTAAGCGAAAAATTCGCTTAAATAATCGAAGTACTTCGATTATTTAACAATCGAAATTCGATTATTTAGTCACCTCAGTTCGATTATTTAGTCCCCTCAGTTCGATTATTTAGTCCCCTCGGTTCGACTATTTAATCTTATGATTCGATTAATTAATCCTTTTGATTCCAAAATATAATTGAATTTTTTCCAAAATATAGTCGAATATCGGTTATTTTTTCTTACGTAGATCGAAAACAGCGCAAACAAGCCTTTGTCTACTGTGGATTTGAAAGACAGAAGAAAAAATATTTTCAAAAAGCCGTAGTCAAATCAACCAATAACTGCATAATTCTTCTTACCTTTAAGGATTTTTGATCTACCAAGGGGCATCATAAATTATGAAATGATAGAATAATCCTTTTGTGAATCACATTATCGCATCATCTTTAAGTTTCTTAATGTTTGGATAACAATTCCACGATCTCTCCACGATAAAGAACTTCTATCTTTTTCTATCTTTTTAATTTCCACACACTTTCCTCTGTGATCAACCTCTCAACACAGTTGCTTCTTATGTCTTTGTTATTGTTTTTCGATTCGAAAATAGCACTCCATCGCTGTGTTCAGGTTCAAATCAAAAAGGGCAAAACAAAAAAAAAGATAAAAGGATAAAAGGGAGAGCACTCACAAGATCAAGAATACGTCATTACGTCATATAAAAGCAGGAAGAAAACAATCTTTTGCTCTATTGTTCTGTTCGCAAACGTCAATCATGGCATTTTGATTGGTCAATGCAACATTTTTTTCTTACAAGTTACGTCATGCTCTATTATTCTTTTTGCAAAAATGGATTCGAATTTTACATCCAGTTTTTTTTAATGGCTAGATAAGAGATCGAATCATCGCGCAGAATTATTGATGTTGTTGCACTTTTTCTCATCTAAAAAATGAAGTCGTTGCATTGTTTTTCGCGCGAGTTCTATTTTTTGCCAATCAAATTGCGTCACGCATTCGAAAGATTCGAAAATGTTGCAATCAAAACATTGAATTCATTTTGTGAGTTTGGTTTTGAGAAGAAAACATTTTCTAAAAATTAAACCTAAAATATTGTGATTTTATTCATATTTTGAAAAGACTTTGAAAACAGAAAGTTATAAAATTTATTACATGGAGATATGGTTGTAAGAGGTATGTATGTATGGAATGCTTTGTTTGCTTCAGTTTTCACCACAGACTTTCCTCCCTTCGAAATTCAGTTTTCGATGGGAGAGTTTATCTAAACTTTGATTTTATTAATGGTGATTCATTTTTGGATATCAAAAACTCCCAAGGATAACCAGTAAGTTTTATTTATTTTGGAGGTAAAAAATGCTAAAGAGAATGAGTAGATATGTGTCGGTGATTTGTAAAATAAAGGGATTTCTTTTTCGAAATTGCGCTTCTATTGAAACGTGAAGTTAAAATTGACGTTACAGCATTTGAAAAAAGATATAACTTCAAGGCAAAAATATCGATGAAAATTGGATTACAACCTGTACTTTTTTATATATCATTTTTTAGCATTTTTTATCCTCTTTCACTTGCGATGGGTGGGAAAATTGTCCAAAACAAACAGCCGAATTTAACCGAAAACCATTTAACCGAAATTCGGTATTTTTGAGAGGATCCCTAAGATATAAGCGAAAAAGGATTAATTAATCGAATACAAGGATTAAATAATCGAATAAAGGAGATTAAATAATCGAATATAGGAGATTAAATAGTCGAAGCTATTCGACTAAACGACGGCAGCTATTCGATTAAATAGTCGAATCATTAATCGAACTTAATAATCGAAGATCGATTATATTTTTGAGAAGATCCCTTGCCATTTCAGAGCAGTTTTTAGTCAAAAATGGGGTTTTTGCTTGAAATGTTGCATTTTAGCCAGTTTTAGCACATATTTCAATTCCATAATGGAGGACATACCCTTATCCTAAACCCAAAGAATTTTGATTTCCCTGGAGTATTTCCAGAAGGCTATCACTGCAAAAAGATTTTAGGTTCATGTTTATTGCCATTTTTAAGATTTTTCCAGTCAAAAATGGGATTTTTGCTTGAAATATTGCGTTTTAGCAGGAATTTCAATTCCAAAATGGTGGATATACCCAAATCCAAAACTCAGATGATTTTGATTTTCCTGCAGTATTTCCAGAATACTATCACTGCAAGAAAATTCGGGCCCATGTCTATTGTCATTTTAGAGATTTTTTCAGATCAAATTTGGGTTTTTGCCTGAAAAATGGCTCTTAGCAGGGATTTTATTTCCATAATGGCGGACATAGACGCATCCCAGACCCAAATGATTTTGATTTCCCTGGAGTATCTCCAGAATACTATCACTGCATAAAAAAATTCAGTCAGCATTTAAACTCAGTTTGTAGAAGCTTGCCTTAAAAAAATGCTATTTTTTGATAAATATGATTTTTTTTTGCTAAAAAGCGATTTTTGAAGACGCCATTATGATATTTTGAAAAAAGTGAAAAACTTGAAATTCATTTCGCTTAAAGACTTTATTGAAGACTTCCATCTCTGAAAATTTCGGACATGTGATTTAATCAGTTTAAAGTTTATTAACTTGCAAAATTGGCCTTAAAAAAGCATTTTGCTACCCAAAATTGGCTTAAAACGGCTCGTTTAGGGCTCCAATGGGCACAATTTTCAACTAAATATGATTATTTTGTTGTTTCTTCATAAAGTTTAGTACAGCAAATGAAAAAAATAAGATTTGCAATAGTTTTGACATATTTACAGGCCTGAAAAGGCCAGAAAATGCCATTTTTTCCAATTTTTGCCTGTAGTGCGAATCAGTACCCCCAGGGGGGTTCGGCCAATTTTGGACTTCTGACCTTAAAAATTGCGCAGAATGCCTCACAATAGGTTAAATTTTCATAAAAAAACACTACATCCTGAATTTTTTGACTTGGCCCCAAAAATGACTGTTGATGCCCTACCCTATCAACGTAGAGTGTCTCTCCTAATCATTTGATTATATATATCATATTTAATAGTAAGCTCACCCCTATCTCATCTATTTAAAGCAACGTGCCAAACACGTAAAACAACCATTTCGACGCCCTTGGAGCTTGATCATAGTGTCAATTTCTATCCTTTTGTATTATCAGCATCAAAATTATTAGTGGCACAAAATTTTTTGAAAATGGTTTGAGAAGCTTTGTATTTCATCATCAGATTGTTATTTCTGTTGAAATTAGTCATTTTGTCAGCATAAAAGACAATAGAATAATTTCTATTCACTATTTTATTATTTAGTATTTTTCACTTTTAGAGGACTTGGTTTAAACATTCTCTACGGTGGAGAGAGCAGAAAAACTCGATAATCCAAATTTATCTGGTCGCCATTTCTAGTTAATATTTAGAAACTCCCAGGTTTTAATTTTGTAGTGTTCTTTCAAGATTATGAAGGTAAAAAATTATTCAATTCAAGAAGAAGGGAACTTATTTTTGCGAAATTTTTTGCCCTGCAAGAGTCAGGAGGTAGACATCTTTGGCAAAAATAATTTGGTTGTTGAAACAAAGATTCTTTCATTTACCTTGGGGAATTTTACAGATATCTTTATAGATATTTATATGTTTAATTTTTGGTTAAACATTTGTGATCACTCGATCTGGCATTCTTCGTTAAATTTCAAAACACAAACCTGCTTTCTTTTTGCGGTCATTTTCTTCTTTAATAAATTTCTGTTCTTCTTGGTATCTTTTGAATGCTTTTTCTCCTAATATAGGTGAACAGGTCAGTGTGACCTTTTTTGTTTTCTCTTTGACTTCAAAAGCAGGATGAGTACATAGTTTCTTGACATGCACAGAAATGATGTATTCGCATGTCGCTGGTTCTTCAACTCTGATAACCATATTTGAATTCAGGTTCTCATCACTGCAATAATACTGTAAATAAAATGAGGGGAATTTTTAAAAATCTCCTTATTGGTTCTTAATATAGAATCTTTTGTTCTTGTATCTTTGTAAAAAAATCCAAGGTTGGAAATCCTGATCTCTTGGCATCTCTTTTACATAAGTGTTTCCGTTTCATATCAGACACATATTTCAAATCAGGACAATGTCTTGCTATTGTTATATTTGTAATTGTTATATTATGCTGATGTAAGCAAAAAAACGTTTTTCTTTTCTTCTTTTGGACCAATCTTGCTCCACATCAGTGTCAATCCAATGTGAAAAAGATTGTGAATTAAAATTGATGAGTAAGCAAACGATATCACTCTTATTTTTAAAACAAAACCTTTAACGTTAAATTCTCGTATTAGCATTAATTCATAATAACATAAATTGTGATCACGAGTTCAGGGTGAAAGAAAAATAAACTAATATACAGGGACAATTCTTATCAATAAGATAAATAAAAATCTCTCATTTTAGACAACACGATATATAGGAACATAGAATGTAGTTCAGAACACAAGAAACTAAGTTTAAAATTCAAAAGGAAAAAGAAAGAATGATTATAAAAACCTGGACTACAGTTGACCGATATATTGATGTTAGATCACACTTTGAACCATTGATGTAGTCAGCTTTATGATAAAGATGTTTTGTTTTCTTGTCGTCTAGCTAAAAAGTTAAAACACAAATAATACTATTTCATACAATTTAAACCTTCAGATCTATCAACTTTGGCATTCAAACTTTTTTACTATTTTTAAAGCTAAAAATTGTGACCTCTCATTAATATAGCCCCTTTTTGGATGGTGAATTTTAAAATCTCACATTTTTATCTTTCCAGTCATCCTCTTTCTCATAAGCACCAAGCTCTGTAGTTTTGCTATCTACTTCACCTTGTTCTACAAAAAAAGCATAAAAATATTTTTTTTTCATCAAGAGCTAAATCCGGAACTGCTATAAGAATCATAATTTTACAAAAACCATCGAGAGTTGTTATTATTTCAAGGAGCGATGGCCTATTGATAAAATATGTTCAGAGATGGAATCAAGGGGTTCCAAATTGTATCCTTGTTCCTTCCTTATTCTCTCCATGTTGTTTTTCATTGTTGAAAAACATTTACTGCTCTAATCATAATAATAAAATCTCATTCAAACCAGTGACATGATACTGAGTGATGTTCTTCTTATGACATAATTTGTACGTCCACCAGCCTTTATTCTGAAAAAAAAATGAATTTGAAAAAACCAATTTAAAAACAAATATCTTGAAGAAAAGAAAAAAATGGAAGTTTCATACTGATGCTGTGGTCCTGTAAAAGGATGTGATGTCAAGGGCAGAGATACCAAAATTGCATACTGTACCTAGATCAGGTTTGATGGATCACTGTGAAGCAATTATACATTCATGGACAAAAGGGAAACTATCCCTTAACACCACTTATTACAAATACTTACAAACTCTAAACATGTATCATTGAGACTTTTGTCAATGGTAGATATGATAGTCATTGGATCAATCTTTTTATCTTCATTGTCATCTTCTGTCTCAGGTAATTGAAGGACCGGTAAGTTACAACTATATTTTTGTCCAAATTTTGATGAGATTGTCATGACATCAGGGCTCTAAAACAATAGAACATTAGTAAAGATAGACCAAAAATTATGTAAAAAAGATACTGGGTGTGCTAAGCTAGTTGTGCAAAGGTGATTTTTACCAGGGACTAAAATAGTATCCAGACCTAAATTATTTCATAGGATGGTATTGAACAAACTATGTTGAAATAAATAACTATGTTTGTCAGTGTTTCTTGGTTATTAAGTTAAGTGAATTTTCGCCATGTTAAGTTGTGAAGTAAAATATATTTGAAAAATTGAATAAAAAGCTTTTCGGCTTACGCCATCATCAGTGGTTATCTTGGTTATTAAATAACAAGTTTTAAGATTGAAGTCAAATTATGTACTTTTATAATAACAATGATAATAGTGTCAAATAAATATTTTCAGGAAAATAATATACTAAAGGGCTACTTAGACTACGCAATATACCGTAATGTACAAAGTAAATTTAACACGTTCTCTATTATAAAAAGAAATCTCCCTATATTGTTGGAATATTGCAAATTGAGCTGACAATTATTATAATTGAAGACACCTTTTCAATATATTGCCTGACAATACATTGTGTAGTGTATGTAGTCCTCAAAGGAAAGACCTGCTTTTCAGCAGTCAGGGGTGTTAAAAGAACATGAGAGCTTATTCATATAGAAACCAAAGTACATAATTCTGCTAAAGCTGATTTAGGAGAGCCATCCACTTATTTATGAACTCCAGCCCACCTCTTCCAAATTGTTGCTGTGATATTAAAACTTAATCAACCCGCCTTATTAAATGAGAAAATGAGGGGTCATTTATTAAATTGGTTAGAAAATGAAAAGTTGATTCAGGGTATTCCGAAAAGGTAGAATACCCCAATTTGGGGCCTCAATTGGGCAACTTATCGGGGTTACCCATTTAATTTACAGACCAGAATTAAATAACCAAAAATTTGTGGAGGAAAGTCATCTGCTATGCCAGGAGCTATGAATCTAAAAAATATTTCAATTAATATTGCATGATGCATAAGATATTCACCATGTGGTTAAAGCACATGGTGTTTGAAATAGAGCTTTGTGCCTAACATGCTTAGTAGCAACTTCAAAAATAATAACATTATTCAGCCTATTGAATAATAGATTTAATGACAAAATATCCAAAATATATAAGAAAGAGGATGAAAGATCAAATGATCAAATTGTAAACTGACAAACCAAATACAACATTTAACAACAACATTTAACACCAAATTTAGAGAATATAAAATGAAAATAAATAAAATAAAAGGAAATTATATTTTCGCGACATCCTCAATTTTACCAAACAGAACATATACCATAGTGTCAGCCCCTCTCCCCAGAAATCTGAAGGACATCTAGGCCAGGTTAAGGACTGGGGGGGCTAATATTTTACAATTCTTTGGTTACCTTTTCATTGGGGGTACACCTAGCTGTCTCAATGGAGGCTCTTGGGGATGTGTATATTTTCCAAATTGAATATTTCAAAATATTTCAAACTATTGAATCTATTTATTCAGTGCCCAGTTTCCCATCCAATTTTGGTTCTTGTTTCTTTTTGCATCATATTTTGCTATTTTTCTCAAATGTAATTGTTAAACAAAATCATTACCTGAATGGGGGCACCTAACTCAAAGTAATTTCTCAAGGGGACCTAACTCCTTGGGGGCACGATGCTTCAATGGGGGTACCTGAAAAGTGGGCTGAAACTATGACATACATTGTTCTGCGTTTTTCAAAAATTTTATTGTCTTAATTTTTTGAGTAAGAGAACAAGGAAGTCAACATTGCACCTGACCATGATAAAAAATAGTTGATAATTCAGTACCTTTGGGAAAATGACTATTGGGACTTAGTTTTATGGCAATCTTAAATCCAATTTTTGTAAATGATCAATCAAAGGTTTTAGTATCATTTTATCATCAGGCCATTTTTCATGCCCTTTGAAATTACTAAACAATTTGTAAAAACAGCCTTGCTTATTTAATGGAAAAACACTGAAAAAAGTGCCCTTTTTGGCCACCAACGGACACTGCCTTGTCTTTTCAAAATATGGCCTGATTATAAACTAAAGCTTCAGTTTGTAAAATTTAGGACAAAAAGGGGTAGCCCAATAAGTAGCCCAATTGGGTTTACTCTACCTTTTAGGAACACTTGTTACAGTAAGGCGACAATTAATAATATGTTCTGTTCACGTCGCCCAACTGACTCACCTTCAAAACATAAATCGGGCGAGTCGGAATAATTTTTTGATAGCCAAAAAATGCGTTCTGCAAGTGTTCTCGGCTCAATCCTTGGACCACGTTAAAAATGGTAGACTTAGCTGCGAAAGATCATTCTGATGGAAGTTGTTGAAATTTTTAATTTTACAAGACTCTTGACAGAATATCCTTTGTTTTATTGTCAATGATGACAGTGCTATTATTAATTTTGTTAAATCTGGCATATTGATGCTTGTAAGTGCTCTTTAAGTTTTGAATCCTATTGAAGAATCATATTCTGGTTTTCATGTTATTAGTTGCTGTTTTAGAGCTTCAAAGGCTAGCTGCCTATGTTTCAACCAATTGTCCCAAGTTAGAGCCGTTGACGGTCCTGACAGGTGAGTTCCCTAAAGTTACCTATCATCACATTACTGGAACTGTAGCCTGGAGATCTATGCTATGAATTTCTTATTCTATATACTGATGGCGAAATATATAGCATGGTATGGGCTGAGACTTTGAATTTCCCAGATCCTAATAACGGTTGAAAACATAGCCAATCAAATTTTGTTATCCTTTTCATACTCGTCACACTTTCTTAGAGAAAGTGCAAGTTTGGAAATTTGGTTTTTATTTTAGTAAAGCGAGAACAGCGCTAAATTCTAATTTCCCACTGTAAATTTTTGAGGCAGAAATCTGCCTCACAGGTCATACCCTTCCTGTATACATCATATTATAAAAATACAGGATGGTCTCTTGTCTACTGGCACTGCTGTTTCATCATATCTACAGTACTTTATTTTTCTAGGGCTCCCATACCGTAACTTGGTCTAATGTCAACATCCCTCCTCTAACTCCGACACCCTTCACGTGCGTTTGTGTAGGGTAAAATGGCGAAATGCGAAAATCGAATTTGGCAAAAAAAATTTTGAAAAATGACCCTACAAGATTTGACTAAATCTTTTTATTCCATGAAGAGATTACTTTCAAATAAAAAATATATTGACAATGAATGGGTAAGCTTTCCAGAAATCTAAACATAAATTGCCATAGCTTTTACCAAAAAATAGCACTTTAGGATCAGAAACAGTCAAAACCAGCTTTTTCCAATTTTCATCGAGTTACAGGAATTAATTCCTTGTTTGTTTTGATCTGAAATTTTCAGTAGGTGGTGGTTGCTCATATCAGAGGGGCCCGAGACGGGGATAAGAGAATTAAAGTTTCTAACTAAAATCTTAATTATCACCCAAAAAAGTGCATTTTTTGTCCATATCTTTTAAATAGATAGTCCCAGCCTTATCCCTCCTTCAGTATTAAAGCTTCCTATACCTTCTGTCCTTCAGAAAAACCAAAAATATTGGCCTTAATTGCTTGCTTTCAGTTCCTTTAGCCAATAGTGTGACCCCCTGTATTTCTATTTTATTCGTCACGGGTTTTTCAATAGAAATGTCACATGACTCAAATCCCACAGTCTTTTTGGACTAGAGAAAGCAAAAGTGAAATCGTGCGATCTGATTGGATGCAAAAAAGAGCGTGCCAACTGGAACCGAATGGAATTCTCTGGAATTCTCATTTTAAAACAAGAACAAGATGGCAGTGAGAAAAGCACGTCTTTAGCTTTGGACGAAAGGTTGTAAATTCTGGTTGATTTAAAGGCTTTATCTTATCCATCTCATTTACTTTAATTAGTAGAGGCTTCTTCAATGTTCGGGGAAGGTAAGTCTATAACAGTTATTTGTTTTTTGGTGGAAAAAATTGTTAAAAAGCATTTTTTGTGCTCAAGGTTTATTTTTCTTCGCTAATTTTTGTCTTCAATCTTTTAAATAGATGAACGAGTATAGACCTTTTTTTAAAGAGGCAACCCTGTTGAATAATTATGTAGTCCAGCATAAAAACAATGATACAGCCATGCATAATTACTGTGTTTCATGCATATTATTTATAATAATTATGCTTGGCTATTGTATCATTGTTTTTTTTGCTGGACTACATAATTATTCAACAGGGTGGCCTCATTAAAAAAAGGTCTATTTCACTGATGGTTATGATTTTTTCAAAGAACATATTAAAACTATTCAGGAACTTGGACCTTTTTACCACAGAATTTCAAAAAATCTGTTAGTTCTGGAGATATATTGAAAAGTTTAGACAAACGCACGTGCCTTTTTATCAGCTAAAATTGATAGAAAGGTTGAGGTTGATTATGGTTCATCTTTATAAAAGTCATTCAATGAAGTTTTATTTTTCAATCATTTCTTTTGGTTGGATTTATCAGGTCAAGTCTTAAAAAATCTTTAAAAAATCTCAAAAACTAATCTCACCTGATAAAAGGAGTTTCCTTGAAAAAGAACAGGTTTGTCTGAAATCTCAACGCCATATTTGAGATTAGTGATCTCATCTACATTCAAGTAGGAAGATACAGTTGGTAAAAAATTACCAAATAACGACAAAACTAAGCAAAGTGTTAACATCGTTTTTTGACTTGCTTGCTTCGAGAAAAGTAGGGAAAATTTGTTTCCATCGCCGCTTATCTACCATATTTTCGAATAAAAACTAGCTTAATCAGCAAAAATCTATCCAATCAAAATACAACAAATTTCCTGTTCCCCTTCCATTGGTCCTAAGCGATTTCGCAAGCGACGCGACGGCGCCGCTTGAATTTTTACTTTGCGAAAGTAAGGGACCCTGTGACTCTATTTTTTTTAGTAGGGGGCCAAGCCTGGGGTTCCGTGACATCTTTTTTACGACCTTATCATTTTTAGTCTATTCCAAATATTATAAGATATTTTTGAGAGGGAGGACGCGGATTAGGCCCGGGAAAACTTTTTATGACCAAAATAGTGACGCCATAGGCAAAAACGCAAGGGAAAATAAGGGATAGGAGAATAGCTGATTTTCGAAAGTCAAAATAAACAAAAATGATTGGTACTATCTGATAGAGCATGAAATTCTGAGCAAAAAATTGTATTACAACAACTCTCTGACTATAAAACACACAATAAAATGCAGCCGCTTTAAGACCAACTAACTGTCAGCTCTACGTCTACTGCGATTTGACGTCAAATCTGGTCTTGATCAGTCTTGATCGTTCTATGACGTCGGTATGTTTTTGAACTTCAGGCCTAATCCGCGTCCTCCCTCTCAAAATTATCTTTTAATTACTGTTTTTTTTAATATAGACTAAAAATGGCTAGGTCGTAGAAAAGATGTCACGGGACCCCAGGCTTGGCCCCCTACCATTTAGCTTTTTAAAAATAAAAACATGAACTTTTCCATACATGAAGAAAGCAATACAGAACTGTTGATTAAGGCCAAAACCCACATTTCCAAAAGACAATAAGCGAACCTAAAACTACGAAACCAAACCAATCCAAAGAAAAAATACACCACATGCGACAAAATCATTGGGTAAAGTAAATAGATCATTGATGGAATTAGTACAAAACAAATGCTCCGATAATACGAGGCAAGTGATGTTCATGACGTAATTTATGAGATTGAAAAGGCCTATTGCGTGATCGTAGGAACTAGCGTGATCAACGTGATCGTGGATAGAAAGAAAACAACTCGTGATAACATAATTAATTTGGTGATTTGTTGCGTGATTGCGTGAAATGGTGATAAGGCTCCCATTATCCAAGCCTAGTGTGAAAACTGCCACTTAGTACACATCCATATCAACCCAATGCCCAATGCCTAAATAACCATTTCCATCCGACATACACATTATAAAAGACAAATCCAATACACGCTTTTTAAATATTTCCCGTTTTCCAAAAGGGAAATATTTGTTAAAATGGCCTTTCTCCATAATAATGTTCAGTGTCAAAACGCCTTCCGTACGCCCTGACTGACGCCCGTTTTAGCGCCTAGAATAAGAATCAAATCAATATCTCTTGATTGAAGCATGGATTTATCATAGAACTCTGGATAAACATCAAATAAAACGGTGGAGAGCGAACTATTGTCTTTCCATTGTTTTAGAAAACAATCGATGTACAAGCTTTGTCCGCAAAGGACAACTGTCATGGCGGCTCGAAGGTCCCTGATTTTGAAATAATAATTTTTAAAAAGTCCTGTAACTTCTTGTTTTTGTATATTTACCGGATGCAACTTTGAAAATGAAAGCAAGAAAGCTTAACGAATACATTTATGAAATTAAATGTGAAAAAAACTTCATCAAACAAGAAAAATCCAGTAAAAAGCCTAGAATGACGCTGAAAATAAGCTTGGCAATATCTTTCCAATTTTTTCCTGGGAAGAACTAGGATTGACATATGTTAGACTGGAGTATCTTGGCTTCATAGTAATATGAAAATCTTTTGGAGGCACGTGGTGGCACGGTGGTTTTGGCGAGGTGGAAGTTTGAAATTTTCTGGTGTCAACATTCAATTTCTTATACATAGCATGTTTGTCGCATCTTTCTCACAGCTTGAAACATCATAACGACATATCATTAGCAATCAATTTGATGCATTTGACTCTCTTGAGAGATCTTTAAGTCTCATTTGGGAATTGTATAGCTGTGTTTTGATGAAAAATGCAATAAAAAAATTTACGAAAAATTATTAATGAATGGAGGAGGGTGAACAATAATGCCATTACTGCGGACAAGGCTAGAACATGAGAAATCGATGAAAAACCAGCTCGTTGTGTATCCAGAGTTCTATGATAAATCCATGATTGAAGGCAATATGCCTTTCGGTAATTAGTTCTTACAAAGTAAACAAAGGATGGCAAAAAAGATGAGCACATTTATTTTTATTATAAGCATCTACTTTATAAGAATCAAATCAATAACTCTTGATTGAAGGCAATATGCCTTTCGGTAATTAGTCCTTACAAAGTAAACAAAGGATGGCGAAAAAGATGAGCACATTTATTTTTATTATAAGCATCTACTTTATAAGAATCAAATCAATAACTCTTGATTGAAGGCAATATGCCTTTCGGTAATTAGTTCTTACAAAGTAAACAAAGGATGGCGAAAAAGATGAGCATATTTATCTTTATTATAAGCATTTTCTTTATAAGAATCAAATCAATAACTCTTGATTGAAGGCAATATATCTTTCGTTAATTAGTTCTTACAGAGTAAACAAAGTATGTCGAAAAAGATGAGTCTACTTTATAAGAATCACATAAATTTCAGAATTTTTGGTGTTTTCACTGTGATAACATGTGAGCGATAACTTCTCTTTTTGAGATGCGTGAGCGATACCGTCTATCCCATGTCATCTCAAAAGTAAAGTTGAAACCAAGCTTTCTTCCTCCAACTTAAATTTTATCGATAAAACGAATTTAAAATCTACACATGCGTAATTTTGCTTACTTAGGGATATTTCGATAGGAAGCTCTGCGGGTCTTTTTTAGCGACAACTACTTGCTAGTATATGTCAATAATGCCCTTCATTAAGGAAATATTTAGTCGCAATTTTGCGAATCTTGTTTTTTTATAAGAATGGTGTTTTTTTATTTCATTATGGATATTCTTAACTTTTTGGCGAAAATCATCCAAAAATATTCTTACGGTATTCCTAGGTTAAGATCGAAATTGGCAATCTACAGGTTAAAATGCCTTTAAAATGGCATTCTTAGGTTCAGTTGCTAAATTCCATGATGGTGATATTCTTACCATATTCTTAATTTTTTGGCCATTTTCATCATGGACATTCTTATAAAGTGTATTCTTATAAAAAAAAAGCGTGTACACAATGACAAATCTGATGACAAATTGTAAGGCTAAGGGTATATAAGTAGCTTAGTTTCGATCCTTGTTGCTGAGGTGACTTATTATGTAACAATAAAACAGGGTCACCTGCGACACAGGTCCACCGAAGTAGTGGTCGTCAATGTCATCAGCATAAAACGTATCATTTTAAGAAAAAAACATTGAAAGATCCGTCATTTTGATGACGCCATAGCTAAGAAAAACTTCACAACGAAAGAAGCTGATAGATAACGATATGAACATGAAAAGGATCAAGTAAAATCATAAAGTAAAATCGTGGTCGTAATATTTTCGAAAAAATTTCCAAAACCACAATCAAGGTCAAAAATTGTGAGACAGAAAGGATTACAAGCTGTCTCCCCCCTTTCCCCCCATTGGCAATGTTCACTAAACGATGAGACGGCCGTACACAATGAACATTGCCCTTGGGGGGGGGAAGGGGGCCTTTATCCAATGTTTTCTCAGTAATTTCAAGTGGTTTTCTCAAACATTTATGTCTTTGATTGCACAAACGATTTGGAACTGCTCTAAGTTAGGGGAAGGGTAGAGTTTTAACTTTGAGTTTTAACGCTTTACTTAAGACTTTGGACCTTAGGATCTGAGGATCCAAAATTTCAAAAATGGTCCATGAAGGCTCAGAATTATAGCCTGGAAGTCTATAAACCCGTGCCAAATTGAAATATCCGATTAAGGGCTTTGACCATGGTCGGAAAATTGATTTTAGTATTTGAACATAAAAGTTATGTTTTACTTTAGGTTGTTTAACACTTTTAACAAAGAATTGCCTTTATAAATTGAAACGACTTTAAAAAGACGTTAATAAGTAATAGTTATCGGACAGTTTTTATATTTTACGAGTTCCGAGATTTTTCCGTACAATAAGGCTCGGAAAATATACGGAAAATCCGGAACGAGTGAAATATTTCCATATTGTACGAGCAAATTTCTGATAACTGGTTTATCGGTGACCCAAAAAATGCACTTTTTGTGTTAGAGGACACTTTTGTAGCAAAGTGACGTTAAATTGCGTCTAACGCTACAATGCAACAACATCTTTTCGTCAATTTATATTTTTATATGTAAAATACTATTAGTTACACGGTCTTCTTGAGGTGGGATACGGGATATACAGGGTCAGTAAAACCGTATTGGTGGCGAGGCTTGCCGAGTCCCAATACGGTTTTATTGATCCCTGTATATTCCGTATCCCACCTCGAGACGACCGTGCAACGGATTTATCCCGTTGAAGTCCCTTCATCTTTTCCAAAAGCACGAACAAAATTCAGAACTATCCATCAAGTAGATACTTACATCAAAGAGCTACAAAGTAAATCAAACAGTGAAAGTGGGATCCATGAAAGTTGCATCGCAATTAAAAGTCGTGCTGTATCCATACAAACTCAAGAAAAGTAAAAATCAAAATAACTTTGAAGATTTTCTGTTTGTTGACTTTCTCAACCTCGACCATTTCAATTTCGATTTCAATTATTTTCAAAACAAAACATTCGAATCTTGATCAAAACATTCGAAAGCACATTCGTCAATATGCAATGTCTTCTTTTTTTTCTCAATCGAACGTGAGGGAGACAGATACGGTATATATCCCACCTCCACGTGATGTCTTTTGACCAATGAAATCGTTAGAATCTTACTGATGCGGGATAAAAGATGTACTCTGTAACCAATCAGATTGCAGATATTTTTTGGATCGCCGATAATATGTTGTACCACCTTCTTTTATAAAAAGTGCTAAGTTTTGATGGGTAATTAACGTTTTTGTTTCGAAGTTTTTTCAAACTGTCCGCAAAGAATTAAAATGTTTTAAATTTTTCGGAAAAACTTTCTAAATTAATGCTTCCTAAGTTATGGCTGTTTTTCTATGAAAAATTGGGATGTAAAATCGGTCAAAAAGCATCATTTTCAAGATTTTGAGACAAATAAGCTTTTAGAAATATTTTCCGAATAAATAATTTTAGTTCGATAAAAATTACATCATCTACCGCAAAAATATTTTCAAAATGTTTTTTCTCCGACGAAACTAAGCCCTTCAAAGTTGAAATACAAAACTTCGCAAAAGTCTTCATTTTCTTCTTCATCAAATTTTTTCATCGCGATTCTTAAAATTTCAGACTCAAGCAGAAAATGTATAACATGCCACAGTTTTGTGTGCTACACATCAAGTAGAACTTTACATTTTGTAAATGGCAAATATAAAAAATTCGCTATGGGTCAGAGCCCTTAACTTTAAGAGATAGCCCAAAATCAACTTTCTCGTCCGAACTCCATGAATTTCGAAAAACGAGGAAATAAGCTAAAATTCTTAATAGATTTTAACCATGGTTGTAGTAAGTAAGTAAGTCTTTCATGTCCTAACAAGAGAATATAGAGAGAAATCCAAAAAGCTATATATGGTCTAATTTATACGGCCAACTTTCTACCTTGCCTTATATGAGAGGCGTGGGCAGCTGATCAAAAGGAGTGTGAGAAGTCAACTTACGTAAAACTGTTGGCTTTAGTCGGCCGACTTATTGCCGATTTTCCGCAAAATCGCAAAATCAATAGAAGGCAAGGCAGAAAGTAGCCAGTACCAATTCCTACAAACCAATTTTTTTTTCTATCTCTTTGGTTAAATCACAATAAAAAAGCGATTTTCGTCTAACAGGCAACAGGCTAGGCAGAAAGTCGACCGTCTAAAGTAGACGCTAATTGACAAGTTTCATAAAATCAGAAAAAATGAAGAGGAGTAAACTGGCTTAATATGCAGGCACAACGGAACCTTATCAAATCCGTTAGGTACTTGGATTGAGGAAATTTAAGTGATTTTATTGACGAAGAGGAAAATTTCGGGTTTTTGTGAAAATCTAGTACGGCGGCCGCCGTTCCTGCCGTACCCGGTGAGTCTTGCCTCCCAACTGTAATAAATAAGGACGAAAACAACGTTGTTTGTGACAATATAGAAGATTATATAGAAGAAATTGTGATGAAAAAGCTCAGTATGGGTTCCGATGTGAGGGTACTCCGGGCAGAACGCTTAGGGTGGTCGGAAAGAAGAAACCATTTAAAGTCACTCTCGTCCCCATGATAATTTGCAAAGGGTATGTGCAGTGTATCAAAATTCTGATTCTAATTTATACCAAATATTATAGCTCCATCTAATTCTGCATTATCTATTCAGATAGAATTCTCATGTAAAATCTTCGTGATGGCTCATTGAGATAATTTATGAAATTCTTGAGAAATAAGGTTTACTGGTCTGTTTAGCTGAGCTTTTTTTACTATAAAATATTCGGACTATAAACTTAGAGGCGGATAGTAGAGTAACTTATGTTAGACTGATTCTGATACATGTTGAGTTTGGTTGCAATCCCTAAGATTTGTCGGTTCTCTGGGATTATTTCCTTGAAAATGTGACATTCAATACATTCAGAGGAAAAGTAAAAATGCTACTAGATTTTTTGTACTTGTTCAGACTTTAAATTCTAGAAAACATTAAAAACCCCAAAATATCATTGTAAACTTTATTGTTCCTAAACATCAATCTATTCGACAATGTTCGTCTTGTTTGCAACATCCTCTACTTCATCCTCGGCAAGACGCTTCTTTCGTGATGCATAATTATTGATGAGCCAAAAGATTAATAAATGAAGTAGTGTCAGCACGCCAAAAATGTTGAAAGTTGCAGCTGCTCCGAGACTGGATACCATAAAACCTCCAATCAGTTCACCGATTCCGTGACCAAGTCCCCAATGAATACCGTGAAGAATTCCTATGGGAAAAATTGTAATATACATTTTAGTATTTAACACTTATATAAAATTTAGTGTGATGACAAAGATATTCCTGTGCCTGAATCAGTCCACTAAAATTTTCGAATTCGAGTTTATTAGAAACGCCAATTAGAAACCATTGCATTATCACTGTTAATTCTCTCTAGTTTAGACAACAAAAGTAGGAGTAGATAACTGGCGATGTTGGAAAAAAGGTTTGTGTGCCTTTCATGGTATTTTCATGCCTTGTTTAATTCAAGTTAACGTAAAGAAGTCCCGCGAGGTGAGCAAAAGCTGGCTCCCTGTGAATGTCCTGTAGAAACGTCGTCTGTACTCAAGTGCTTCGATACGCAGCATCGTTGATGATGAGATAGTATTATCCTATTACATAGAATTCTTGTATACGCTACATGCTATACCCATTTACATTTAGTTAATTTTTAGCTACTATCCACTTCTTGATGACATGCAACGTTGTTTCAACGTTTATATAGTGTTTATTTACAACGCCTAAATAACGTCAGATATATGGCGAAACAGCGTTATTTGTCAGAGTCAGACAGGTGTTGATTGAACCCCCCTTTCTCAAAATGTTCACCCTTTTATACATATCAGAATGAGAATTAAAATTCAAACCTTGCATGGTGGTTACGCTTTCTGGTGCTGCATTGATGCCAACGTATGACGTCATTGCAGCCCAAGCCGCAGCAGTGGTTACCCCAGAGAGGGGCTCCGCAGCCAACACATACCAGGGGCTCGTTAACAATCCATAGTAAAAGAGTCTCAGTGAATAGCAAATCAAAGCAACATAAAGGACGCCGAAATGAGTCAATCTTTTAATAAGCTCGGACGAAAAGAAATAGACGGTGACTTCAGAGATACAATTGACAGCTGCAATAATACTGAACAAGATCTGAGGTGCACCAATGTCTTTCAGATACCAAAACAAAAATGTCTTAATGACTGACATTGTGATACCAATGAAGAAGGAAGTTGCAATGAAGCTACAGTATGTTGGATCCTTCATTAGTTTCAATCCGTCAATGATTCGTTGTGTTCTTGATGTTTGTTGCTCTTCACCAGACTCTTCCTTATTTTCTTCGAACTGTAAGTTCCAACCAGAGAATAAAGAAAAGATTAAGAAGCCACTGAAGATATAGAATGAGGGGTAGTAGTTGACTTCTTTGTTGATTCCTGGACATAATGGAAGTGTACTGATGAGGGCACCGACCGCAAAAGCTGTAATACCCCATCCGAAGGAACCCCACATTCTTTGGTTCCCGTATTTGTGGGTTTCAGCAGTTTCCCTAAGCTTCCGGATGGTAGCAGTATCAACGATAGTGATAAGGGGGCACGAGAAGAGAGTGGCAACGATGGTTACTGTCAGTAGATATAAGAAGATTTTTGAGTTGTCTGATTTTCGTTCTTTGTTTCCTGATTGGTCGAGACTTAAAGTATCAATACTGTTAGCTTTGGCAGCACCACAGATTGTCCATGGTGCAAATGCGTGTCGTACTGTTCCATGCCATGTTTTCTCTGAATAAATATCTTTGGTATCATCATCCTCCATGTCATCACCGCGTGATTGTCCTGTCTCTGAGAAAGAGACTTCTGGTAGAAACTCATCATTTGTTCCAAAGAATGCAACACCTGAGGGCATATGAAATAACGGATCGCTCATTAGTGTTGGAGTGATATCTGCGAATAAATAAGGTATTTGAGACTTTATGGGGAATGTTGTTGCATTATATTTGATGGAGGACTTTCTGTTGATATTGGATTTCGATGATGAAGATTTCTGCTCAAGATGAAGTTTATAGTGATTATAATTTTGAGATAAAACACTTCGTTTATGCATGTGAAACATGAACGGGTGGTGGGTTGAGCCATGTGTTGTGCTGTTCCTTGCTTTACACAGATTCTTAACTGGTGCCAACGAGTATGCAAAATAGCCTCCTATATAAGCTAATAGCGAGATGACAAAGATGAATTTCGTACGTCTTGATTTGTCCGCGATGTAGCCCCATAATGGTGAAAACAGGAATGAAATAAAGGGTTTTAATCCACTGACAATACCAACTTGACTTGGATTCAAACCCAATTGTTTGAAAAATAAAACAAGGTAAGGTATCAGTGATCCGTTCCCAGCGAAGAAGAAGAAGTAGAAGAGCTTGGAGGGTAGTAAACTATAGTTTATGCCACCGCTACAACAGACACACTCTTGTTGAATTTCATCTTTTATTGATGTTGTATCATCCATATTGTGAGCCTCCTGCGCCTGTTGTTGTTCTTGTCTGGTTGCGGTGTCATTTTCCTTGTTTTGTTGTGCTTTATCTTCACTGCCTACTCTGTTTAGACACATCTTTTGTTGTCCAGAGTATCACCTGGAAAGAAATAACGAAGGGTCATGATCTATGAATGCTCACAGCTGCTAGTCAAAGGAGTGCAAAAGGTCCAGAAAAAGATAATAAAAAAGTTACTTATAAGGGGACTTATAGATGATGAAAACTTGCGAAAAAATCTGAAGAGCATTTAAAGATCAAATCAAATAGGCTGAGGAGAATGGATCGATAATATACACGCTTTTTTATAAGAATGGTGTTTTTTCATTTCATCATGGATATTCTTAACTTTTTGCGAAAAATCATCCTAAAATGGTGACTAGACTTTAAAACCAGTGGAATTAGTAAAATATTACTAGACTTTAAATGAGTAAGCAAAATGCTATAACGTACCTTGTTCCAGGAACTTCTAATATCTTTTCCCTGGGTAATAGGTAGCCGTCCTGCAATTTTTTTCTTGTTTTTTTTTAATTTAAAGCTGCTTTTCTCTTTATAATTTTGTTTACTAGTAAATGAATACTTTTGATAAAAATATCTCGAACAGCAGAAACAAAGAAAATCACATTTTGGGAATGATTTTTAAATCTCTGGAAATTTTTTCGGCTGCTGTAGAGCCCTACAAGAGCATTTAATCTTTATAATCTCCTTTGAAGAACTTCTTGAAAATCAAATTTAATCACAATTCATTCAAGAAACATTTGTGCTTTGTGAAGTTTTAAGGTCTATTACTTATCTCAGAATATTTGTATAATATTTGGGCTTTTCCAAAACATATCCTTGAAGATATCACAAATCCAAGGGCACAGTGCTATCTGAATATCCAGAGAGTCACACCTCATAAGAAAGGTATTATCCAGGGGGTTAGAGAAATAGATAAGAGAGGAAATACAGGGTTCAGGGAAATAAACAAGTGAGGTTATACAGGGGGTTAGGGAAATGAACCAGAGAGGACTTAAGGGGGGTAGGGAAATGAAAAAGTCAAGAGAGGATATACAGGGAGTTTGGGAAATAAACAAGAGAGGATATACATTGGGTTAGAAAAATGAGCAAAAGACGATATCCAAGGGGTACATGACAAAAGGCCTGGATAGACTCAAGTAAATTCAGTCAAATAATTTTTTACAATCTCGGAAAATAACGACAATAAGATATAAAATATTTCATTGCAATATTTCAATTATAACAAAAAATACCATTTACTTGAGCTCTAAGCACTTATTAGGGTTTTTGTTTTTTAGGCTAAAAGTTGGGGTGTTCAATGAATAAGAAGTAGGCTAAATCATCGTTTTCACTATACCTCTTTAGAGCAGAGCGTCGTGTCCAGAGTAGAGTTGGTATTATGATTGAGTTAAACATTGATGTGTTATAGAAGTCTAAATGCCGGTCTCCACTTTCGCGCGACATGAGTGAAAACTTTTTGACGGTCCTTGGTCTGTTAAAAAATAAAGTAATTCCTGGCCGAAATTGACGTAACGGATGAAAAAAGTAGAACTTCCTTCAACTTTTCTTTTGTTCGCACGAAACCTTTTTATGACGTAACCTTTTCTTTAGGCAAAAAAGGTTTAAAAAACTGTCGCCCATTTCGCGCAACAGTGGAGACTGGACTTAAGAATTATTTATTAATTATAAGAGTTTGCTCGAGAGTTTGTATCTCTTATGTTGAGGAGATATGATGTCTGAAATAAAAAATCCAGGGGGTATAGTTTTCGAGTTTCAAAAATCCAGGGTAATCGCCTTTCCCAAGAAGACATCCTCAATATAAAGGGCGTACAAATTTTTTCTGGAATAGCCAAAGAAGACAAATAAAAGTTTTCTTTCCTAGCACAGGCTAATAGGGCTAGCTTCCATAAGTAAAATGAGTATTTGAGTTTCACAAAACATCTCCTTAGAAGAAACTGCATACAAGTTTGGTTATCTTCCATATATCTTAATCCTCTTTTTTCATACTTTTGTTATCGATACCTTCCACTGGAGTAACTTTTCCAGAAGCGGATGTCCCTTCAACAGTTTCCACAATCAAAGACATCTTTTTCATTCTCATGTTAGAAGGGTCGTTTATAACACGTTTCTGTTTCTTGCTTCGACAACACAAATATAAAGCAATCATTAAGGGGACCAAGAAAACGACTCCAAAAACAGGGCCGAGGATGAGTGCCAGATCGGTACTTTCACCAACATCTCCAGCATTACCTACAATGATGTATTTTAATGATTATTTACAAGCCTGTCCCACAATCTGAAATTGTAAGGCATTTTTCCCACTGGGGAAAAAATTGTACAGTGGTGTCATTTTTTTTCCATCCGAAGAATCGTTTGAACCATACAATGTAAATCTTATTATTTTGAAAAGCTCAGGGGTGGGTGGCTAAGCATTTAGGTCTTGGTAATATAAGAGTTCATTGATGGTAACAGATAACAACCTTTGAACTCCATAACGTCCTACACAATATTTTAGGTTTATTATCGCTATATTACTGTTTAAAGTTAAACTACATTTTACCTTTATTTTTTTCATTGTCCTTTTCAATTTTGCAGGTTTCTCCTGGTAAAGGTTGGTCACACCTAAGGAAAAGTTCAATATTAAGCTTCTTGGAGCCCAGGTTCTCATTTACATCAAAAACCTCTAGGGGCCACCTATAATTTTTTTAGGGTCGTATACTACACACCATTAAACACATGCACAGCTTTGAGACACATGTTTTTTTGGTGTGACCAAGTTTGTACAGTACAGAATACATAGTCATACATTTTTTTCAAAGCGTTGCTCAAGAAGTCTAACTCAATATCTTCTTTCGAAAACTTAATAGACTTACTTCTCCCCAGTGCATCCTTGTGGACAAACACATTCTAATTGCATTCGATCAGTCTCATTAAATCGACAAGAACCACCATTCAATCCTTCACAAGGACATTTCAGTGCCTCAAATGTGAATTCCTTGTCTGTGAATGCACCACAAATATCAGTAGCACGGATAGTAACTTGCGTTTCCCCAATTTTAGTTGGTTTATAGGATAAAAGTCCAGAAGTAGAGCTGATGGCAAAGCCGTTTGATTCACCAACAGTACTGTAGGTGATTTGATTTTTCCTCTCTGGATCTTCTGCTAGGATGACGTAATGATTGACTTGATTTGTGATGGCTATGTGGTTTGTTTTGTTTTTGAATGTCGGTGGAGAATTTTCTATGGATAAAGTTTTAGCCATGTTTAAAATTATTAGATTTTCAATTCAAAATCGTTTACGTATTTTCTGTAAAATATCTAAACAGTGTCAATCGATCGAAATGGGCTATTTCATATTATCTCCATACAGAGGGCTATACTAGTAATCCAAAGAGAAATTTCCCAAGGGGTCTAAGACAAGTTTTTTTCATTCTTTCAAAATGTTATTCTAAAATTTCCAGTGGCTAATAAAATTGATTTTAAGTTCGTCCACCCTAACTTTAAGGTATGAATCAAAAATTTTCCAAGGGTATTTTTTGCAAATTTTGCTATTTTCCAGTGGATTCGCACATTATCAAGAATTATTTTTGAATTTAAGAGGCCCGTCCAAGCCTGTATGGTTTTTCAATGAAACAACCTAAAAGGCGATCGAACCAAATTAAACGAAATTGGAACTCAATCGGAATACAAATTTTCGGTTATAGAGACCTTGAATAGTTGTTTTTTTTTGCACCTAATACTCGAATTTCAAAAAAATACAATTCGTTTAATTCAATTTATTTGATTATCAATCAATTTCGATCAAAACAGTTGGGATATTTTTTACTTCCTATTAAAACAACAACGCCTACCCTTCAAAGTTTTATTGACAAAACTATTGGTTGAGGGATCACACATTTTGCACCAGTTATTTGGATAATCTTGTCCAGCGTTAAAGCAGTAACCATTGATATTGCAACTGTCATTCTAGATAAGACATAGTAAAGATTTGGTTGAAAGCACAAGAACCCTGTAAGTTGAGCTAAGTTTCATTCTTATAATAAACGTTAATAAGTAAACATCTTTTTCCTATCCTATGTCCCAGGAAGTATACTCCACGCTTTTCTCAAATACCTTGCAAAATTTTACTCATTTTTGCCTACGTTCTTAACCTTCCTGTAAACGTTTTTCTGCTGACCCTATGAATGTTGATTGGTGCAACAATTCTGACTGTATCAATCTAAGTTGGTTGCTGCCCGAGGTTCAAGAGATAAATCTATATTTAACAGGGCTCTATCCAACAGATTTGACCATAGTCTGTTCACAAAATCTAATATCTAAACACTTACCTTTCGAACACAAATTGGAATGTTATTGGCATTACATTGCAAACATTTACTATCGTAGACGATGAAAATTGATTCATTGGTTGAATATTTGACTCCATCATTAGACATTGCGATGGAGAAGCCACCCATTGGTTTTCCTGGTGAGCCATCAATATCACCCGAGATTTTCAAATCATTTTCAGGAATTTCAACCACAAGCTCAGAAATGCTGAGCAAATATGCATCATGGTAATCAATATCGTTGGTCTTGATATAACCCGTGTCTGTCAACTATGTAAAAAAAGGAGATTATGATGGTATTGTATTGTAAATTTAGGAAGAGACTATTATTAGTTCGAGTCGGGAAGCATTCCAAAGAATTTCATTGCCCTTTTGTTTTGCATCGAAAAATTCCAAAGTAATAGTAGACCTTATGGGAGCACAATCAGTTTGTAGAATCGATATTTTACGTGGATAGCCCAGTAATCTAGGACTTTCAGTCAGTCTTTCGATTGTTTGCACGGGGTCCACGGCTAGCCGGCTCGGTTATCTATAAACTGAACAGAACATTGGAAGGAGCTGGAATTCGAACCGCGAACCTCAGGTTTAAGACGCTGACGCCTTTGATCACTTGGCCATCGCTCCTTGTATAAGGCAATGCAATGATTGTGGACGATGACTGGCCTCTCATTTATAAAAGATACTCGCTCCTGTATTGAGAAAAAGTCTAAGATTCGTTAGAACCGTATTTGCTATGGTTTATACAGCCTGCAAAATCGAGTGCGTCAATCAGGTGTGAACCTCAATTAAACAAGACCAGCATATTTTCACCTCATCCATGGTGTATTGTGGAATTGATTAGCAGCACATATTTATTGTTACTCTTAGTTACCTAATAGCCGGGGGGGGTTTGGAATAAGCGGGGGGTTCGGAAAAAATCTCAAAACTTAATAAGGGGGGGGGTTGGAATAGAAATGTCCAGTGTGGAAAATTATCGAAAAAGAGGCTAATACAGCAGAATTATGGCAAAAGAGAGAACTTTCAAAAGAAAGTTTCCCAAAAATCAATAAGCGGGGGGGGGGGGGGGTTGGAATAAGAATGTACTGGATGGAAAGTTTTCGAAAAATTGATTAGCCCCCCCAGCTATTAGGTAACCGAGAGTAGTTTTTTTGGAGTTTCTGTATACCTTCCCTCACATCTCTGATATTTGCGTTTTTTTTCAAAATATTTTAATGCTATTTACAATAACCTATCATACTTACATCAATTTTAGTGGATCTGCTTTTCAAATTATCTGTATCCAAGAAATTGAATCAAATGATTCGAGCACGCAAACAATCACGTTTTCGAATATCACATAAACCACCATTTGATATGCCTCTAACTGTTGGAGGTAAACCTAGATGACAAAAAAGAAAGTCAAAAATTGGCTAAAGCCCAAAATTCGTATGTCATGAGTTCTAAAGATGAGGCTTTTCGAAGATAATTGTTTGAATTAAAAACTAGAACTAGCCGTAACTTTCATTAAGGTACCACCGCAGCAAAACGAACACATAGAGTTGAATTTGCGTTCAAAAGGAATGATCTTAGCCCTACAGTAATTTTTGACCTCTCATCTGAGACAAAATTCTTTCAAATGCTAGCAAATGTGTCAAGGGAGTGATTTGCAGTCTTCTTAGAGTGACATCCGTGCCTTGTCTTACACGTTTTTTATAAGAACAATATCATAAGAATACGAGGCTGAAATTTGGCCAAAACCTAAGAACAATTTAAGAAGAATCTGAACCTCAGGTTTCAGAAATTACTGAGAAGTACATGTTTCCATTTTAGTTAATATTGACAAGGCTGAAAAACTCAAATAAATTTAAGAGCAGCCTAAGCCAGAATCATATGACTTACTGGTTTTTCCTATAAAAAGCGTATATATCTGAAGATACTGCTCTTCATATGTTATTTTACTAATGTACACGTTTAGCAACATAACTGTCCGAATGCTTTGAGTAAAGTAATATCTTTAACCTATGAAGAGCACTTAATAACTACTTGTGGTATAAAAAGGGAATTTCCCAGAAAAGGGAATTTTCTTAGATTCATTTAACCCTCCAGGGATAAGAAAAAACAAACTGACATTTCAAAATGAGTAATCAGATCAAAATAACTCCGGAAAAGTCTTTTTGATGACGATAAAACAATAGAGAGACCGTAAGATAAGAATGCTACCGTTAAGCGGAACTAAATACTGGAAAGCACGCGCAGAATTATGAGATGTTTGCCCAACTTCCTTATCCGTGAAGCTATGAATGCTATCCTCAGAAGCTTTAGGCTTCCTCCGGTGGCAATTAGAGAAATTTAAAGACTTTCTTAAAAGCTATAAGTTAAAAGCAGGACTTAAATTGAAGTAATCTTTCAGTCATTTTCTGTCATACCTTTTTCCATTGAGCAATCGGTTGACGTGAAATTGGCATTACAAATACACGTAGAATTGACGCATGCGCCCTGTCCACTGCAATCATTCGGACAAAGATTTTCCACTAATATTGGTGGTGGTATAAAAACAGGTGGGCCCGTTTCATCTTTGTCAGTCGTCGAGTTAGCCTTGGTCCCATTATTATTTTGAGGCGTTGAAGTACTGTTTTTGGTGAATTCTTCGATCACAACAAATTTACATAACGCAGTGAAGGAGTTTTGAGCGGAAGATGTTGATGCTTTAATGTCGTCTGTAATCTATAAAGTAAGATCTGGAATCTCAATTTGGCGTTTTTAATGGAAAAAATTAAGAAAATCTAGAGTGAAAGATTGATTAAGTGAAAAAGTGAACGATTAGCGCCTTCCTCTTAATTATTGTTACAAAATAGTGAAGAGGCTGACACTTGATCATAAACCGTTAACTCCTTTAGTCCTGGAGGGGGGACTGAAATTTAATTTTTCTTCGAAGCCACGGTATAACATCAACTTCAAATGTAGTTTTCTCGGCTTTGGCTAAAGTAAAATAGGTCAAGGTTGCGGGTCCGCTGGGAAGCTCTCTTCAAGATCTCTTTTTTTAGCGTTTCACTTGATTAACGCCTCAATCAAAATCACTGGCAACCGAAAGAATGATGAATGAAAAAGTTCATCAGAGCTGGGCAGTAACGATGAGAGACTGAGTTAATCTATCTAAATACAACCCCTTCCCATAGACCCGGTAGGACTTTTTCAGATTGTGGGGGTGAAAATAATGAACCGAAACTCGATGGGGTTTCTCATATTCAGCTTGGGATTTAAATTCCATTGTTTTCAAGTCAAAAAGTTTCTTGTAGGGATTGGAAAATTAGCATAATGTTTTACAGCGAGGTTTGGTTTATTTGATCATTTTTAGTAGGGATAGTGCATAATTTTCCACTGGGGACGAACTTTTTGCCAATTTTGCCCGGTATGTTCAGGTACCAGCGGGTCTATGAGAAGGTGGTGTCGAAATGTTCATCAAATACGACTTGACTTACCTTAATATCCAAGACACATTCATCTACTAAAGTTGTAAAATCCATATCTGGATACATTCTTAAGCAGGCTTTTCCGAAAGTTGATTGTGTGATTGCTATGTTACATTCATTATAAGCTACTTGTTCGGTAGTACCACTTTTTGTTGGGAATTTTGGATCAGAAGTAATGTTGACTTGTGGTGGTTTGTATGTGTATGGTTCTTCGTCATCACTGGGTACAATCAGAATGTTGGGATTTGATCTTCTTTTTCGTTTTTGATTATTTTCATCTTGCACCGGTTGACAACCGTCAATAACACCATCTTTAGAGATTTAAAGGTTGAAATTAAAAAACACCGACCTTCTCTTCCAGACTCAAATAAATTGAATATGAGTGACTTAAAGAACTTTTTAGAAGTCCCTGGCAAATGGTATGGTACGGAGAGAGGGTTTTTGTTGAATTCGAGTGTTTTAATTGTCAATGGGTTTTTCTTATTTTGGGGGTGAGGAGTTCTGCCTGTGGTTACAATGTAGTTGCGTCCAAAGAATAGTACTACGGATCCGAAGGGTTGGTCTCTTACTAAGGTGATCGTTGACCATGACCATAGTCATTATAAAAAACCCCACTCTGGCAATCTATTGTTTTAGCTTTTTGTTCAATTTTCTTTTATTACAAACAAAAGACAAGTTGCGATTTGCATATGATCACGTTACCAAAATCTCCTCTTGGGATTGATCTATTTTCTAATCACATGATCAAAAAGTTTGCAAAATAAATCGATTTTGGTACGTAAGCTCTATCTTTTAGCAATAAAAAGAGACAAAAGCTTTCCAAACCAGTGTTTTTCTACTGACTATGCCATGACTAACTCGCATGCGCACTCACTCAGCACTCAATTGTCAACTCATTAGTAAGCACCTTAAACTCTTAAAATCTCTTATTAAATACCCTATTACCAATTTAGGTTTTAAAAAAACCTTGTTCCTGTGCATTTCTGGGCTTTATTCTACCTTCTGACGGACGTCAGAGAATATGATCTGGCGCTATTGGTAAACGTAAAAAAGCCACTAATACTCTAAAAACCGGGATTTTTTATCTCGTTTCTTAGTGAGTTTCAGTTTGATGATTTCAAGAAACAGAAGTCTTTCAAGTCCTTTTGACACAAGCTCGATTTTTTTGCTACTGCAAGAGCTTCGAAAGTTTAAAGTGACGTCAAAAAATCGAATGTTTACAGCCCGAAAACCCGGCTCCAACCATTCGAAAAAGTCACAAAGTGGAATAGACGTTAATTGCGCAGCAAAAATTGGGGGGACGTCTAGTATAAGCCACTAATACGCGGTAAACGAGGTTTAGATTTCAACCAAATAAGCAATAGACTGGCCAAGGCCTTTAAAAACGCTACGTTTCTTTATTTTTAGATTCTTCCTTATCGAGCTAAACATTTTGAACTGACTTCGAATTGAATATCAAGTTAAACTTTCTCACCGTCAGGGTGAACCTCAACTCCATTCTCAGTCCATTTTGGTACATTTTTTACCACTTCATTGCACTCAATTTCTGATCCAGATTTACACCGACAAAATTTCTTCCTTGATCGGGCACAGTCTACTTGATCGGGTGTGAAGAAAAATAAACTGTCACCTGGCCCTAACCTTAAATGCAAAGGATAAACGTATAAGGTATTAGGTTTAAAGACCTGAAGTGGCTAAAGAAGAATATTCAACCTTTCTCAAGCAAGAAAAAGTGAAGCCTTGTGCGAAAATCTATGGAAACCTATGAAAAGACTTGTTATGGGAGTTTTGTATAAGGTTATATACTTTTTATCTAAGTACTTATAAATTTGAAATGGAATTTCAGATGGTAACTTATAAAACTCATACCTCAAAGAGGTCACGTTTCATGTTTTTTTTTGTCGCAAAAATATAATTTCACGTTTTTCACGTTCAGAGAAATTCTTTTTATTTGAATTGCGACTTATGCTGACAAGGCAAAATCAAAATAATAATTTTTCAAAATTTATGCTCATGCGGGGCGCTGGGGAGAGAAAGTTGTTATTTGTTTGAAATCACTGTGCAATATGGCATATACAGGGTGTCCCGAAAAAATCGAGTTCGAACATGATTCTGAGTAGAAGGTTATTGCGTGTTTTTAACAAAATGTAAGAAAATATATACCAACAAATTAATTACAACAGTCATTTACAACAGTCATTTATGATTAAAAAGAATTAACTTTCTTTACAATTTTCAGGACTTTAAAGTTATTGGGAATTGTTTTTTCTAAAAATTATTCATAAAAGATGTCTCATGACAATTGATATGACACATAGAGAAACTTTGATAAACATTGCAAATTTACAGGGTGTCCCTAATTAAAGTGTCGAGTTTGAACATGCGATTGAGTAGAAAAGTTTGTGTGTGTTATCGCTAAAATATAAGAACGTTCTCCATTACACAGGCTTATTACAAAAGGTAGTTACAACGTATAAATTAATCGTAATGACAAAGAAAAAAGAGGGAGAGCTTAAAATACAATTTTGTGAACACACACATAAAACTTTCTACTCATAGTTGTGTTTCGACTCGATACTTTAATTAGGGACACCCTGTAGTGACACACAAGAACTTTCTTTCTATAGAAGTGGTACGACTCAATACTTTTATTCAGGACACCCTATTGGAAGGTTTTAATGCAAAGTAGAATGATTTGAGAATAAACATACTTCCACTCATTTGTGTACTCCAACGAAGCAATAACATTTTCATACGATTTGAAAACTGTTTCCTCATCTTTACTCATCAACTCGTCGTCTTTTTTCCCATTGGTGTTTCCACACAGTCCGAAAGTACGATTTTGATAATCGGATGGTGTTTTGATATACACATTACAATACGAAGGATTCCAACCACCACTGAGATGCCCTCGAAACTCGATTGTTACTCCATCTGGAGTTACAATCTAAGAGTTAAAAAAGTTTTATCCAATAACGATGATGCACAAAACAAACTAGATCATCCTTTAACCAGTCCGTAGTCCGTATATGAAACCCTGGCCTGGAAGCTTATTGTTTTAACTTATTTTTAGCTTTTTCCTTTGTTATTATCAAAAGATAAAAATCGATTTGCTCATTTTTGGATCACGTTACCAAATATTCCTCTTGGGATTGGTTTAAGATTTAATCACATGATCAAAAAGTGAGCAAAACACTAATTTCTTAACGTAAGTTCAACTAAGAAACAATGGAAAGAAACAAAAGGCTTCCAGACCGGTTTTTTTTTTAATATGGACTACTCTTGTCTCCCGAATAGACGTCCCCCCCTACTAATTGCTAAGAGACAAAAAAATCCATCCCCCCGCTCTTATTAAGACCCCCCCGCTAATTAAATTCAAATAATTAAAAATTTTATTACAGTGTAGATAGACCTTAAATTTGTTTAAAATTTTCTTTTTCTTAGTATTGGTTCTTATTTTACGTGTTTATTTGTTAAAGTTTCTTTTTTGTTGTTGAAATTGATATCAGTTTAAAAAAATTCTGTTTTCAAATTACCCACCCCCCCCCCCCTCTTATTCCATCCCCCCCCCCCCCCCCGCTTATTAGAATTTAGAAAATTTTCCTACCCCCTGCTTATTCGGACCCCCCCCGTCTATTCGGGAGACAAGAGTATGATGTGACTTTTCCTTGGTACATATTGAAAATCCATTCCTTAAGTTCGACTCGGATATAACATGCATAAGCGGCGAAAATTCACTTAGTATCCCTTTAATCATTGATTATTAATATCCCTTCAAATATCTCCTCGGATAGGTACGGAAGCCCATTGGTGCCATTTAGATTTCCCTTTAATCTTTTAATGACGAATCTAAAAAATTTACGACGAGACTAAAATTTTGACAACGAAACTAAAAAATTGACGACGAAACTAAAAACTTGACGACGAAACTTTAAAAAAATTGTTACTCCGTTTCGTCGTCATAAAAATTGACGACGAAACTGAAAATAAATTGTTACTTAGTTTCGTCGTCGAAAAAAATCAATAACGAAACTGAAAAATATTTGAAAATGGTGACCCTGATGGTTGCAAAATGGAAATATCATCAGTTCTGATTCTGAAGATGGATTTGATAGTTCTGGTGAATACAATGCTGGCAATGATGAACCTTAATGATGTGATGGTGGAGATGGTTGGAATCATCGGTGGAACTAATCAATAGTGCAAATGATGGAATCAATAGTGCAAATGATGGAATCAATAGTGCAAATGATGGAATCAAAGCTATAGCATGATAAGATTATGGAATCCACAGTGATTTGCGATATTGATTGATTCCAATGATTCCATTGACACCAGTATAATTTCAATTTCATCTCCACCATCACATCCTTATTCTGGTTCATCATTGTCAGCTTCTCATTCACAAGAACCTTCTTCACCAGTATTGGATTTGCCAGAACTATCAAATCCATCTTCAGAATCCATAAAAATCAGGTTATTTCTATTTTCCAACCATCAGGGTCACCATTTTCAAATATTTTTTTGTTTTGTTGTTGATTTTTTTCGACGAAACGAAGTAACAATTTATTTTCAGTTTTGTCGTCAATTTTCTAGTTTTGTTGTCAAATTTCTTAGTTTCATCGTCAATTTTTTTAGTTTCGTCGTTAAAAGAATTAAAGGAAAATCCAAATGGCACTAATGGGCTGCCGAAGATAAGAGATTATTATTTTTGGGTTATGTTTCTTTTTATACTTTTTTGAAATTGTCATGAACTTTAGGATTTCTCCCAAATATTTATTACCTTCTTATAAAAATTTTCACTTACATCATAATATAAACCATTATAACCTTTCAACTGAATAATTTTCATTGCTGGATTGAGTTTCTTTTTACTTGGGAATTTAGGAGTCAACCCACCACGACACGTATCTAGTATAATCACGTCATCGCCATATCTGATAGCAATACCACAGATGCAGGTTACACTTGTACCGCATTGGAAAGTTCTCATGTGTACCTAAAATGCAGTATAAGGATTTTACAAAAACTTATTTCACGGCTCACTACTGCAGAACCACGAACCCGTTAGTGGATGCCAGCAGCTAAGGAAAATATTTAGCTCAATTACTCTAAAACTCCTAACCAGTTGTTCAAACCAGTTTTTTAAAGGTCTATGGTTCACCTACTTATAAATATGAACAAACACTGTCTACCTCACACCTAACCTAACACGACCAATAAAAAAGTTTTTAGAAGTTTCTTGGCCAAAATATCAGTGTCAATTTTTTTCGGAAAGACAACAACGTACTTACTAATTATAACAGAGGGTGCAGTAATTTTATACGGAGGCACCCGTAATAGTCTGTGCAATCTTTACTGTTTAAAATCAAAATTAGTGGCAAATACCCGTTCTTTTAGGGGTCCCGTATAACATTACGTTATAAATATCGCGAATATGGATTAAAATCTACAAATCAGACCGTACAAAATTTGCGTAGTAGTTAGGATCTGTTCGGAGATGACCTGTTTACTCACTTCAACTCTACCATATTCCGTTCCCATCATTGCATAGTCTCCTGCATGGTAAACATGATAATATAATCCATCAAATGTGGTTATGTGTGGATCTCCTGTAGCTGAGCATTTCTTTGCTGGTGCCTTCTCTATATGTATCTGGAAGAGATCCAAAAAATAAAATGTTACTTATCAGCTGTGTTTGCCAGCCTGTATATTTAGCCAGCATTGTTTTGATGGTGGCTTTTCTACATATTTCTGAAAGAGATCCAGGTGGTGATAGATACCGTGATCACCACAGCTTAGATTTTTCTGAAAATGAAGCTGTGGAGACGGACTGTAAGATTTTTATCGCGCATGTCTCAATCAAATTAATATCCGAAGAATCAAAAATGGAGAGCACATATCCCAATGTTGAGCTCAAGTAGATTATAATAATTTTGATTCTTACTGCAACTTCATGCTGACTTCTCTCCCAATCCATCAAATCTGGTGATACATCAATTCTAATAAACATAGTTTCTTTTTTACCATTATTGAAATCGGTTCGTCTCACTTTCAATTCCCATGCATTCTCTTTGCCAACATACTCTCCCGTTCTGTTAGAGAAAAACGTAAAAGTGAATAAATCAAAATACTAGGTTGGCCTGAATCGTAAACCTCTATAGATATAATTCCTATATTTCTATAAGAAACCCTTTTCGCTAATGGATGAGCAGAGGCCTAGTACTAGTGCCGTAAATGTGTTGCACGATCTTGTAGAAAAGTGCTATAACTTTCATTTTCACTGGAGAGATCTTTTGATCTTAGGAGGTCATCACTGTGAAGAAATTTTATTATAAAGTTATAATGCAAAGTTAATAAGTGATTGACCCCAAAAAACAGCGAAAAACTGCAGAAAACAGCGTTTTTAGACGTCAATCAGCTTATAACTTGGTTTGATATCTTTTGACTGAATGATTACTTTTGAGAATTTTTTTCACAGTCTTGACGTTCGATGATCAAGGATTCACTTCAGTGAAAATAATAGTTATAGCACTTTTCTACAAGATCTTCATTTTTTTGTTCGTCATTTTCTCTTTATTTTTAGAATTTATTCAAATATTTTTTTATTTCAAATTTTTCCACTCACTAATATCTTTCCAATGATACCAAATTTATAAAGATTGAAGAATTCCTTCAAAAGTTATAGGTAAAAGAAAAAAGAGTGCACACTTATCGTGAATAGACTTTAATACCCCCATCAGTAATGATCCAGTTTGCGTAAAATAAACTGTTAAGGGACAATTTGGAACCAAGACTAAATCCTTCAAACACGAATGACTTGTATTTATGTTCAAAACTAACCAATGTACCGAGTCGAAGGCTTATGTTACGACAATTTTATTTCAAGGGCACGAACAAAAAGAAAGAGTATAAAAAATACCCTCTAATTGTACCAAAACATTTTCTGAAGTCGAAGTTTTTATGCCAGCTTGAAGTTTTTGGATTACAAAAAATGTTGTGCGCTGGAAAGGCTGGAGCAATATTAGCCTATAGTAGATCTTACGGTTTTTTATTCTACGCAATAACGAAGAAACAGAATGAAGAATCTTGGTTTTTGGTGAGTTACTTGCTAGAGGAATATATACCTGTTAAAACATTTTTGGCAATCAGTTGGGATAGCCACATCATTGGATTCATAAAATAAGACAGTGATTGGACATCCTTGTGGCCAATCTTCAATATAACCGATATCAATGGTCGAATAAATTCTTATGGAGTGCACTTCATCCATTTTTTTAAATGTTAATGATGCAGGCTCGACCTAAATATTATTAATTGTTAGATTGAATGAATACCTTACCGGTAAAATTTCCTCGGTCAAAAAATATGTTTGTTATTAAGATGATTGGTTTTTACTGAATTTATTTTTTCCTACAAGGTATATGAAAGATCGTTTCTTGATATGCAAGATTACATCATTTTCTGTATCGGAAAAGACCGAAATTTAACCCATGAGAGTTTTTGCAAGACATGGGTCAATTTCCGTTTTTTTGGGTATTTTCGATATGAAAAATGACGTAATCTTAACTTACGCATATCAAGAATAGGAGATATTTTGGGAATTGTGTAATAGTAGTTTTCAGGGAATTTAAAAGCTAAGTTACAGTGCTGACATGATTGTAAGTTTTGATAGGGTCCCTTAAGGCCGGTCTCCATATTCGCGCGACATGAGCGAAAACTTTTTGACGTTTTTGTAAGGTCATTGAGCGGTTGAAAAATCAAGCAATTCTATTGGTCGAAATTGACTTAACAGTTAAAAAAAGTTGAATTTCCTTCAACATTTATTTTGTTCGCGCGAAACTTTTTTATGACGTAATCTTTTTTTCAGGCAAACAAGGTTAAGAAAAAAACTAGCGCCCATTTCGCGAGAAAGTGGAGTGCTGGCCGGCCTTCATTACTGTCATGTGAGCATCGCAGTTTGGTTTTCTTTGAAATCTAATCTGTGTGGCGACAGACTATATGAATTTTATCGGAAAATTATAAAAACTATTTGTCGTCACAGTGCAATATCCATACTCACGGTCCATTTAGACCCAGGGGGGGGGGGGGGTACTTGGGCAAATGGAGGATACGGTATGTGCCACTCTTAAGGCATCTTTTTTGGATTTCCAAAGTCTTGCTAAGGGCAGGAGAAATAGGAAAATTTCAACTTTTTACTCCCAGAAAGTTCGAAATTTGGTCAAAATTGGTGAAGTTTTTCCCGGTAAGGGTCGTAAAATCCACAAAAATTTTTTCTCCTTTTTAGTCCCGGTAAGGGTCCAGAGGTCGAAAGTTGGGCGGTACCCCCTGTCAGCTCGCAACCCTAGTACCCCCCCCCGGGGGATTGATTTAAATACCTAAGACATTGTAACTACTAATTCATATGCGTGGATGTCCATACCTTGATCCCTGCGAATTTGAAGGCAGTCCGTTGTGGGTTGCTTTTTCCAGTAATATTCAAAAGATTGTCGTAATATGAAGAAACTTGACAGTAGAACTAAAATTGAAATACAATATCGAAAATTATGATATAAATATACTACCACACTCGTCATCGTGTGTTCTAGGCGTTATTTACGCTAGAGAAACGACACGTTATAAAGACAACTGCTCAAACAACTACAACCACTTCAGCTGCTCCAAACAATTTATAGCTTAGAGCTGGCTCTATCAGTAAGCATCAAAAAGCTAGTAATGCGTAAGGAACAAGGTTTATATATTACATGATTTTTTTATGAATGATTTTGAAAGACCCTTATAGGGATTGCCTAAAATATGTAATTCTGGACAATTTATTACTTTGCAGGAAGAAAACGTCTAAGTTTTATTAACAAGATAACCAGGAAAAAAGCTATAGGCCTTCTTTCATAATGATTTATCCATGCGGACGAGAATGAAAGGAGAGAATGGAGAACAAAGCGATATACCTCGTTACTCAAAGAAAACAAAGGATTTGTTTGCGAGTTCTCCGCAAAAGCTTCATTCTCTGTACCAGCCAAAATTTTGGTTGCAACTAATTTACCATATAAACCTTCAACTAGTTCGTTGCCTTGATAAAATTCAACTTGATGACGCACAGAGGCTGATGTATCAGTTGAGTCTACTTTGCAAATAAGTCGAATTTTATTATTCACTAGTTTGATGTCGATGGTTGGTACTTTGGTCTTTGGGTAGTTATCTGTAAAAAGAAAAAAGATACCCAAACCTAGCCGAATCTTTTTGGTGGGATTTTTTTCGATCTCATGCTGGGATTAGCATATATAGACTAGTACAGTGGGTGAAAAGTCATTTCACCCACTGGTGCGACCGCCCTGAAAAAATTTGATTAAACTCATTTTGATTTTTATAATTATCTTTCCACCTGTCTGTTTGATTTTTGAGACTAAAAATTTGCAAACTAAGTAAAGTTGCTTAAAATACCAATTGATCAAACCGGAAAAATCTCACATTTTGTTAACTTAAGAAGTCAATTAATTACTCAATAGTTCGGCAACACGTTTTTATTAGAATATCTTCCTCCAGATTATTAGAAAGGCGAGTTGGCGAGATTTTAATAAAAATAAGCCCAATGTAATATGTTTTATTTGCTAATATTGAATAGTACACTAACTGCCATCGCCTAATTTTAAAACCCCTTGTAAGAACTAATTACCGAAAGGTAATCTGACTTCAATAAAGAGTTATTGATTTGATTCTTATAAAGTAGATGCTTATAAGAAAAATAAATATGCTCATCTTTTTCGCCATCCTTTGTTTACTTTGTAAGAACCAATTACCAAAAGGTAAATTGCCTTCAATCAAGAGTTATTGATTTGATTAATGTTTTCAAATTGTTTTCAATCAAAAGTAATTAGATACCCGAGAGTATTACACGTTAAAAACTATTGAGTGACTTGCAAAAGTTCTTTCCCGCGTTTTATTAAATTTGGTCACGCGGTTAATATATTACGGAGGTAATCGAAATTGTTATTATCTCCTCAGTATTGCACTCATATGCGACAATTGGCCTACCGATTTCGAGAAAATGAGATTTTTCACCGTATACAAAACTGGTGAGACCGCCTTCAGGGCGGTCGATAATTTCGTAGAAGGTTGACCTTTCTGATTATGTCGGTATCGGATGATTTGATCTGCTTAAGGCAAGATTAAACTATGTTTTAAGTTTGACTTGACTTGAAATGCCACAAGCCGAAGGGGCTATTGCGTCTGGTACAATGATATTAGCAAACAATTTCTCTAATTTTTCGATAATGAGATCACTAAAAAGAGATGGAGATTAAGCAAGAGAAATTCAATATTAGTTACCTGTGCAGCCGGGGGTGAAACCATTCGGTGAAATGAAGCCATCCTTGCATCTTGTTTCCGAACCTAAGAAGTATAAACTTGTGAATTTCTTTTTATTCACATTTTTGGGCTGCAAAATGCGTACTTTGTAAAAAACTATTCGAGCTTGCTCAAACTTAGTAACTTTTTTACACAAACTTTTGGAGATTTTCAAAAATCTGTGAGGAGTTCGATTAGTTCGATTAGTTCGATTGAAGAAATGTTTGATTAGTTGGATTAGTTCAAGAAGAAGCCTTCTTACCGGGGAAAATTTTGACCAAATTTCTTTCCATTTAGGAGTAAAAAACAAATTGAATTTTCTTATTTTTTGAGATGGTACACCATAGTTGAACTAGAATTGGCAGATTTTCAATTTTCAAACTTACTCGAACTTACTCGAACTTACTCGAACTTTTTACTTACTCTTTTTAAAAAAAAAAATGTTATGAGCTCGAGTAATTTTTTTACTCGGACTTTACTTGTTTGGGGTCTGAATTAGTAGCTTTTATCGAAGAAATATCTTTGTTAAAAATTTGGGCTATTTATAGAAATGAATTTTGATGCCATGTCCTTCAAGAGTGCCAAAAACGTAAAAGACAGTGAAAGTTTGCAAAAACCCAAGTGTTCTTTCATAGTACAAAATTCAGCGGACATGGATTAATTGAGACCTACAATCAAGGTCATAATATTTGAGAAAAAAGGGAAATACACCGGGAAGTTTTTGAGCCACAATCGATTTGTAAGTGCTCTAAAGTAGGTTGGAAGGGTATAGTTTTAACTCTGAGACTTAACATGAGACTTAAGACCTAGGACCTTTAGGATCTGAAGATCCAAAAGTTCAAAAATAGTACAATAAGGCTAAGAATATAGCCTATAAGTCTGCCAACCCCTTCCAAATTGAAATATTCGATTGCATTAAAGAGATCCCGCAGGAACTTTAAATCTTGAAAAACGTTAAAATAAACAAAATTCTCAAAATATTATGACCTTTATTGTAGCTAGGGTGTTTATAAGGCTCCTAGAAGTACCAAGTAGATGTACTGATGAATAACGATATGTATGTTAACATGTTAGTAGTAAAATAAAAGAGTAATTCTCAATCCGCAAAACAGGGAAAAGGAAGGGTAAAGAAGAGTAAAAGAAAATCCAGAATAGAGTACGGACCCAGCCCAGCTGGCACACAACGTTGTTTCAACGTTTATCTAACGTTGTATGGACGTTGTGAACGTTATATAAACGTTGAAACAACGTTGTTTGCCATCTGGGAGTACCTGCACAATATACCATCGGACAACGTGGAACAGCAGGTAAATTGTAAATGAAGAATTCTTTATCATCTTTTTCATCTTTACATTTCTTGATTTTTACATCCCATGGTTTGGTATAACATCCTTTGCATACGACTGCTGTTTTCACAGTTTTTATTTCTCCAACTTTTGTTGGGTTTGTTCCATCTAACCAGACGGACCTCTTTGCACCTAGAAATAATCGATAAGTGGTGTTTCCCATTAAAGATGAAATGCATACGCCTGCGCTCTACCTCCGTATCACCTTTTAGAAGATAGTCCAAAAGAAATCTGTTCACATATAGTCCGGGCATATAGTAGAATGTTCCTAATAATCAGCTGGTTTAAAAAAAATTAAAATCTTTAGATTGCTTCGTACATTTTAATCGGTTTGATCATTCGATACTAAATTAGAGACCAAATTCTTACTTTGAGTTAGAAAATTCGAATCCGGATCCTAATTCCGTATTCCATGATATTCTATGACGTAATCTTTTATACTACCTAAAGGGAACTTATTTTGGCGGGAACTAATTTTGGCGAGCAGCAAATATCCTAAAAAAATTTATTTTGGCGGGAACTTATTTTGGCGAATAGTGAATTTTTTTAATTTTGGCGGGAACTAATTTTGGCAAATGACAGCGTAAATCTGTTCTATTTTGCCTTATTTTGAGCAATTTTGATGAATTTCAGGGGTTATTTAGGCAAGGAAACAAAAAAATGGCGAGTAAGCAAAATATTTAATTTTGGCGGGAACTAATTTTGGCGAATTTTGTCTAAACTCGCCAAATCCACCAAAATTAGTCCCCGCCAAAATAAGTTCCTTTAAGGTAGCATCAAAAACACCATCTGCTTGCAAGAAATCTTATATTGTTTTAACTTGAAATCAATAGCAAATTGAAGCTCTTAGATTAGGGACGAAATGACTGTCTTTTGAGCTACAGAAAGACTCTATCATTTAAGGTTCGAACATTCCGAAGGCAAAATATTTCAAACCATTTGATTATCCCCTTAAGTTTGCCGGACAGTATACTCACCGCACGCATTCAATTTTGGTGCTGTCGTTGGCATTTCGCCACCAGCACCACTCGTGAATTGATACCAAGTTGAACGCATGCGTAAATCACACTTAAATTGTTGGCTGTTTTGGTCAATGAAATGTCCAGTACTTCTCTGTTCATCATTGATCTCAATGTGGCAACCACAAGGATCTAGAATGAATCACAATATAAAGGGATTTAAAACACTAGTAAAATTATTGCCATAAGACCTTGACGAAGCTATCGTCTGGTAGAGTGATAGTAAACGCAAAGAAAAATATATGCGCACAGTTTACAGCCGGCAGATAAAATTGTGAGACTTTTTGAAAAGATACCCACGAATTAGCCCGCCTAGAAAAAGTTTTTATGGCAAAAAACTGACGCTGTAGGTAAAACTCATCGTCCCTAAAATAATTCTATAAGTGTGCTTGTCTGAAGACAAAAAACGCTACAAAGCCACAGGTAGTATAAGGAGCATAAGTGGATGCTAACAACCTTGATAGTTTACTGTTTAGGGTTAAGGGTAGAGAAAGTGCACTGGAGGTCAGGGTTTTGAGAAGATATGATTTTAAAGGCTTCATATTCGGAAAAAAAGAGAAAAATTACAGTGCAGAGTTTACAGCTATCACGGCAGTTTATGAAAAAAGAACAGTGGTAATGCTTGGAACAAATATCTTAAACATCTACATCACTGCACACTCCACCAAGTGGCCAACCACCGTTTTCAAAATCATCCCGTCTCCTAAAATATTCCCTTCTGGTGATCTTGTTCATAGGGACGTCTACCTAGTGTCTGATGACCTTTTCTACCGGTAAGTCTCTCCTCTCCCACAAAAATCAATGGTGTGGTTAACAAGCCTCCACCACAAACGTTGATATTGCCCCCCCCATATTAAGGGGAAGGGGTGGACAAGCAGTTCAATCCAGGATTGTAGCTATTCGTAGAAAGGTCAGAAAAATTCCTTTCCAAGTAGGGAAGAAATTCCTTAAAAATCTCTTACCTATGAGACACCGACGTCCTTGATCAACAATTGTCTCATCCAATAAGCATTTTCGTTTCCGATATTTATCACATCCACTACAAGTTGACCATGCTCCCCAATTATTTTGACAGGGATCATCGTCTGCCTGCGCGTGCGCCAAAAATACAGCAAATGTCACCACAAGTAAGAAAGCCTTCATAGCTTTCCTTACTGATTACATACAAATTAAGCCGATTGGAATTTTTCAATTTGTCGTTAAAACTTGAGCCCAAAAATATATATTCCCTTTTATCACACTCGATTTAAACTAGATCTGAAACTCAAACCTGAAATGTATAAATCTCAAAAACTTAAAATGAAACTTTGTGAAAATACATGTTTGTACTTACTGGGTGTAAACAAACGATTTTCTCAAATACTTTGTATAAAAGGTATCTGTAAGCAGTTTATTAAAAGGTTTTATTGTATTAGCATTTTATATTAAAAACTCTATAGGATTACAAGGACGTTGATTTTAGAATCCTTGACGTGGAAAAGTTTTAAAAAGTACTGAAAGTCTTGATTATATCGTTTCATTAGTTTGAGACTTACAGTCTAACACATGGCTTTTTTGTTTGCGTGGTGAATCTAACAGATTCAATTTTCGTCGTTCTTATGGAAAAGTTTGATTCTTATGATAAACATAAGAAAAGGTTTTCTCTGAAAGCCTTTCATCATTAGCATTTATGCAGATATTTGATACCCAAAACAAACAATTTTGTAAATACCCCTTTCAGTTTTGTATCTCCTTTAGTCTAAGAAACCTCTAAACTGTTTAAATACCTCATATTGTAGAATTATTTGAGATCTCGAATCCGGGGGTAGTGATAAATAAAGTACGATGAACTCATTTATCCCTTTAACAGCTCACTATTTTGAACCCATTTTCTCTAACCAGTCGGCACACAACGTCAAAACAACGTCCATTTGACATTCATAACGTCCAAATAACGTTATTTGAACGTTAAAACAACGTTGTGTGCCAGCTGGGTAATTAAAGATTATCCTCATTGTGGATAAGCCCTTTGCTAAGACACTTTCTTTAATACGAACTTCCCCGATATTAAAATAGATTAGATTCTAAGTTCAATTTCGAATAAACAAGAATCTACTGTAGATTCTCTCCCAGTAGAACGCTTCCCAAAACTGCTAACAACCCAACAAAGAATACTTTTCTTGATCTCTTGAACCTGTAGTTTTGAAATGAGAAGGCCCCTTGCTTACTAACAAACATGAGCGTAAACAAACAAGATCAAGCATGAATGTCAACAGACGTCACCAAAGGAAAGACACTTCATTTTTTGGTTATTTAGAGCATCGACAATCCCCCTAGAAATGCACTGTGATGAAAGACGATTTTAGAACCTTATCAAATTACAAACAGTACGTTTTCACCTTAGAGACACTTTCACATTACTCAAAAGAAAACACACAATTTTTGTCACAATTGTTACAAAATAGTGAAGCGCGCAATCCTCTTGTCTTGTAGAAAAAGTTGTATACTCACATATGGGGAAATTGCAAAACTAAAAATCACGTTTAAAAATGACGAATTTTATTCAATTTTTCTTTTTGGTATGTTTTTTGAAAATTATTTTTTGTAATGATGGATGTCCAGGGGGTTGGAACGAATGGACAGAGTGTAAAGGGTGCTTTAGAACACAAACTAGAACCTGCAAAGATGGTGACAGTAACGAAGAAAGGAGAGAGTGTAAAATTGGTGAGTCAAATATTCCTTTTTTTTGTAAAAATTATGTTACTGACGCGCTTTCAAAGATTTACATCCTCTTTGATACTAAGGAAAAATCTCAAAATTACATGCGTAGAATTTTTTGCCCATAATTTTTCGGTTTGATGTAAAATGGTTAAAAAATAACACAGAGGTGGGGCGTACTGGACTTCCAAAAACCGATAAACCACACAAAAATAGCTCTTTCACCGATAAACCGACAACAGTCGTCCTCTTCACCCTCTTTGATGCACAGGATAAAATCTCAAAATTAAATGCGTGGGATCTTTTGCCCATAATTTTTCGGTTTGATGTAAAATGGGTAAAAAACACCCTGAATTTCAAAATCTTGCCTTGTAATATAATGGATAAAAAAACTCTCAGGTTGAAAAGAAATTTCACGCAGGGAATGGCTATTTTACACGCTTGAGTTTTTAAGATTTTTTCGTTCCCGTGTACTATTACTACTAGATAATATCCTTATACGAGATGACGCATCACCTATTCGAATAAGAATGGTAGTGTCAATTTCGAAGTGGTTAAACGTCTAAGGTGTGTCTCCATCAAGGGTCGGCAACAAAAAATTTCATTGAACATAAAGTTGGTCTTGTTTGTATAATCTGAAAAGTGTTAATATTTTTAGGACCCAATTTGGACCTAGTTTTGATTTAAACCTACAGTCCCTCGTGACTTAACTTTTTCTTTGATTTAGACCCATGTAAATGCCATTTCAAGATAGATGATGAACAACGCAGTACAGCTTTCATGTTAAAACAAGGAAGTCAACAATACAAATGTGATCTGGGAATGAGACATTTCTGGTATCGATTCACGAGCCCTGCTGGTGGTAAAATGCCAACAACCGAACCACAACAGAACGCTTGCGGTAAGGAAGATTTCTGTTGAAATTTTTAATTTATCTAATTTACCGCTCCCTCCCAGCAGACAAACTGTCTGCTTCCAAATCCTTCTAAAACACGTTCGGTGTTTTTCTATTGTCGATATTCCAAAATTAATCCGCACTGAGCAAAGACTCTCTAAAAAGAGAGTAACGCCTCAACACCAACATCACATTTATTATCTAATTTACTGCTCCCTATTTCCTATTATACGGGTTAATATAGGTGCTGGGTATTACGGGTTTTCGACCTTCGCAACTCTCTATAAAGTAGAGAGCGTCTTTCTAAGCGTACAAAGATCACCAAAAATAAAAAAAATCTCTCTATGAATACCATATTTATTACGAATCAACGCCCTGGGCGTTAGTCAATTGCTTTTGGATTTTAAGAAGGGCGTTTATTCGAGCGAATGAAACTCTTGTTTTGTTTTTTGAGTAGAAATATGCCATTTTTGTAGAAACCGATCGAAATAGGTTTGATTGAATACCTATGCAATTATCAGAATAGAAGTTTTCCCTCGTGAATCTTCCTTTCGATGCTTGTTTCAAACACCCCCTTCTCAAAAACCGATTGGTACCCCTTCCCACTGGAAAAATTGGCCAAAATATCGTCGCCGATGGAAAATTATCCTCTAATTTTTGTCCCCATTGAAAATAATCAAATTAATCAATCTTCACTGCAAAGTCTTATGCTGTGTTTCCGATATGATCCCACTGAATCTTCTGACTTGAAAACAAAAGAATTGAAATCCCCAGCAATAAAATGTATGGGATTATTAATCCCCGTCGAGTTTTAGTCCGTTATTTTTACTCCCACTGGCTGAAAAAATCCTACCGGGTCTGTGAGAGGGGACGCCCGGGGGGGGGGGTACTAGCTTTGCGAGGTGACGGGTATGTCCGAGCCGAAAATCGAAAATCGACCCTTTGAGAGACAAAATTTTGGTAATTTTGGGACCCTTTGAGAGACTTTTTCCTAAATTTTGGTCCATTTTTTCCAAATTTTGGTTTGATTTTCACCAAATTTTGGTCAATATTTTTGGAAATCGTGACCCTTTGAGAGAGAAATTTTAGATTTTCGTGATTTTGGGACCCTTTCAGAGACTAACTTTTGAATTTGTACCCCTTTGAGAGACTTTTGAGGAATGAGAAAAGGTACCCTTATGGCTCGCACATACCCGGCCGGCACCCATTTTGCCTAAGTAACCCCCCCCCCAGGGGACGTTTTCAAATAATCATCTCTCCTAGAGGAGAGGCCTTTCTTTGAAGGGGGCGTTTATTGGAGGTGGAGGGGCGTTAGAAAGCAGGGTAGTGTTTGTTGGAGGTAATACGGTCATAAATGTTCTGTGAAATTAAGTCCCTGAGGGTTTGGAAGTTCCATCTGCACTTAACCGTCATTCTGAAACACTGCAATCATGGACAAAATATTTGAGACAAAAGTGGATTTCTCGGTGACATCTTAAACATCACAAATGATTTTTAAGCGCCTTAAACTACAGTTGGAAAGAAGAGTTTTAACTCTGAGTTGCTAAGTGCTAAGATAGCAATTTTCGCCCGAACTTTAGATTTTGAAAAACGTTAAATATTTCGACCATGATTGTAGAACCTTGAGGTACATTTAATTAAATCTATGTGTGCGGTTTAACAATGAATGTGACGGTGTGGATAGCGAGCAAGAATATGTGCATACATTTTGATGCGCTCTTCTTTTATCAATTTAGGAGCAACACAATCAATTTGGTTGGACGGCAGCCATCCTGTAGACATTGGTAACGAAACAACACTCCAAGCACGTGTTGTCAGTCAAATTCGTGCCTACACACCATGGAGCGTAAAAGCAAAGAAATGCCAGTCCAAGAATAATAAAGACGAAACTTTCTTTATTTACTATTTGGAGTCTGTACCAACCTGTCCAATGGTTTATTGTGCGGGTAGGTTTGGATTTTGAATTAATGCTTTTTAAGCAAACTGGCAACCAATTTGATTGTTCTTTTTTCAAAAAGATCACTGTCTAAACATTTTCATTACATATGGGCTACGTGCGGCTTTATTAATCAATATTTTCATAGCAAATTCTGAAATGTAAGGTTCAGCATTTTTATGAATGAAATTTTCTTTAGTAACGTGCTGCTGTTATGAAGCCAGATGTTGTAATAATGGATTAGCTGACTGAGATGTGAGAAATATCAACTGATTAAGTGATTTCAAACATAATATACGCGATTTAAATTTCAGGTTCTGAAAAACGATGTCCTGGTCAATTGAGTTCGAAGAACGGATTCACTCCAGGATGCTCCGGTAAGAAACCTCAATTTTTCTACCACTCTTTACTCGACAGACATTTTGAACTCTGTTATAAAATTTCATAACACAAAACTCGGTGTTTGAAACCCACCACTTCTCACACTGTAATAGCTTGATAATATTTGCTTCTTTAGATAATTATCCCAAATATAACAATCCACCGACTATCAATATCAAACTTCAAGACAACAAGATTCGAATGACCTGCATAATTGATCCACTCGAGAAAACTCCAAATGTTAAGCACGAAGTCTCTTTCTATCAAGGAGCTAATAATAAATTGATCAAAATGGTAGTCGTGAGAGGCGATGAAACTGATGTGGCACCGTATGTTGAGAATCCAGAAAACTGGGGAGAAGCAACAATCTTTAACCTTGGGAACGAGGTAGGTGTTACAGTTTGTGTTTTATGAAAAGATAGCCTATGTTTATTTTAAATTTCGATAACACAATTAATAGACGATATCGGCTTAACGTGAAAACTCAGATTTGACCCCCGAGAATTGCCCACAATGCTTTGCGCGGAAAAAAATTCACCGTGAAATTCTTTCCGCATAAAGCATTGTGGGCAATTCTCGTGGGTCAAATCTGAGTTTTCATGTGAAAGCCGATATCGTCTATTCTTAAAGCTTATCATAAATAACATTTTAGTTAACTTTTTTTCATTTCCATTTTCAGTTTTTCTGCCAAGTTATCTCGTACTTTGAGGATAAAGTGAATGTTACAGGGAAGGGATCACCACAAAAATCCAATGTTAAGTTTGCTGGAATAAAGGTAAAAATCTAACATCTCTGAAAGCACTCTCTTATTTCTTCATATTTTCAAAGGGTTGAGTTAAAACTATATTTAGAACTATCAATGGTAGGCTAGAACCCCGAAACGAAGAGTAATCGAAACGAAAATGAATTCCGAGCCCTCGTAGTGAACGTTAGAAAGATCGTATAATTCTAATGAATGGAAGCTGGTTTTTGGATCTCGTTTGATAATTCTGAATAATGGTTTGCTCATTTAATTTAAAGTCACGAAGGGACTGGATGAAACTTTTGGAAAATAAAGCCACTTTTTTCCCATCCATTGGTTTTCACACAAACATTATATTGAAAGTAAAACCAATCGCCAGATTTCGAAAAGATATGCCGTTATTTTAAATGTGACGCAAATCTTTATTTTTCTTTCTTTTCTTGCAAAATTTGCAAAAAAAAACCTGGAAAGACCTTGGAAAAATTATTTTAATCTCTTAAAGTGAGGGTGGACGCACTAATATCAGTCGTTTACCCCCTGGAAACATGAAAAACACCTTCTTAGACATCCTGGAAATTCTTCTCAGTTTAACCCCTGGAAAATTTCTTGTATGGTTATAAAATGGATTAGTCCAATGGACTCGCTGCTCTGTTTTAACGTGTAACACATGTTAGTATACCGTAGTAATTACTTGAAATTGATTTCTATTTACCAGGTTGAACCAGAAAGGCTAGTCTTCAAATCAAATGAAGATGTCAAATCTATCAAAATCTATTCAACAGTTGGAATAAGCCAAATGGATGGATGTTCATTGCAGTCTATCTTTCACGAGACTCAAGACGATGCCGTGCCAATGTTGTGCACCAAATGCTTGACCAATGACTTTAATGGAAGAGAAAATGCTTGGGAATTGAATGTGACTCGGACATCCTTTACCAATGGGCTTTCAGAACATATGTTTATCAGGATCATTACAATGCCCAATGGTAATTTGAGGGATTGGGACCAAGGAACGCATGAAGTTATGGTAAGTGATTTTATTCAAATGTGTGATTAGCCTACTCACTTAAGGACTTTTAATCGACTTTTAATTAATTAATTTTGTAAAGATTATCTGTAGTCTAATGTTTGATATATTTTTGTTGAAACTTCATCTAAAGAAAAGCTTCTCAAAAACAGCAGACTGAAAAAGAATTTTTTTAAATTTACAACCCAAACGCAACAAAGACATTTTCAATGTAAAAGATCATATACGGATTTGGGTTCGATTTTACCAGGGTTGAAATGACCTTCAACTTCTGAAGCCGCTTCCTTTAATCAATTACATTAAGAGTTCACCCATGCAAACCCGACCCCGGCCTTCTCGTGGCTTTAAGGCTGATAAGTCTAGTAGAATTTTGCCTTTCTTTTTGTCAGGTGATCGTTAACAAAGCAGGTCCGAAGAGATGTCAAGCTACTGGTGATCCACATTTCACAACATTTGATGGTTTATATTTCCACATGTACCACGTGGGTGATTACGTCATGATGGGAACCCATGGTGGAAGAACGATGGTAAGTTTCACCATAGCCCTTATTGAAAAAGCTGAACTAGAAGCCTTTTCATTTCTTTCTATTGTTAATAGCTTGAATTAAGTTTGTTTTGCTAGCTACTTGACTTTCATGATTGAATATGTAATTTTAAGTGAAAATGCAATAGAGTTTCTTTAACTCGAACCTCTATACCTCAAATGTCTCCTTAACTCGAACAGGTTTTATGGTCCTTCCAATAAATAAAGCCATATAGCCTCATATAGCCCTACTCCATGACTCAAAATTTCCATAATTTGAGCAAAATTTGTGTTCCCTCGTGTGAGTTTAGTCTGCTATAGTTTTTGTTCTACAAACTTACTCATGCTAAGAAGAACAAACTTATTCTTTAAATCTAGGTTCATATGAGAACACACGTTTGTAATGGTCGTGTTTCGTGTATCTGTGGAATTGCCGTGCGATACGGTGACGACGTCGTTACGATCGATATGTGCCGTGGTGGAGTCAGTGTCAGGTTCCCGAGTAAGAAACCACTCAATCCTGCATTCAAAGTAACCAGGGTTGGATCTGGACGGAACTATAACGTAAGAGAGTGGTCTATTCTCTTTTTTATTTTTTGTTGAATAAATTGAATTGATGACTGGGATGATGGCAACATACAATTTTTTCAGCGTCTTTCTCGAAAGGAAATTTGCACATATTTGTGCATTATCCCCATTGAATCGAATAGAAAACAGCATGTAACAGATACATGAATGCTATGAAATAGGCTATAATTGGTTTAAATGTAAATGAGGGATAACTGCAATCGCCCCCAAAAAGCGGACAGTGAAATTGACTCCGGTGAGCCCGACTCTCTGTACCAAGAAATCATAGTAAAAAGACTAAAATCATTCTTGTTTGTAAACGTCAGTGTCAAAAATGGGAAGTTTAGTATAAATAAACTAGGGGTAATCCAGCTTCTTTTTTCTTTGTCTCGTTAACTGTAGATCTTCACACCAGATGGCGTATCCATACGTTTTGATGGGCATTTATATTGGTGGACCGGCAGACCGTATTATGCCAACGTCTACATTCAAACGACGTCGGATTATCGAGACAAAACGTTCGGAATGTGTGGAAATAATAATGATGATATCGAGGATGATCACATGACCAAGGACGGAAAGAAATTAGAGTCACACTTTAATATTGTTGCATCAGAACTTTACACTGCTGAATGGAAGTAAGTTGCTGGTTTCTGTATATAGGAATAATCCAATAGGCACAGCATAGTGTCAGCTAATCTAGCATGCTAGATGATCCTATCATCTACACAAGGTCACTAAAAAACCCGGGGGGCACTTGATTAAAAAAAGCCCGTATGTGCGGTCTTTGAAATCTGGCCATTGCAGAGTCAAACTTGAGTAAAATTGAGTGATAATCGACCCTTCCAGTGCATTTTCTTGAAGGTTTTTGTCTATTTTAAGACAAAAAGATTTTCCAAAACTTTGCCCAAAAACTTTTTTTTTCACCCTTAGAGTGCACTTTCACTTATCTTCACTTAAAAGTTACCCTTACATTCCAGGACTTTGTAAGACTCACAATAATAGAATTAGCGGATTAATTTCTTCTATTCATTTGAATTTTTAGAATACCAAGAGGACATAGTTTGTTTTACTATCAACCTGGTTGGACGGAGTGCGACATTGAACGAAAGAAGTTTTGTAGTTGTAGAGGCAAAGATACTATAGAATGTAAAGAGGTCACAACCAGAAGTCAAAGATGGGTGGAACCAGATGGCATTGAAATACATCCTGATGGTATTTATGGAAACATGATTTGTTTCTTTTATCAGTTTAAAACATTATTAACAAGAACCAGTGAAATTTTGCTACTAAGGACACGCTTCTTGTTTACGCTACTGGAGGTCAGTCTGACCTTTGTTCTGAATTATCAGGCTTATGTGTTCTTATCATGTTCTTAATACTTGCTCTACTAATTCCCGAAATTGTCTTTCGACCCGTGCTCTCTAATAAAATTGTTTTACTAAGGCGAGACCAATTTAATTTGTTGTTCTACGGGCCCGACCGACCCTATTTTTGCTAAAATCAAAAAAAATAATAATATTGAATTTCCACTTCAATATATTTTACACACTAGTTATTTGTAAGAATCAAATTTGAATAAAACTGAAAATTAATTCAAGAAATTGAAATGTTTATAAAATCAAGCATTCCATACACTAAGATTTTATCATGATCTTCATCGAAGATAGAAAAATAATTTTTGAACCAGATTTTTTTTGGAAAACATTTTCGGTACTTTAACAACCCTGATAAATGAAAATTTCATTTTTATTTTACCGACCGACCGACCCATATTTTGCTAACGATCTGCCCGTAGAACAACAAATTAAATTGGACTCGCCTAACTGTTCTAGTTTTATGTTTATCAAATTTTTGTATTAAATGACTAAATAAATTACTTAAATTCTACGAAAGGATCAAATAAAATGTAGGCAAAATTTACATATATTACTAAAATGAGATCTTGATATTCTTTCACTTTATTTTAGATGGTGTTGCCACAGAATGCGGTGGTGGTGGACCTCTAAGTCGGCGTCGACGTCGTTCAACAAAGAACGTGATCAGGGTCCCCAATGACGATGATGGCGGTTACGATTTTGATCCTCAACAGCTTAATATTACCGACCTACCAACATTTCCTACCAAAAGTGGCACAACTAGAGCAGAGGCAGAATCTAACTGCACCAAAGCTATTGAAGAATCAACATTTGGTAAAGCTTGTTTGGACATGTTTCCTTCATTGAATCTGACAACTTTGGTTGAAGAATGTGTGACCGATATTGAGGTAAATGGATGCCCTTTAATTTAAGCTTGTATATTCAGATCTTAAGGGATATTATAAGATGGTTTGAGATTTTTGGCTTGTGCAATCCTTTCACGTCGTATGTAAGAACTCCACCCCCCCCTCATTTTTTTTCTGGAAGAGCCCATTCTTGATTTCCTAAGTGTGATTAACTGCCTGTAGATGACTGATGTTTTTTCTTCTGAAAACTTGTTTTCCTAGCGTGACCTAGGTGAAACGTAAATTAAGGCCTTTAAAAGAATAAATATTTTTTTCAAGAATTGCAGAAAAAGCTCATTCTAAATCACTTGTTCTACCTATCTTCCCATCTTTGAGTAAGGAAATTAGAAGAGGCTAGAACTGGAGTCAAAATTATGGTAAGTTTTGAGCAGCACGTCCAATTATCACAGGTCCATTATTCATTTGGGGATATACCTTAGAAATCACTTTCTTGCCTGAATATTAAATGGAGAAAATATGAAATCAAAAATCAATATTGTTCCGTTGGATTCTCGTTTTCATTTTGAGTTATTTGGAAAAAACTCAAATTGTCCTCAAAGATTTCTTTAAAAACCGGTTGTGAATCCCCCCCCCAAAAAAAAAGTGAAAGTAAATACGTAACCGAATATTTTCAACCGGCTTTAGATCATGGATGATTTAGCTGGCCCTACAGCATCGGTAGTCGATTCGATTACTGAACTTTGTAAATTTACCGTCATCAATGAAATCACAAAGAATAGTACCTCCACTACAAACAACACTGCTTCAAATTCGACCACTGATGGAGCTGGAAATTCAGGTGAATTTTAGGATCCTTATCTTCGGTTAGTTAGTTAGTTTGAATGAGACAATCTGTATGTATCTGCCTGCCTATGAGTTTAAGACTAGCCATAACTTCATTAAAGTGCCACCGCAGAAGAACGATCAAATAAATTGTTGAATTTGAAAAGAAATGTTACTTATAGCCGTTACTTCTGTTAGAATGGCATCTCATCTTAAGCAAAATTTAGTCTACAAATATTAGCAATTTTTGTCCATCTCATAGATATCTTCTTATAGAGATAAGGTAAAGTTATCTATCTGTTTTTTTTTTGTCATCTCTTTTATTACAAAAATAATGGTATATTATGGTTTGTCTATAGCATACTAAACGCTACTGTACTAAACTGCCATTTTACTGTAAAAATCAAATGGCAAATTTCTAATTTGAGTTGCTCAGAGCGATAAATAACTACTTGTGGTTTAAATAGGGAATTTCCAAACAAAAAAAGATAATTTCCCTTAATTCGACTCCCTGAGGTAATAAAAAAGACATATAGAGCTTTGAAAATGGGTAATCAGATCAAAAAAAATCCGGAAAAGTGTTTTTAATGAAGATAAAATAATAGAAATACAATCAAGCTAAGAATATTATCCGTACACCATTTAACCGGAACTAAAATACTAAAAAACGCACGCAAAATTATGAGATGTTTGCCCAACTTCCTTATGCTTGAAGCTATGAATGCCATCCCCGGAAGCTTTAGGCTTCCTGCGGTGGCAATAAGGCGACATACAGCCTTAAGAACATTACCTTTTCAAATTACGTCACGAACATCACTTGCCTCGAATTCAAACAATTACCAAGTTGATCATATCCCTTGAGACATTAAATGATTTTTTTATGAGTAGAAAGTAGTTGCAATAAAATCTGCTGGGAGTTAATCACCATGGCAATAATCTCAAAACGATGCAAGTGATGTTTGTGACGTTATCTATAAAAAGATCTATTCGACTTTTCGGAATCGGAGATCACTTTATAATTAAGATCTTTTTCTAAAGATCCCTGCATCGTAAAAAATGATAAACTTATGTGAAGGTATTAGGGAGCAGATCGTGGGATTTTTTTTATCAATTATGAATTTTCTATTGGTTACCTAAGAAATTATTGTTGCATTAAGTTGGAATTCTGCATCCGCCATGGAATGTCAAATTGTTGACATCAAATTTAATCAATACTTTTGTTTTGGGAAAAACTAAATTTTTGGTCGTTATTTTATACTGGTGGTTCGCATTCTAAAAATAATTTTTTTGGTTTTCTCCTCAAGGTGAAATGGTTATCCCTGATGTATTGAAGAACAATCTATGTCCAAGCGATTGTAGCGGTAACGGAAAGTGTGTGAATGGGACATGCCAATGTGATTATGACTTTATATCACTGGATTGTTCTATTAGAAGAAGTAAGTAATAATGTTGATACGGTTCTGTTTGTGACTCTTAATATAACAGATCTGTGAAATTAGGACACTCTAGCGCAAAACACCCGATTGGATCCTTATCCCCTGGCAAAATTGCCATAATAACCCGATGGTGATGAGAAGAATACCTTGATTTTTTAGAATCTCTCCCTATTAGAAGAAAACGTCGAACTCTCATCTCAGGGAAAGACGACTACGTGTTCGATTTTAGAACATAATGAAAGCAAGCATTTGAAATGTATTCTAAAAACAAGATATTTTCCCACCTTATTGGTATCTCACTCCTTCTGACACACATTTCAAATTGGTATCAGAGACATGGGCGTATTCCCGTCGCTACCTAGAATTATTTATTAAATACAGTCAACTATCTCTAATTATCCATCCTCTACTTTCTGTAATTCGAGCTAAAATATTGCTCCCCTCACCAGGAAAGTAGTGTAAAATATTCTCCGTAATTCGAATTGATTTACAAGCTTTATTTGATATTGAGTTGAGACGGGTGTGGAGCAAGATTGCTCAAAAAGAGGAAAAGAAAAACATGTTTTTGCTTATATAAGCACGATATAACAATAGGCAGACACTGTCCTGATATGTGTCTGATATGAAACGGTAACATTTATGTAAAGATAAAAACTTTAAGGAGAGGCAACTGTAGACTGTTATCTGTACTCTCCCTCATCTAATAATGGCCACTTATGTTTATTCTAGATTCTCCTTTACAAATCAATAGTCTAGCAAACGGTGGGTTATGCGATATCAGAAAAAGAGATTGTCTTCGAGCAAGAATGTTGGGCTGGAATTTTGTTGACTCATTAAATTTACAAAGTCGCTCAGTAGAAGTCGAGGTTTGTTGTCAAAAATCCACGTAATTGGCTTCAAAACGTTTTTCAGAAGATTTACATTCCTCTATAATTACTAAGAACGAGTTTTTCCACATTTTTATACCTTTCTTGTGTCAATTATGATGATAATGGTCTTTGAATCAGTTTTCTGAAACCTTATGGAAAATTACTTTCGATCTACAATCTGTCTCCCCCAAGATCAATGTTATAGAGCGAGCCAACTCCCCTGTAGAAGCTCAAAAAATGGGGGTCATTATAAAGCGTTTACTAGCCACTACTTTCCTGACTAATTAAGGCGTTTGAGAAAAATCACTTAACAAGTGGCTTCAAATATTAAAGAAAATTCATTTCAAGCGTGTGGTTATAAACCTTATTGCGTGCAACCATTGGAATACTTTCAGATTCCAACAGAAGGTCAAGGATACACCAAAACAAAGAAAGTTAATGTCGACGATGCATTTGTTCTATCCTTATCTGAGATAGTGGTAGAAATTCCTCATGATCCTACAGAAATCAACAATGTAGAGATAGCTGACAACGTTGGAAGACCTGTTGGAGGCTTCTTGGTTTCAGTATCATCAAATGGTTTTAATTCTACCTCCAATCAATCGCTTTTCGTTGTCTACGATGGAAAATGTTTAGATTGTAAATCTAAGAATTTGCAAATTTGTACTCAAAAGGTAATAACTCAATAGACGTAAACATTAACTAGAACAGTGCTCACATCACTGGATAACGACCGCCTTAAATTTGATGAAGAATTCATCGGTTTAGACAATGATCCACTTCGACACTCTCGTTTGCGTGATTTAACTTGAAAATATGGATATTTTTTATAAGCATTGCACTTATAAGCATATCTAGGCTCAGATATGGGGAAAAACTAAGCATATAGCAAACATTACTTGAGACTACGAAAAATGTTTTTTTCCTGATTTTGGCTGGAATTTCAGTATTTCCCCAAATTTGCGTTTTAGATTTAGGCATCCACTCAAGCATTTTTCAGCCTTATTAAGCTTTGAACTAGTCTGGAGACCATACTCTGTTACAAAAATATTTCTATCCTGTTAAAATCCCAACAACTTCACTGAAATACAGAGTATGGAATTATTGACTCGATTCAAATCACTTCAAATCACAAAAGAAAAAACCGTTATTTTTTCAAAACAATTCAAAAGCTCGCGCCACTTCTTGAAACAATAGAGCTGTTTGACGTCATACTTTTGTTTATCAAATCATAACAATAAGATATTAGCCAACCAAATTCTGCGATTAATTCTTGCATCTTGTATAATTCCCGGCTACTACTGTCTATACTTTGATATTTTTTTGAAACCACATAGACTGAAAAGTCGGGTCTCCCAGCTAGCTTTGAACCTAAGCATCTCTGAGCCTGTTTTCGGATTTTTGTATGCTTGTAAAAAACATGTGTAAAATGCCTGACGAGATTATTGAACTTGATGAGCTAGTATAGTATATTTTTAGTTGTTTAATCACTTGTGGTTTGAATCAGAAGCTGATAAATACTTAAAGTTTTTTATTTACTTAACATTTATCTCCCTAGCGGGGCGCCACAGCATGTTTTTCATCTATTCATGATTAACATCGTTATCTCCGAAAAAATGCTTTTATTATCTCCGTAGTAAAACGCCACACATTTCAGAAAACAAGCGATTCTACAAATATCTCAAATTTGTCTCAGCTGCTCAAACCTTTAACCGACAAAATTCTGCAAAACGTGCAGAATGGGCGAGTCAAATTTTAAAATATTCAAAAGGATAGCACAGTTGTGACAAATTTTGAATCCAACTTTTTTACCCGTATACAGCTCGGAAAATTTACCGCCTTCGGCGGTCGATAATATGACATTTGTACCGAAAAGAGGACTGAAAAATGACCAAAATCTATCAAGAAATTCTTCTTCAAACAATTCAAAACTATTATTTTTCTCACTAAGTTACAACCCTGTCTCATAACCTACTTTTTCCCATAGCGGAGATAAAAGTTATATCGAGATCCAAATGGGGATAGAAATTCCATAGTTCCCAAGGTCAAAACATCCAGTGTTGGTTTTGGAGTGCAATTTTTTTAAATCAAATTTCTAATGGAGATAAAAAAGCAAATCAATTTCCAGTAACACTGAAATTATAGGATGTTTTTTCTGAAAGGGACGAATTTGGCCTACTGAGTATGTGACACAGCACTTTTGAAGTCGAATAAGTATCCAACTTAATATTCCATACCAATATGTTGAACGGTCACCATAAGAATGTGCTATCAATTTTTCCTATTCCAGGCCGTAATATAAACTCTATCTGAATGATGTTTTGTTTCTAGACCGACACATGTCTGGTGAATGGTTACTGTTTTGGGTCTAAAGAAGTTCATCCAAATGATTGGTGTCAAATTTGTGATCCACAAGCCAATGTTTTTGCGGCTCGGAAAGGTAAAAAAAAATCCATTTAAATGTAAATGTCGAGACTGAATATCTTTAAAATCCCTATAGCAGTCCGTGTCGAAAGAGGTTCTTGATAAATTAGTATCACTATGAGTTTCGAAGCTTTGTTACGGAAGCTATCAAATTTTCAGCTGAAAACAGAAAATAAGATATAGGAAATGCAATAGGAAAGTTCTATTGGGAATAAGAAATTTCATTCTTTCTAAAGTAATTTAAAGAATCTATCATCTACATTGCATTTTTATTAAAATTATAAAGTATTTACCACATACATTTCAATATTTGAATGAGTTACAAAATATTAAGTATTTACCACACACCTTGCATTCGAATTGAAAAAGTAAAGTATTTACCACACATAACGTATTCGAATTGAAAAAGTAAAGGCTATACCAAACATCCCGCATTCGAATTGAAAATTAAAAATATTAAAATTAAAAAGTATTAAAAGTATTATCACAGATCTCGCATTTGAATTGACAATAAAAAGTATTTACCACACATCTCACATTTTGATTGAGAATTAAAAGTTTTTTTACAATACACGTCTTTAAGTTTACCACATACATCGCAAGAATAGACCTTATCGGAGTTTTTTATTTTTCTAAAAAAGCGATGCATTGTGGGATTGTTTCGAGTGTATTACAATAGAATTCCCTCAAGGAGTTCCTAAGAGATTTCTATTGTAACACACTCGAAACAATCCCACAATGCATCGCTTTTTTAGAAAAATTCATATAATTAATAGACCTCCGATAAGGTCTATTAAAATTGTGATATACAGTGGAGTCACCATAACTCGAACACGCACAGTGAACACAAATTTGTTCCAGTTTAAGGAAATTTCGAGTATAAGATTTATGAAGTATTGTTTAATTGAATTGACGGGAAAACTTGTTCGAGCTAAAAAGGCTCGAATTAAAGAGACTCTACTATATTTACCACACCCAACTCATACCTGAACTGAAAATTTAAAATAATTATCATTTATCTCTTTAACTTGCAAACCTTAGAATCGTTTTATTTTATTACTTCATAGATAACAAAGCACCTATATTCAGAAAAGATAAAAGTGTTAAGGCTATCAAAGGACAAAGGAACCGTTTCAATATCATAGCCGAGGACCCAGAAAACAAAACCATCACTTATAGCCTCAATGTGGGTGCATCATCGATGTATAAGATAACCAATGGTGGTCTATTGTCTTTCACACCAACTGAAGTAGGAGTATCACGAGTTACTATCCGTGCTACTGATATTTGTGGTGCATATATAGACCAGGAATTCACATTTGAGACACTGAAATGTCCTTGTGAAGGATTGAATGGTGGTTCTTGTCGATTTAATGAGACTGACCGAATGCAATTGGAATGTGTTTGTCCACAAGGATGCACTGGAGAAAGGTATAATTTTTTCGGCACCAAAAAGTATTTTGTATTTTTTCTCCATTCTTCGAAGTTTGAGACCCTTACAGCCCTCCATGACCTGCTTTATACTTTACGCATTCTTATTTATTACTTACCGTATTAGTAAGTAGTAAGTCTGCGACCGTTGTTGGAGGCGACCTGGAGGCTCCTCTTTCGATAGCTATCAACCCGAAGGTAGGGGAGGGCACCACTCTTTCACCCTGGATTGCTCCACTTACGTTTGATCCTTCCCCTAATTGCTGAGCATCAAGCAAAGAGGCATCAAATACCATTTTCAAGAAGTCTTTGGTATGACCCGGTCAGGATTTGAACCCACGACCGTGTGCACCATAGCTGGATGCTCTATCTGCAAGCTACAGTCGCTTTTTACCATATTACTTCCAATAAAGGCCTCCCTCGAATAAACACCCCTCCTAACAGCCAAAAAAAAGTTGATAAATGCCCGGGGCCTTTATTCGAATTATCACGGTACTTATTTTTCTAACATGTTTTTTTTTTTTATAAATCGCTTTTGGTTTTAGATGTGACCAACCATTAAAAGGACAAAACTGTAAAGTAGTCCAAGATAAAGATAGTGGTAAGAAATCTATACTTTTTTAACCCTTTAAAATCGAATGGCGCGTTAATACGCTCAAAATCAGCCAATATACCGAGTCCTAGACTACAGCTAATAACATTTGACTTGATTTTAAAGGGCATACACAGATTTTTTTCTTATTTTGATAGGCCATCAAAATACCTTAAGTTACAAGTATTTATGCCAGGTTGAAGTTTAAAAATTTTTCACATCATTCAAAAAAGTGTTATGCGCTAGAAAGGTTAAAGACAATTGGTCCGTCGCCAATGCCAGAATTCGATAAATGTAAAAGGACGAAACTAAAGAAAGAGTTTGATTCAACTTGCCATTTAAAATACGGTGAAAACTTTAAGGCATCACTTTTGCTTGCATAGGAAAAGTTGAAGATTCCCCACTAAGTCGCTTCAGCTTGAAACTCAATAGTCTGGTCCTAATGAAACATTAACATCTGAATTTTAATTTACAACTGTATTAATATATTTTAGATGAAGACAAAACCAACTTATATTTGATCATCGGTTTAGCCATTGGTGGGCCTTTATTACTTCTCGTCATCTTGTTCCTGGCTTGTCGATTGTTGAAACATGGTCGTGTCTCTTCAACTGATAATCAGGTAGCCATGAAGAATATCTTGGTCAAAGAAGGGCCCAATGTTGAACAGACACCGGTTGTTGAGATCAATATTGGAGACAATGGTGCTGGTGGTGACAAAGATGGGAAAGATAATACAGGCTTTAATAATACTGATTGAGAAATGAATGATGATATTTGATTTAACTATGATAAACTCTTGTCCCACACAACCTCGCTGGGATGTTTCCCCACAACGAATATAATAAGAATTTCAATGGAAATCCCTAACGGCGATAGAAACTTTATTGTTCCAAACTTAAATAAGATCCATCGGGAATGGTTTTGGAGTACGAATTTCGAATTGAGATGAATCAAAGTCAATTTTCCAGTGGTTCAGAAATTATAGGGTATTACAACCGGTAACAAAATTTTGTCCAAATTTACATTATGTAGAAACAAAAAATTCAATGATTACTATCAACTTTGTATATAATGTTAATGTGATTCTAATCTAAGCTAATTTTAATATTTTGTCCAAATTTACATTATGTAGAAACAAAAATTCAATGATTACTATCAACTTTGTATATAACGTTAATGTGATTCTAATCTAAGCTAATTTTAATATTTTGTCCAAATTTACATTGGGCTCTTCCAGAAAAAATCCGTTCATGGGGGGTGGAGGATGAATTGTCCAGGGGTATTGAAAAAATACCAAAAAATTGCAATGTCCAGGGGGTAAATTCCAATGTCCAAGGGTAATTTTTTGTGTCCACGGGGTTGATTTGATGTTTGTCCAGGGGTATAACCCATGTCCAGGGGGTTAAAAATCAAAATGTCCAGGGGTAATTCATGAAAAAAATAATATATCCTCCACCCCCCATGAACGGATTTTTTCTGGAAGAGCCCATTATGTAGAAACAAAAATACAATGATTACTATCAACTTTGTATATATTGTTAATGTGATTCTAAAATTTTTTATTATTTCTTAATGTTTGTTCTTAATAAATCAGAAAACGTACTCAGTGACTTTAGTTAGTCCATTTCTCATCCTTTCTCCATATATAATATAGTTGTCTGTATCCTTTCGCTGAAGCGTTTTGGTTTTCGATAGTCATTTTTTTCCGGGGGATTTGTTTTAGATTTGCAGATGTTGATCTTTAGCCTAAACACTGATGATATTGATAATTCTTGCCCCTGATTAGTGTCCATGACTTTTATAGATCTTAACAATAGGCTGCAGAAAATTTACGCATAGAATTTTGAGTGATCTGTCTTTCTAAACTTTTGGTATTTTAAAGAATTTCAGAAGTATCTCTAGTACTATCTAATCTCAGGTTATGGACGACTATTTCGAAATTAGACTAAGGCTCCATTTTCAATTTTTACGAAAGACATTTCCAACAATTTTCAAGGTCTTTTAAAGTCACACTCAAATGTCTACACACGATGGCTAGCCACAATGGCTTGGAATGCCTTCTCTTATTGCTTTCTGGAAGCAAATCTTTTGTGGTGGAAAGTGTTATTTACTACAAACAGTTTATTGAAGTTGAAGAGTGAAAATGAAACAGTTACCGCGAAACAATAATTTGGAGTTAAAAATGTAAAGTCATTGTTACCACAAACATTACATTAAAATTTAGCAGTGAAAATAAAGCAGCTACCTCATACAATTACATCGTAGTGCAAAATTATTTGTTACAAAATGTAAAATAATCACCACGTAAAGTTAATGAGTTTTGTTAGAGTTAGAGTTTTGAGTGAACACGAACATCAAGTATTTGAAAATGTAAAGCAACTACCGCAAACATGATTTTTTGAGAGTCAGGATCAGGATGTCGCATTAAACATGGTATTACATAGCTAAGCATCAATATTATTCATAGATGAATTTCAAGTCTGTATTTTTTAGATGTTTATTTTCCCATTCTTCAAATTGTTGGATCATTTCAGGCGTGAAGACATCTTTCCAACTGCCCACTCGACCTTTGTGATACATCCTGGCTGCTGATTTGCTCTAGAAAATGATGGAAAGACGATTTCAAATTTTATAGCCCACTGGCGTCTTTAAGACACATTTATGTGCGTATTTTTTTTATTTCGTTATTGTTTATAGGCTCTACTGAAAAATAGGTATACCATTACTTAGTTTAAGTTTCTAAATCTTAGTTACTCGAACGCAAAGGGGATTCGGTAATCGTTCAGATAATAAATTCTCTACTACTAGGCGCCTTAAATATTTTTATGGAGTTTTGAAAGAGAGATTGGCATTTTGAGGCAACTAAAAAGTTTATTCACATCTGTTTTGTTTTCAAAATAAGAGGGAGAAAATCAAAATTGAGTTAAGTTGAGTCTCCATAACTCGAACAAATATGAGGGAACTAAGAAAATTTGTTCGATTTATGAAGGGTTTTGGAGTCCAACTGTATAAATGTCAGGTATAAGAATATTTACCATAAATTCACTGCTAAATAAGGAAGATTTGTTGTCTTTCATACTATTGAACGATAAGAAGTCCACTAAATGCTCAACTCGATCTGTAGTAATCGAGACGTTCAAAAAATCTGCCACTTTTTGGATAACCGAGCCCAAATCTTTTTGCATTTCTTCATAAAATACGATAAGGATGTTATCATCGTGTCTTTTATTCCAATAACTTAATACAACTTTGAAGAATGGACCATAGAAAAGTCCTATTCCATCTTTGGTCATAATGTTGGCAATTGTTTGAATATCTCCTGTGTAATTTTCTATGTTTTGGAAATAATTGAGTAATGATTGGCATATGTCACGTGGGTTCCGTATTACGAAGATTGCCTGAAGTTATAAAAAGAAGATTCGATTTTCATTTTTTATGACGTTCGTTTTGAATAAGGAAGACGAGTCATCATTTTGTTGGTCGTATCTGGGTATTTCTAGATGTCAATGGCCGGGAAATTAACTTAGCGTTACATGCATGCTCTGTCATGTCGTAATGACTTTAGTAGTAGATATTTATTATTTTGTGTGCATGTCCTAAAAAGAATTGTCGCTTCTTTTGCGGGATAGAAAGACATGTCGAAAGGAGCGCCGAAATCTGAAAGGTGCCAAATAGATCAAAGTGTACCTTTCCTTTCTTCTGTTGGTGGAATTGCTTTGGTAAGAGATCGTATGCAAGATGTGTTTTGAAGGCTCTTGGTCGTGGCAAATTGTCGCAGTTACTGATCGGACTAAAATTGTGTGCATCTTCTTCAAAGTTAATGCAAAAACTGAAAAGTGTAGAAAATAAAATGCAAAGTTGTTTGTGAGGGTCGATGAGATCTATTAGTACTAGTAATCGTATGGTTTGGAGTGCAATTAACGATTAATCACGAGTAACAAAGAAGAAAATAGTAATTTGCACGAGTCCGAAGGACGAGTGCAAATTACGGTATTTTCTCCTTTGTTACGAGTAAACATTTTTTTTGTAAACATTCGAAAACCTCCTTTTTTTCTTTTGTTTAAAAAGAAAACATTGCAGTGTAATTTTTCTTTCTTTTCAATTAAAAGAAGCTATTGTAACGTAAAACTTCTTTGTTCTTTTTTATATTGAAGAAAAAAAATGTCTTTGTTTTTATTATATAGTAAAAAAAAGTCTCTGGAGAGAAAAGAATGAGGGGACAAAAGTGTCCCCCCGCCGAAGAGTGCAAAAAGTGGTAATAGTGCAATTAACGATTAATTGCACTCCTCTAAACCAATCAGATTCGAGTAATTTTGCACGGCTGACGATTATTTCATTAATAGCTTAAAAAATATCCTAAAAGATAATCTGTAGAGACGACAAAAGAGGTTTTGACTTTTGATAGAATACAAATTTGAGCAAATTTTCCTTGTTGAACTCTTGGCGCAGATTTGTTTGTTATAGACTGTAGTTATAATGACGGTTACGATATACCATTTTAAGTCTCACAGCCCAGGTAGAATTCTTTCTCCTAACGTGGATAAAAATTTCTATCGAAATTCCACGAATCGGGATTTTGGAGTGCAATTATTTATATTGAATCTCGAATATTGATAAAATCAAAGTTTCCGGTAGGGCTCCCACTGGGGTCGAAATTCAATTGAAGCTCCATTGGGTTGGCCTGTGACACAGGGGTATAGTTTAGATTTAATTAAAGGTTGAAAGGTCTTACTCTAGCATAGGTACCCTGACATTCAAATATTCTGTTGATAGGGCTTCCTGATCATTTCGTACGCGCCATACAAGCTCTTGCATCCAACGGGTTCCTTAAAAAAGATCAAGACCGAATTCAGAAATAATTTAAGAGACAGAAAACTTAGTCCGGAAAAAAATTCCGTAGGGGCGACTTCATTACTGTCTAAGAAAATCGTATTGCTCCGACTTTCTTAGCTTTGGCTAAGGCAAAATAGATCATGTTTGGTTCGTTGGAAGGAGGCTTAATTCAGCTTAGTTATTTTGTCACGCTTTTTCACAGCCCCGGTGAAACTCTTCCCACAGTCGGTGGATGCAAATTTCGAAGGAAATCCCTTTGGGGGATGAAAGTTTAACTATTCCCGGCTCATCCAATGGGGCTGGATTTCGAGTGCAATTTTTTTTCATTAAATTCTAAAAACGGTGCTGAAATCAAAGTCAATTTCCCAATTAGGCTGAAATCCTAGAGTATTTTTCCCACCAGTGACGAAATTTTGTTTAAAATTTTCTGGTGAGGCGGGGGTCCTACCAGAATCGTGACACGATATCTATCTGTGATTTATGCACGAGAAATGGGTGTTTCTGGAGCTAATTCTGGTGCTAACAGGATTCTTCAAAACGAGAAACTTACCACATCTTGGATAAGTCGCTATAAAAACATCATCTTCGAACATTTGAAAATTTTGGAATTGATTATGATACTTGATATATCGTTCACTGAAAATGTATCCGTAAGGCTGCACGAAAGATAATCCTTTGAATTCGATGTCATCAATCTGTCGGCGAAACTTCAAGACCTCTTCATCCGTTATAAGTTCATTGTAAATCTCTGGTCTTTGATTTTCTCTTGTGTCATCATTCGTAGCAGCCATTTTGTTTTTAATCCTTTTAAGAAGAGTGTAAACCATTGAGTTTAAAGCTTGAATGCCTAGACAGGAGTCTTCTCTTGTTTAGAAATGAATGAAAATACGGGACACCCATTTGGTTCCAAAGACAAATGCCGGATTAAAAGTAAAAATTTATTGTGAGATTTTTAAAAAAATATGCCAAAGAAAGCGCTAGATTCAATCCGTTGTATCCGTTGTCCCAAATACGGCACACATCTCAAGTTTTCACTTTTTAACTTTAATATTGTTGGAAAAACAGTGAAGTTCCTCTCTCTCCTTTCAGGCTTTAAAATTCAGTGGTGTATTCTTTCTGTAGTACCACGACTCGACTATTTTTGCATTCGAAACTCTATCGTAAGAATTTTTCTCTATATCTAAATCATTATAAAATGTTGATCTTCTTTCTCGTAAGTCAACTACAGAAAGCATATCTGCAATTCAAATCTCAAAATCCCTTCAAGTAGTTCAAAATGATTTTTGTTCATTTCAGAATCACATTTCAAAGCTCTGTAAATATAGTCTTTTTTTGGTTCGGAAAGTCAACAAATAAACTTCTTGTATTCACCCAGCAATCCAGAAAAAAACGATAGCCTATACTTGATAGCTTTTTTCGCATAGCATTTACACTTGAACACAATTAATAGTCTAATTGAGTGTAATTAAGGAGAAAAGCAATCAAATGTAAAAATGTTCGTAAGATTGCAAAATAACTATTTACCTACGCCAGCTGTATTAAGCAGGAGGTTTGTGAAATTTTAATTTCAGTTTATGTGTGGTAGCACTGTACTTGATAGGCTTATTCTCCAGTTTCTTTTGCCAGTTCGAGAAACAATTCTTTTAAGTATTTTTTGCGACAATCATGCGACAATACATAGACCTTTTTATAAACTACGTCACGAGCATCACTTGCCTCGTATTCAAACAATTTCCATGTTGATCATATCCCTTGAGATATTAAATGATTTTTTTTAATGAACAGGGAAAGTGGTTGTAATAAAATCATCTGGGAGTTCATCACCATGGCAATAATTTTAAAACAAGGCAAGTGATGTTCGTGACGTGATTTATGAAAAGGCCTACACTTTTTTTTTATAAGAACAATTTTATAAGAACAATGAGGCTCAAAAATGCCAAAAAATAAGAATAATTTAAGAACAATGGAGAGGCTGAAGTTATAGAGAGTTATAGCAAAAAGAATCACTGGTTTCGAAAATCCTCTAAATAGTAAAGTAAATAGCCAAAACTTATTTTTTACCTTAGAAAAAATAAGAACAAAATAAGGCTCAAAGTGCCAAAAAAATAAGAACAGCCGAGCCTCAGCAAAAATTTACTGTTTTTTATAATAAAAAAAGTGTATACCATACCATATGTGGGTATAAATATGTGGGTATTTAATAAAGATTCAGAAGTTGCGAAGACAAATGCCTTATTAATTACAGTAATCATTCAAACTTGTAAGAAGTAATTTGACACGGACGTTTATTATGAAAAAAAGTGTCTTGTAGTTTTTAAGTTTTATTTTTTTATTTGACTGACATCACAGTGTAAGAAATATTATGGAAAGAATGTACTTGTTTTCTCTAGTAGACCCTAAGAGAGATTTTCTACGTATACTCAGTCCACATTGTTGTTTCCCTCGCAGGTTAAGGTTTTAAATGGTACATTATCTAGCCGAGGTGACTTTTTTCGCACCGAGGCTCGAAGTTTTGGCCGACCAAGTAAGGTAAGGTAAGGCTTTAACTTTAAGCGGGATTTCTGATGTTTTGAAAAATAGTCAGAAATCTAGTATCTTATCGGTTCCGGACGAATGTTCCGGCATGCGAATTATTGAGCATGCGCATAAAAGGGAGAAGTTATCACTCGTGTCATCTCGCATCAAACGTAAGGTCGCGTTCTCTAACTTGAGCTACTTATGCTAATGATTACTTTGTTTTTTATTCATGATAAACTTCCAATACGACGGACGATGACAATCATCAACCAGCTGAAATGAAGAACGAGCAGATTTATTACTTATTATTAACATCCCATGGTTTTTTGTCCTACCAAAAGATCAGTCAGATTTGGCGAAAAGGCTGACCCCTATAGCTCGAGGGAGTAGGTTTTTAGTCCAGGGGAAGAGGCTCATTAGTTCAGGGGTCCTCTAAGTTATTTATAATTATTTCAGAAGAATCAAAGAACGGATCGAAAAACCAATAAGTTATTAAAGAACCGTCACTCATCAAGTCAAAGATACATCGGAGAATATCGTAATTATACTAAGAGAACTGAACTGGAATACTGAGATGATACGAGATTCGTGAACGGGTTAATAAAATCGAATAATCTCATGATACAACACACAGTACCAGAGGAACATAAATATGAATGTATATATGTACGACTATTTATTATTGTCAATAACTTATTATATATTTATCATTACTTTGTCAATTTATTACTTGACTTGTATTTACCGACCTTGCGTTACGAAGATAGTCCAAATGTCTCCAGAAATGACATGTGTCTACAATTTATTGTTTGAATCCTTTTGATAACTGATAAGGAGGAAAAGTTAAGATAGACATTTTTCAACCAGGTTCTTGTATTGATAGTGTCACCAGTAGACTAAAGCATCAATATAGCTATTGTTTTATTCTACCTAGTCTGAGATCCATACTCTCTAACAAAACATTACCCAGTGAGGTGAGAGTACGGTCGTAATACTCGGCCTACTACTGTCTTTCCTCTGTTTTCCGTTAGGTCCGGTACACACTTCGAAATTTTTTTATATAGCAGTGTAGAGTCACTCAGCTATATTCTATCACCCTCCAGCGGTGCTGTGATACAGAAGTGTCTGAAGACTGAATAGGCTAACTCAGGTACGGGAAGATAAAACACGTTTCTCTCTAATAAGCCCCTATTTTAGTTGCTTATCATCTAAATGTGGCAGTGTTATTTAATTGTTATAGAATGAACACTAATAATAGCAACGAGGCACAAGAGATCCATGCCGAACTAATCCATGATGAAGATGTTTTGAAAGTAAGGAATCAGTCAATTGATGATGAACTTCACAATCTATCCATCATTCATCCATATGGATACACTTTACCAGAAAGATATGTCCAATACCATCAAAGGATACAAGAATTTGATATCCTCGATGATGATGTCTTCATTGCAACTCATCAAAAATGTGGTAAGACTGTACCTATATTTACAATTCATACAACAGGAGCTTAAAGGGAAGTAAGGCATCAGGTTAGTCTCAATGATATATCCTTGCCTCCTCACAGAATCTTTGAGAACGATCTTGTCACAATTAATTTCAAAAATTGACTTCAAATATGTTTGAATTTCTTCTCAGTAAGAGTGGATTTTTATAAATTTCAGTATTTTGATACTTAAAAAAGTTTAAAATCAGCTGTTTTAAGCAAAATAAGGTTTAGGCTTTACCCTAAAAGAGTTACTTTCAATTTAGCTATTTCTCTCAAAATTTTGAAGGGACAACGTGGATGACAGAGCTTGTGTGGCGTGTAAGAAATGATCCTGAATTCAAAGAAACGAAAGCTTCACTGAAAGAACGTGTTCCATTCTTAGAGTAAGTCATTCGTTGCAAAATTGAGCATTTGATTAAAGTCTGTCTCGAAATAATTTGCAGCTGGAGACAAAAATGGCTGTAACTTTTGATAGAATTCGAATCAAGTTGCGATTAAGTGCTTGTTAAAA
>NW_027104175.1:2547133-2796460 GCF_902728285.1 Clytia hemisphaerica
TAAACTATACATTTTTGAATCCTCAACTATCCTGTTTTGGAATGGTCGGTCCCCAAAGCTAACTCCTGGTCAATTTTTCATACTGGGCCCCGAGTTTAGGGGGTACTTTTATCCTTTGTAAGGATGGTTAAGGAAAATGCCATTCCAGGGATGATATAATTTGCTGTATCTAGTCATCAGTTAACCAATTGCTTTGAAACTTTGCAAAAAGTTTCAAGGTAGGCTGAGGATTATTTTCGGCAAAAAATTTTTGTGAAAAATTATTTTATAGGTTTGCCTGGGGAACAAAAAAAAAGGGAAAATTTGGGTATTTTAACTCAATTTTGACCCTTTTTAAGTCTGCTGACCTACCCAAACAACTTTTAATGAGACACAAACTAGGTGTTATGATAGACTTTGATGCAATACATCAGAAAAATTTCAAACAAACAGTATTTAGTATTATTTCAGGGCTGTGCAGGGGGTAAATTGCCCATTTTTATGGTTTTTTACCTTATTTGAGCAATTTTCACCACTAATCGGGGCAAAACGTCATCAAAAAATAGTTTTTAACTTGATTTTCGTGTGTATATATCCTGAAAAAGATTACAATGCTGACTTAAAACTAACACAAAACCAGGGTGCAACTGGACAAACCAGGGGGTTAAAAATGCCCATTTTGGGCTTTTTTATCATTTTTGGACCTATTTCACCCATAAAGCGGTTTTTGGTGTACCAATTTTATTCTGACCACTCATTTTGTAGTAGGAGCAATGGGAAGTTATTTGTGGTTTTCATTGTCTGTAATCAGGGTCACTGTGGGCAAATCAGGGGGTAAATACACCACTTCTTGGTAGTTGTTGCCTGATTTGGATGTTTTTTATTGTATTATTAGTAGCCTCAAATTTATGGAAATTTTGAGATTGAAACCAGTTATATACCCTCAGTCCATTCTTAGTACTTTTGTTGACCACTACACAAAATAATGACGGGTTTAAAACTAAGTTATGGCCAAATTATAACATTTTTTGACGTAATTTTGTCAGTTTGCTTTGAGATTCGCTATATTGCTATTCAGAGCTTCCCAAAATGGTCCCAGCTACTTGTAGAATTATTATCTTGAGACTAGCTACTAATAAAAGGTCAGTAAAACGGCAAAAATGATCAGTCAAATTATGAGTATGTAGTACATTATGAGTATGCAGAGGACCGTTAGTTTTATTTTCACAAAACGATTAGAAATTTTTCATCAAAACAGGCCTTAACAATGACACATCACTTTTATTTCTACCCAAGTTAACAATATTTTACAAATTATTAGGCTCCAAATAACTATTCTACTTAAAAATCAGTACAGGGACCATTTTTGGAAGCTCTGAATAGCAATATAGTGGAATTTCAAAGCAAAAACTGACAAAATTACGTCAAAATAATGTTATAATTTGGCCATAACTTAAGTTAAATCCGTCATTATTTTGTGTAGGTTGTCAACAAAAGTACTAAGAAATGACTGAAGGGTAATATAACTGGTTTCCATCTCAAAATTTCATAAATTTGAGGCTACCATACAATAAAAACATCCAAATTCAGGCAACAACTACCAAGAAGTGGTGTATTTACCCCCTGATTTGCCCACAGTGACCCTGATTACAGACAATGAAAACCACAAATAACTTTCCCATTGCTCCTACTACAAAATAAGTGGTCAGAAATAAAATTGGTACACCATAAAACCGCTTTATAGGTGAAATAGGTCCAAAAACGATAAAAATCGCTCAAAATGGGCATTTTTACCCCCTGGTTTGTCCATTTGCACCCTGGTTTTCTTAGTTTTAAGTCAGCATTGTAATCTTTCAGGATATATTATACGAAAGTCAAATTTAAACTATTTTTGATGACGTTTTAACCAAGATTAGTGGTGAAAATTGCTCAAATAAGGAAAAAACCCATAAAAATGGGCAATTTTACCCCCTGCAGCGCTGAAATAATACTAAATACTGTTTGTTTGAAATTTTTCTGATGTATTGCATCAAAGTCTATCATAACACCTAGTTTGTGTCTCATTAAAAGTTGTTTCGGTAGGTCCCAGACTTAAAAAGGGTCAAAATTTAGTTAAAATACCCAAATTTTCCCTATTTTTCCCCAGGCAAACCTATAAAAATAATTTTCACAAAAAATTTTTTGGCCGAAAATAATTATCAGCCTACCTTGAAACTTTTTGCAAAGTTTCAAAGCAATTGGTCAACTGATTGACTAGATACAGCAAATTATATCATCCCTGGAATGGCATTTTCCTTAACAAATCCTTACAAAGGGTAAAAAGTACCACCTAAACTCGGGCCCAGTATGAAAAATTGACCAGGAGTTAGCTTTGGGGACCGTCCATTTCTTAAACTAGGATAGTTGAGGATTCCAAAAATATATAGTTTATCCTGTAGAATCTTGGGTTAAGCAAAAGTGCTTATTTAAGGAGATATAGGATTTGGCTCCCGGACTAATCATATACAGTTGACGATACACTCCATTATTCGATAAAATATAAAGTCCCCGTCAACAAGAAACTCTCGTAAACGACGCTCCCTTATTCGAATCCCCCTTGAAGATCGAATTAGAGAGCGTCAACTCTACAGAGAAAACATTATTACAGAGACCGTTCATTATAATTTTCAGATCGTATGTGTTATCAGGAACCCAAGAGACACATGCCAGTCTCTTCTCAACCATTACCGAGTCCTCGAGAAGTACACCGGGGGCTTTGAAACCATTGCTAACGTTTTCTTAAAAGATTTGGGATTCAACTGGGGACCTTTCTTTAAGAATGTATTGAGTTACTGGGAGCGACGTCACCAAGATAATATACTTCTAGTATCTTATGAAGAAATGCAACAAGATTTGGGCTTGGTGATCAAGAAAGTTGCCAAGTTTGTTGATGTCTCAATGGATGAGAACCAAGTTATATCGTTGGTCGAGAAGTTATCCTTCAAAAGCATGAAACAGAACGCAGTCAACAGTTACAAAGGAGTAAGTTACTCGAATTCTTTTACCACCTGAATATTATCGGAGTAATTTCGCTTCGCTAGATTAACTTTATCAATTTGGTCATTAGTCTTTAAAAATAGTCCGCTAACTTACTACATTTTAAAGGGATAGTCATATGTTTTAGATTTTTCGGTCGGTATTTATTTCCAGTCCTTTTATGCAAAGCCAATGTAAACACATTTTCAGAATTTGTCATTTGGAAGCTAGATAGGCTAAACGATTTTAAATCGGTTAAGCTTCACAAAACTCATTATATTTCGAAACTTAAATGCTTTAATGAAACTAACCCTCTTATCTACGTAATTTCAAAATTTAGTCAAGGTCTATTTCTTTTACAGGGACCACATGATTTGAGCAAGCTATACAACAAAGGAAAAACAGGAAGTTGGAAAGATATTTTTACGCCTAGTATGATCGAAAAGTTTGAAAAATGGGAAGAAAAATGGTTGACAGATACAGATTTGACATTCACCTACGAATAGGACATATTAGATTTTTAAAAAAACTAGAAAGGGAACTGTTTAAAATGAAATTTTATGAAATAAAATGAGATAATATTAACTTCTAAAAATAAATACCCTACGAAAAATAAATTTGTGGCTAAAACACCAAAATAGTTTCAAAATAGATTTTCCAAAAATTAAGCAAAATATTATGCATGAAGTTTTGCTGTCCCATAACTGATGTTATTTTTATTATCAAGAGAATTACCATGTAGAAGGGGCCACAACTTAGGATCCGTGAAATCTTCTAGCACACATGAATTTTAAAAACACGATTCGTTTTTAGCTTCAGGTCCAGTTGAAGTGGGGAGACTGGGGAGACTTAAACCTCCCTGAGATTTTTTTCTCAAGTTCCTAGGAGTTTTATCTCGAATTTTGATTTCGTTTTGAGACTTTAGCCCCCCCCCTTTTACGGTTCTTCCGCTGGACATTATTTCCAACCCTTAGCACCAGAATCTCTTCCCAAAAATAACTATATTCACCTTTTTATAGGAAATTCATGTTATTGCGTCTTAGAATTAAGGTTTCACGTATCCTAACTCAATACGAATGTTTATTAAAGGTTTCAACTAAAACTGAGCCATTATCAATCAACGCACCGCGCTGAATCTAAAAATAGATTTTATTTTTGACATAATCATTTCTTTCGATGTGTTTGTACGAGTTCCAATCCCAACAACCTTTGCGTTAATCTCTTTTTCACGTTAATTGCATCATTTGAAAAAAAATATATATAAGAAATTGCACATGTCTCTATTGAGCGGCATTGAATTGTAGGATCGCAACTCGTACAAATGTCATAAAAAGTGAAAAATAATAATTATGACGTATGCGTTTCGGAGCGCTATTGTTCTTAAAAGTGTATGCCTCAATTTGACCCTCTATTTCAAAAGAATGGCACTGAGAGAAGTAGATATATGTTCATTAGACCTGCTTTTATTTACCGCTAATTATCCAATTACTTTGAATTAGAATGAGTACTTAAGCTATAATAAGTCACAGACTTGAACCCAAAACATTCCATCATAACGCCCAGCCAAAGAGAGGCGTTCTTAAATCTTTCATACCGCGACGACGTTTAAAAAGAAATTCACATTCTCACATTAGTAATAGCATCCAACGTATCTTGGGGCGGTGGAAGGGCGCATTCCCACTTGGTGGTTACCTCGATTCTCCTTCGTTGCTTCTCGATTACTTGTTTACCGATGCGAATCAAATCTTGTGAACAATCACAAAAATTGATACGTCGAAGCTTCCTACATTTACTAACAAGTGCTTTCAAATATTTTGATGCTAAATTTTGATCAGAAGCTTGAAAATTGATAATGGATAATGTTTCAAGATCCGGTGTGTTTATTATGAGTTGTGGAATCACTTTGCTCAAACTGAGTTCTTGAGGAAAACAAGCTCCAAATTCAAGTGTTTTAAGGTTCGGTATCTTCGGTATCATTTCAGCTAAATGTTCTGAAAAAACGTGGAAAGACTGATAAATTCCCAAATACTCGAGTCGATTGCAATTTGATAAGAAATTTGCCAAGGCTGTCGGTGAAATATGGAAGCTCCATCGAATGTCGAGCATTTTGAGCATGTTACTGCCGAGTGTAGTCATTTTCGCCAAAACTTTGTCGTTGACTGCATTTCCTTCTCCGCAATAAGACATATTGAGATACTCCAGCCATCTGAGTTGAACGAGAAGTCCTTTCAAACCGTGGTATGTCAAACGGGGGCAAGCTGATATGTCAAGCTCTTGAAGACTGCTTCGGGCCCAATAGGTTTGATTGAAAACGTCATCTTCTATCCTTAAGTAACGAACAAGCAACGTCCTCAATTTGGAACATTTCTCGATGAGCGTTGAGAATGAAGTGCCGTAGACGAATCTACAGCCGATAAGACACAACGATCTGAGGTTTGGGCAACTGTTAGCAAGCGTCGCTACACCTCTATCGTCCATCTGATCGCAGTTGGTGAAATCAGCCCTTTCCAATGCCGGTAAGAGAGTGAAGAATATCCTCAACTGCTTGTCGTTCAGACTGTTTGAACCAACACCAAAATTGACGACGCAAGAGAAATGTTTACGGAGTCCATTCATAAAATGAAAATTTCCCATCGCATTACGTAAATCAAGAGTTTTTAGAGTCTTTGGAAAGACAACTTTGGATCGACCAGTATCTGGTACTTTTTCAATAACGCTACCTCGTCCAAAAACAAGAGTATTTAATAATCGACAATGAACGATAAAACTTTTCAACATTTTGAAAGAGACTTGTAAACTACCAAGGTATACCTTTTTAGTACATTTCATTCTGGTCATGGCAAGTGTTTGGAAGTCTTTATCATTGATGTTGGTATTCAAAGGTGCAAAGTTCACAATCTTCCATAAGGTTCGGTCCTTTGAGATCTTGTTCCAGTGTTTACATACTAAACTGCACGTCGTTAATTCGACTTTATCGAAAAACCTGAATATCCATAGTAAAGCATCATCTGTCAAGAGATAAGTAGCATTAGGATCAAGAGGCATATTCACATCCATTTCAGGTTCAGGAGATGGTCCATGGACAATATCACGAATGACTTCATCTATCAGCGGATTTTCTTGCTCTTCCGGTAATGATAGAGTACCTCTCAAAACATAACGTTTCTGATTCTCTGCCATTTCAAAATTATACTCAAAATTTCCTGTCGTTCTTGTATAAACGAGAGTTCACCATGAAATGAAATAGAAAGACGTTAAAATATTTGTGACGTTAATATTTCTCAATGGGTTGACTTCAAAAAACTGACGTCAATATTCAATGACGCACTGTACACCACATGCATGTCTTTTCTTTGACACATGCTTATAAAGGACGATTTTTTATAAAGGAAGTTTAATTTTCTAATATTCAAGAGGTGTTTTTTAATCTTAGAAAGAATGATAAAGGGGTATGGAAAGTCTTCAATTTTAATTGCCCGGGTGGGTTAAAATTATGTTTCTGAATACCTCCTATATTTTAAAACAAGGCGATTCAGGGCAGCAAAGTTGATTGGGCATCCGAACACGACAACATTACACCATAAAAATTCAGGTTGAGCTTGACCTTTACGTTTATAAAAATACATATAATATACAAAAGTATAGAAAATATATATAAGGAAGAAATGATGTATAGAGATTAAAGGTAGCATAGAGGGCAGCACCCTTTTGAAAGAACCCTCTCTAACTCTAGAGTTGTTTTTCTGATATGTACAGGGTACTGAGATTTGAGAAGAGTTGTCCGTAGATAAATAATCTATCAAATCGATTCATTGATTCACATCTTGGGCGACAGTTTAATGCGTTCTTGGTTTGTTGTGTCTGAGAAGGATTGATCGTTTGCGACAACATTGTTGTGGACAATATGAAAAACATGAGACGATGCAAGGTGGTGGACAGACTTGTTGAGACATTGTGCAGCAACTGTTATCGCATTGTGGTGCACATGTGGAAGGGCACGAACCACCACATTGAGCGGGTTGTGGCGGAGGTGGTGGCATGGCTGGCTGTGGTGGAGGTGGCATACCTGGTTGAGGGGGCGGCATACCGACGGCACCTGCAGGTCCTGCTGGTCCAATTGGCCCGACTGGTCCTGGTGGTCCTGGAACTCCAGGTTGTGCTTGCCCGTTTTCTGTAGATATAAAATGACATTATAAGCATAAAGTGCTAAATGTGCTGTATGAAAGGAGATGTCCTTCTCTACATTAAGTTTAAATAAAGTAAACGTTTTGGAACGAAACTGCCCAAACTTCTTAGCAAAGAGAGACCTTTTATAAATACTAGACCATAAAAAACAATGAATATCAAATATTCGAAGGTTTTTTTTATCCTTCTGGTTTATTATTATAAACTAGCCGGTACCCGGCGTCGCACGCCGGTTTAGCTGTTTGCTGAACGCATTTAAAGTCTTTTGAGATGTTGGGAAGGTGGCTTAAACACGATGAAATCAAAATTAAAGGGAAGAATTCTCTTCAAAGTTTGACTCTATCCCTCCCGGCTGACGTATCTTTTAACCATATTTTGAAAAATATTTTTGTGGTAAAGATGATCAGAAAACAGAAAGGGCGTCATTCCCAAATTACACCATACCGGCGACCAGCGACGTCCGAGACGACTCTGCAATTAGATTTTTTTTCTCGCTTCGCTCGCGTTATATTTGCAGCAGTTCTTGATGTTTAGGAAAACTTTGATGTCAAGATAAGCGGAGTGAAATAATAGACATGACACGCGATTCGTCGAAAAAAGGCAGCCCGGGGGGGGGTACTTAGGCAAGAGAAGGGTATGGGTATGGGTATGTGCCGACCTTAAGGGTGCTTTTTTTGAAACATGGCAGTTTGAAAAATCGGAAAATCAAACTTCAGTTCCCACTAAGGATTGCAAAAATAGGAAAATTTCAACTTTTTGCCCCCAGAAAAATAGAAATTTGGTCAAATTAGTTCCAAAAAGTGAAATAAAATTCACATAAATTCCCTTGTTTCTTCTCCTCTTGTGCAGGGTCGAAAGTCAGCTCGCAACCATAGTCCCCCCGGAAGATAGCTAGGACACGCAGACAAAAAAGCGTGATAGATAGCGCAATTTCATGTTGCCTTTTATGAAATAACTTCGTCGTAACTTCAATAATTTTTCAAATTCAACAATGACTTAGATTTACAGCAAAATAATTATCGACATACATGTTTAAAGGTCCCTTTTTACGAAAAAAGAACTCTAGTTTTTACCGCCTTTTTGAATGTATTTTTAATGTTGATGTTGTTCTACAAACTTGTCTTGTGATTCTTATGTTTTATTTTATATTTGTTCTTTTCTTTAACAGATTCTGTTTAAAAGATTTTCTTTTGTTTTGAAAAGAATTCGAATGTCTCAAATCAAATAAGGTCGTTAATTACATTCGAAAACATAAAACAAAAGAAAAGAAAGAAAAAAAAAAGAAAAAAGTCTAATCTATCAATCAAAACAAAGTCTTTATAAAACGGCGCGAATCTGATTTAACACATTTGTGGAGCAAGAAGCAAAAGTCATCTTTTAAAAGAACAAAACATTGCTTGCGAAAACGAAAGTGACACACAAAAAACAAACACACAAAAAACAAACACACAAAAAACAAACACACATACAGACTACGGCTATTAATATATAGAAGAAATCTTACGTTGCATTTGAGCACCATCTTTTCGGTTTCGGTTACTCTGGTTATGATGAATGATACCAGCTCCTGAAAAAAATAACACAAAGGTTTGCAAAGTTTTATTGATGAAAGTAAGATTACCATTGAACAGATTCGATTAATTCCAAGGTTAAACCAATTCAATGCTGAAGTATTTCTTGATATAAGCTACTAGTTCCTTATAGCACCGGTTCCATTAAAGGTTTTTGATAGACTGGATGGCTATTTAGAGGTTCGGTAGTAGATGGTAGTTCTCAATGTTGAGCTTTTGCTTGGGTGAAACATAAAACAGTTTGCCTGATTCTGGTTATTTTTGAAAGTTAAAAAAGGGGATGGTCAATGTTTTTATTTGAACAAAGGATATTGAAAATCTATTTTCTTATTGATTTCTCATTCTTAAGTAGCTTTTTTGCCATTTGGAATTTTGGTGTTTTTCTTTAAAAACGGCGATCTCGCAAAATGCTCGTAGTTACTTCACTTGACTTAGCCTGGGTATCCAGACTCAAAATTTCAGAAAAAAACACTCTTACCTCAACATACAAAGTTTCTAAAATTTTAGAGTCTGGTGCAACTAAAAAAGTTGGGTACAGACTATCAAAGCTTTGTAAACCCAGGCAGACACACATAATTAACTTACTATAAAACCTCTTTTACAAACTCAAAAAACTTTCAAAACTACTTTAAGCTACATCAAAACATCAGCCACATTTATAAGGTGAAGGCTTCTTCATAAAGACGAAAGACATGTATCTATTTTTCGGATCCGGCATGCGGGAATAGTGTCAGGACTGCAGGCGACCTGGTAGGGTTGGGCATGGGTGTGGTTTGGGTGTGGTTACGTATCAGATAGGTTAGGAATTGGGTTATTATCAGTTAGGGTTAGGGTTGGAGCTCGAAACAAGCACTTTTTTGTGATTTTCTCTTAATACAGTCTGGTCTGCAGTTTGTACAATATAAATAGCCGTGAGAAACACTTTCCTGGCATGAATCCGTGGCGCAGTGGATAAAGCATTGGGTTTCAATACATCGGAACTTTGCATTTAATAGGTTCGAATCCCACCGGCGGCGATTTATCGGTAACTCATTCAGTAAGTTAGAAAACATAGAAAATAACTCACAAAGAACCAGAAAGTCAGAAAAACTACGAACAAGAGACTGGAAAGTACGAAATAAGTCCAGATCTGTCTTTCGTCTTTATGAAGAAGCCACGACCCATTTATAAAGGCTCTTTTCCAGCGGCCGTTTTGTTTAGAAATGAACCTGCGTTTTTATTTTCATTTGTTTATCTTTTTTTGCAAGGTCAGCTTTTTCCATAAATTATGCGCGCGCATCGAAAAATATCAAAAACTCCGCGAAAATTCTGCTCAGTGACTGGGCGCGTACTGACCAATTAGAGACACTAATATGCAGGGACAGATATCCCTGCAGACGAGTTACTTGGACCAGACCATAAACCAGAGACAAGATTATAAAAAACTAGACGGTGAAATAGTTTACGGTCTGGATATCCAGGCTACACTTGACTCAGCGTCATCGACAATTAAAACGAGTTATAGACTCCAGGTTTTTGGTTACCAAACGGATCAAACATTGGAATTTTAACTCTTTTATGCTTTACTTAAAATCCATCTATCTACCTTTTATAGAGAGTCTAAGTTTGTGAGTTTTGCATGAATGACATTTTACTCTTTTCGCCAATTTTTTCATTCTGCATTCTTCATCGTTCGGTCTTTTACTCAGCGGCACTTTCACTTTCGCTTTCACTGTAGTTGCAGGAGGTTGCGTTGGTTGCTGTTGGCAACCATTTCCTGATGATTGGCCAGAACATGGAAACGAGGCTGGCCCGTTCGAAAGTCCATTATTATTAGGGCTATTATTGTTGCCATCAATATTTGCATTATGATTGCTATTGTCTTTGTTACTGTTTTGATTATTCGAAGGTGTGTAATTATTCGAATTTTCATTACTACTATTGTCTTTGTTTGGATTTTTACTATTATTCGTGTTTTCGTTTTTCGGCTTTTCTTTCGGTTTTTTGGGTGTTAAATCTAAATCAAGCGAGTCTATATCGAGCAAATCGTTGTTATTGTTTGATTGTCCTTGATTTTGATTGGGTGATGTGGGAGCATTTTGTTGATCTGATTGGTTATTTGATGGTGATAATGACGTGTCACTTGGTGATTGGCCAGTTCCTGTGTTCTGTGAATTACTATTATCTGCTGACTCGCTGTTTTGTGAGTTATCACTCCCCAAAGGGCTGTTGTTCTGCGAATTTGTATTTTCAGGAGATTCATTATTCTGTGAATTACTATCATCACTGTTCTGTAAATTATCATTATCGCTGTTCTGTGAATTATTACTATCATTAGAAGCGGTGTTTTGTGTATTCTTATCATTCGTAGGTCCACTTTCTTTGTTTTCATGCATATGATTTGATGTTGACGTTTCGGAAGAAGAGCTTTCTGTCAGAGTTGGTGGTTGACCTCCTATCAAAGACCCTGGGTTTTGTAATGCTTGATTGTACCCGAGGTTTTGTTGAGGTTGAGGTTGAGAAATAGCGCTACCAGTGGTGCAGCAGGGTAGGAGCAATTGACAACATGCATTCGGGCTCGGTTGTTTTGAACCTAAGAAAAGAATTCTGGAATTCAGGACTTTGTTTAATTCTACGTTCTCGTGTTTGGCCGATTCAAGGCTGAATTTTTTAACATATATTTTTTGAAATGAAATTTGTTTTTTGGTTTGTTTGATATTTTATAAGTCACTGAATTTTTCTTTCCAGAATTCTTTCTGTTGTCAATTGCTCTGATAAATCGGAACACTGATTTCAAATAGGTGCTGAGTGGTACATGCGAAAAAATTCACCTTCGGAGACCAAATAAAATAAGTCATGCAAAAATCATCAAGTTTTTTACTAACCCATTTTTTTAGCTTTCTTTTTGATTTTCTTTGCTAAACTTTGACCGCTCATTTTGCCGTGTGCGAGTTTTAAGTGGTTTCCTGAAGAAAAAAGATAAAGACATGAATTTCCAAGATTATCAAATTTAGTAGTGCACCCTAACTGGGGTAAGGGTTGACACTCTCACTATCCTTTCATTGCACTTACAGTGCAGTTTATCGATTACCATTTAATGAAAAATAATTTCATTTAAGTTTTTAATTTAATTGATTTCATAAATTGTTATATTCATATGTTTCACTTACTGAGAAGTTTGCTCAGAATTGCAGTTACATCTTTAGCAGCTTTTTTCAGGCCACCTTTCTTTGTTTTGCCATGGCTTTTGGAAGGTTTGCTATTGTCTACAAAATGAGAAAAAGAAAAGAATAAAAATGATCACTCACCTAAATGTTTGACAAGAATAGTTTTGACATCATTCGCTGCGTCTTTGAACTTCTGAGCTAAAGGGAGGAGAAGAAAAAGTAATTTGAAAACTTTAGAATCTTTTTGGAAAAAGTTGGAATATTTCTTGCCTTTGGAATCGGGAACCCTTAAAAGTTTAATATGTAGTAACCCTGTTAGATACACTTCCCCCTTTACCGAAAAAATACTGTTAAAAGAGGAGCTGTAAAATTCCGCATATATGATTCAAGATTTCATTCTTTGATGTAATTAATTTCGCAAATTCTTCGTGGGAAAAATTGCTTGGAATATTTTCTTTTGAAAAAATCACTTGCAATATTATTTGGAAAAATATTCCAGTAAAATTTTGGAACAGCTTGGAACCTTTTTGAATGTTTTTGTTGCAAATTTTTATTGCCTAACATTTTCTGAAATTTTTTTTTTTGGAAATCATTGTGGAAATTTTTCCTAGAAAATATAATTTTTACTTTCAAAATTAATTTTTTTCATTTTTCCAGGGGATAATCAATTATTTTAGAATTTCCAGGGGTAAGGCACTGGCTTTAGCACCCTTTTTATTGTAAATTTTGCTATCTTCCAGGGGGTATCCCAACATTTCCTACACCCCCTACACGTTTTTTTATAAATAAGAACAAACTATATAAGAACATCTTAAGAACATATATTTTTAGGCCTAAAACTCAAAAAGTTAAGAAGGTCCCAAAACGCTTCAAAAATTTTTTGGATGTTTTTATAAAAAAAACGTGTATGTATAGAAATCTAATGGAATGGCCAAATAGGACACAGAAATAACGCACAAACCTATTTTTTCTTGTAACAATTTCCCAATAGCATCTCCTGCATCTTTTTCGGCCGCACCATCATTCCCTAAACAAAACGAAAAACATACTGCCAAGTATTTTAAAAGAATATATCATGAAAACTATTTCCACCCAGACTAGTTTTGCTCAAGGGCGAACTAGAGACTGATCTCTTATAGTAAGAAGATAAAGAAAGATGTGCATGGCCGGCGTGGGTTTTATACAAATGCTGAAATGAAAATTAAAGCATGATTGGTTCACTTTTTCTTGCCGTTCCAGACAGATAATTTGATATTTCTTACATCTACGTTGGTCATAGCAAAATAAAAGATCACTAACCGTAGACTTCAGCCAAGTAGACCGTTGCTACTAGCAACAGTATCCACGTCACTTTCATTTTGCTAAAGAAGACATAAAGATTTAGTTTAAGCTTAAATGTAAAGCAATCCACTAATTAGCTCAAAACAGTGTTAAAAGTTCAAGAAGATTTTCCCAACTTTTCACAAGTCGAATGCCGTAATTACATGACGCAATGACTTAACGTACTATGTTGAATTTTGCCAAAAATTATATGGATTCGAATTGTAAAAAGTTATAGAGAAATCTATTTGAACTTTAACACTTTGAATTTTGAAACCATAGGACTCACACTACACGTTTTTTCTTTTATTAGAACCCAGCTTAAGAACATTGAGGCTGAAATTCGTCGAAAAATTAAGAACATCGTAAGAACATGCCCAGCCTCAGTTTGGAAAAAATGACAAGAAACTGCAATTTTTTCCTCTTTTCCAGCAGTTTTAAACAAACTTAGGAATGGATTTTCTAAATCGAGAGTCAAATACTGTCCAATGGTGTAAAACACTGTAAATCGATCAAACTATAAACTGTTAAAGAAAGTAATATTTGTCTGAGAAAAATTATTGGAATCATGTCAAAAGCCAGGGACAATCGACAGACAGACGCCCCTCCATCCCATAAAGATACAACACCTATGAACAGCAAATAATCACACCCCCTGGATAGAATGGATACCTACCGTTGCGATTATTTTGCAGTCACACACCAAACATGAGAAAAATAAACTCAGTTCACACAGCAAACCAATTCATAAGTTTTTTGAACAAGCTATACAAAGTATCAAAAATCAACAAAATGCATTCAACAACATATTACACAGGTGTTCGAAACAGATAGCGTCCTTTAAACAATAACATTGTAAATAATAACAAAGCTTTATGCTCAAAGTGTGTTTTAAATTTTTAATATCTTTTTTGCTTCTTTCTCATTTTGAGCATTACATTCTTCTTTGTTTTTCTCTAAAATAAAAAAATGAAAGTGAAAGTGGACATTACGTAATCTTTTATACGGAAACACCCGAAAAAGCCAGCAATTTGAAACAAAAATTTCAAGCTTCCACGAACAGCGGGACTAGTGATAAATAAGTAACCGGTATTCATGGGTGCTTCCGTATTTTAAAAGATTATATAATGGATGGTTATTAGGAATTGTAGCAATATGTTCATGTTCCATGAATCAAATGAAAGATAGTACAGTAGCTGGCTGAGGTTTAAAACCCGTTATAAACTATTATTTTTCTAGTCAGACAATATCTTATCCTTGCAACTGGGGGTACACAGTAAAATTTATAAAGATTTATAGTAGATTTATAGCTACGTTTTTTTATAAGAACATCCACATTTTTTCTCAATGTTTTGAGTTTTAAGCCTAAAAATGTTCTTAACATGTTCTTATTTTGACCATTTTGTGATTAATTTTGACCATTTTCCTAAGAAAAAGGGTATTTTTGAGTCCAAAAAGCCTAAAAATGTTCTTAACTTGTTCTTAAAATTTTGGCCACCGAAGCCTTATGTTCTTATATAGTTTGTTCTTATATAAAAAACGTGTATATGGATAACAACAAACACCTCTCAGCCTTGCCAATATTTGGAGCCCCGTATAACACCTCCTTCTCAACTTCTCACCGTCCCCAGTGGAACATCATACTCTTAACTTTTGTACCCGTTGAAAATAATCAGATACGTAAATCCTCACTGCAAAATATTGATCTTAAAAAACCGTGGGGATATCAATCTTCATGGAGTTTTTGGTCCGTTTTTTTACCCCCAATGGCTTAAAAAATCCTACCGGGTCCGTGTGTCGTATGTTACTGAGAACGAAGCTGTGTGATTTTTTTTACTTGCCAAAACTTTGACTTAGATATTCTTATGATGACAGTAAAACGAAAAATTAACAAAGCGAAACAAAAAAGGGACAAAAAAATGTTTAAAATTAATATATCAATAATAATAACAATAGTTTGATAATAAAATAATTGTAAAAAATGGTTTCTATAAAAATAATATAACTACCTTTTTTCACGTTGTGGTTTTTTTTGAAAAAAATAAATTTACGGTGCAAAAAAATTAATTTTAGTGTCTTTCCCCTATCCCTTAATCGTTTGATCCCCAAGAGGTGTAGCTGTGTTTAATAACAACAGTTTATTACCTGATGCCAAGTGTACAAGATTTTAATACTCATAAGCATATCCTGTTGAAAATTTGGAAATCTTAAGCATTGCTGAGGAGCCTCAGTTTACAAAATTACAAGCATTACAACTTACAAGATTTGCAACTTAGCATAGCATAGACATATTTTTTGCTAAGCAGTGATGGGTGAAGGCTTATGAAAACCTTACAAATGCAAAGACTCGATGTTTAATCAAGACAAAACAAAATTAACTCAATTTGACTCAAATAATAAATTGTCCTTAGAATGAATGCTACACGCTTCTTTTGTATAAGAACCAGTAAATTTTGGCTGAGACTGAGATTGTTTTTAAATTTCTATTGTTCCAAACAATACAGTTATTGTTCTGAGGGCCGAAATCTGAGAATGTTCTTATATAGAATTGTTCTTATAAATAAAAAAACGTGTATTGGCAAGAAAGTGATTGTTTCTGAATATTTTCAACAGCTAAGATTCCCAAAGTGACACATCATCATATGTTGTCAAGTCATATTTATCAAAGTTGTTCCAATTAACTACCCTCCCCCAAAAATAATTTACTGTATGCCTTCATAATTTAAAGTGAAAGTTATTAGATTTGTATTTGAAGGGCTTTGCCCTTAATCATGATTCAAGGTTGGTGCTATCATCATTTGTCAGAATGTCCCAAAATTATCGTTATTATGACATTCAAAACATAACATAATTTGTTACCTCAAAGTGTTCAACCTATTGTTTGACCAACATCAAAGCAATTTAGTTTTGGTTGATAAAACTTGTATGTTAATTCAAAAAGCTATTTATTTTCTAACGTGAAATCAACAATCGCAGTTCCATTTAATTGTTAATGCTACTCCATTAAACCACACATAATCATTCCAGTCCAAACCATACTCAAGCGATTCCAAAAAGTCACATTCAACAGCATTCAACTAAAGTGATTAACATCCAATGCGCAGCAACCTCTGTCATTCAACTAATTCTCGATTCCTCAAGAGAACTAGTATACTAGATTCACATTCAGAATCAGGGCAGAATTTTCAGATCTGTTGACTTTAGACGTAACTCTACTTGAAGTACGTCTTGGTCAACTCGTTGCATAATCTTAGCTGCTTCAGTGTCATTTATATTGAATTCCGCATCATACATTTTAGAATTACGTACTTTCGTAACATACAAACGTCGATAGTTTTTACGAGGACTGTTTGGCGAACCACCGTCCTGTGTATTAGAGCGTGTCCTTCTAGATAAACTTTGACTCTTTCCTTTTAAGTCTTTCATTTTCGGTGCACGCTGATCCCCTTCTTGTGATTCATCGGCGTTTTCCTCTGAGACGGACCCGTTAACTGACTTCACTGTGTCGTTACCTCGTTTCCACGACGGCCTGCCAATGCCAAGTTTCACACGGACCTGCCCATTCTTCTTTTCGATTTTGTTTTCATCGTTGGACGCATCATTTTCCGATGGTGTTGCTTTCTCTTCGCTCGTTTTTGCAGCTTCAGCTTTCTTAGCGGAACTGATGAGCGGACCCACTGTCAATTTCTTTCCCGATGCGGATACGGTTCCACCGATATTCATATTAAGCGTAATACCACCTTGCGAATTCTTCTTGACGGTCGGGGTGTTCGTTGGCGTCTTTTTGATCGGTGTTTCGGTTTCAGCTTTCTTTTCAGGCGTTTCTACTTTGGAGGTAGATTTCTTCTCGGTAGACTCTGACTTGGCTGGAGTTTTCTTTTCCGGTGTTTCAGTCTTAACCACATTTTTCTTATCAGGGGTTTCGATTTTGACAGAGGTTTTCTTATCAGTGTCTGTTTTATTTACTTTCTTGGCACCAGTATCAATTTTAGCCGTAACCTTTTTCAGTGGAACGGGTGATCGGTTCAAAGGAGACATTCGACCACTGTCTGAATTTCGAACGCGTTTTACGCTGCTTTGTTTTTCGGACGGTTTAGAAGTTGCGGCGGGAGTTGATGACTTTTCGTCTGTTGTTTTCGTAGTGTCAGTTGATGTATTTGGCGAATCTTTCGGTTTTTCGACTGATTTAGAAGCGGTAGTAGAATTCTTTTCGTTTGCCTGTTGCTTTGTTTTAGAATCTTCAGTCGCAACTTCCTCGTTAACCGGTAGATTAGCAGCAGTTTCGTTTGTCGGCTTTTTATCGTCTTTCGCTTTTGGTTCGTCTTTCACTTTTGGTTCGTCTTTCATTTTTGGTTCAACTTTCTTTTCGGTTTTTGGTGTGACAGTTTTCTTTTCGATTTTGGCGCCCAGTTTTGGAGAGTAACGAGAAGTAACGGGAGGTTCATTCGTATTTTGTTTAAATTTCGCCATCTTTTCTGCGATACTTCCACCAGTCGTTGGTTTATTCACTCGTGAAGAAGGTCTCGGTGAAGACTCGGCTCTCGGTGAGCTTTTCGGTGTTTTCGGATCGAGCTTACCAACAGCCGGTGATCTACGTCCATCTTTCGGCGAGTCGGTGCCGCTGTCGGCGCGTTGCTGAACCACGAGTTTTGTCGGTGAGTTGCTTCTCGAGGAATCGTTCGATTGGCTGCTTTCCGACCGTTCAAATTTCGACGCGAGTCTTGAAGTTGATTCCGAACGTAAGGACGAGATGGAATGGTTCGACGTCTCGCTGTCGGATCGCTCGTTCTTTCCGGACGATTTTGACGACGTGTCTGAGCGGACTGAAGAGTCAGATTTCTCACTGTCGGAGCGTTGAAATTTAGATGTAATTTTCGATGCCGATTCCGAACGTAAAGACGACGTTGATGGCGTTGGTGTCGATTTATCACAGTCCGATCGTTCGAATTTTGACGCGATCTTTGATGTAGATTCCGACCGTAATGACGGCGACGCAGAACGGTTTGATGACGGCGATGATTCCCTTCCAGACGACGGCGATTTCTCGAACCGATTAATCTTATCTTTGGCACCGCCAGTAGTTTGGAATATGTTCTTCTTTTTATCGAGTGCTGGCGAAAAAGAAGACGTTTTCTTTTCGTCCTCCTTTTCACTATTTTTAAGTTTTTTAATACTGTCTTTTACCGATGTTTTCTCATTAAGTTTTATTTCTTGTTGTATATTGTCATTCTTGTCTTTTTTAATATTGCTAGTTGTCTCCTTGACGCTGTTTCGGTCGGGCTTCTTAGCGATCGGAGGTGACTTTTTGGCTGGTTTCGGCGCCACTTCTGGTTCGGGTTTAGGTTCATCCTTTTTGGGTTTTGGAGCTTCCGGTGTTTCTTCAATTACGGGCTTTGATGGTTCGATAACCGGCTCAGGTTCTGAAATAGGTTCCGGTGTTGTTTCGGGTTCGGGTTCGGGCTCGGGCTCGGGCTCGGGCTCGGACTCGGAATCTGGTTCTTGAACGGATTGTGGTTCGGGCTGAGGCTCAGGTTCGGGTTCGGGTTCTTCGACGGGTTCCGGTTCAGATTCAGGGATCGGCTCTTGAGCGGGTTCTGCTTTAACTTCTGGTTCCGGTGCAACTGGTTCAGATTCGGTCTTCACCTCAAAAGGTTCGGGCTCAGGTTCGGGAGATTCCGATTTCACCGGGATAGGAGCAGACGATGCAGACTCATCACCAAAAGCCGAATCATCACCATTAATAATAAGCTCTGTAGATTTCTCAAGAGGCGTTTCACTCTCCGAGGAGGAGGGATACTCTTCTTCGCAGAGGGGATCGATGATGGTGTCGGGGAGTTTTTGTTGTGACGCATGCTGTGCTTGAACGACGTCTGAGGTGGAGATACCGTCTTCCAGTTGTTTTAACCATTCGTGCTCTAACGCTTCTCGTGCTGTCATCCGATCGCTAGAGAATGCAAAAAAAATACTTTACTGTTGTATCGAATATAAATCTAGATCTTAGAGATTTAAGGAAATGAAGTTTTAAAACACAGGATACAATTATAAAAGGCTTAAGATAAAGAGCCATTCCATGAGTTTGAAAGTCCGAGCCCAAGGAACTGTTTAAAAAATCGAACTCATTCAAATCTGATTTTTCTTATCATTCGAACTAAAACAATAATCATTAATTATTAATAAAGGATATTAAAGGATTCTCATATCATATCATGTTCATCATATCAAATTCCCTCGATTAAGAGGGTTCCCCTTGACAGGGACCTTCCGGGTGCGCCACGAAAAAGTTTCTCTCTTTGAAACTGATTTTCTCGAAATCGAAAACTTTTAAAACAATCATTCTTATTCCATTGAAAAGAAGAAAGATAAACTTAAATTTTGATGGGTCATTTAATAAATTCGGTTCATTAGATCAAAAGTTATGGTCAAATGAATAAAATAGCTACTTTCAGAAAGTGCCCGAAAACGTTAAAAATCGACCAATCAAAATTTTATTTAAACCTAGCAATTGTGATAGGCTTTACATGTTTAAGAACATTTTTCAGTAATTAAACACATAAATTTGGAAACTGATGGGTCAAAAGGGTTTATAATCTTCATCAAAATCATTTTAATTTACTTTTACCGATTCAGATTTTTGGTTGTAGACTGGATAAAAGTCTATGTAAGGCTGGATGTACCTCGAAACCCATATTTGATGTATTTTTCTGAATTTTACAAGATTCTTTGGCTTTTTTCGACGAATTTTCTTCCTTTTAATGTAATTCAACCTTCCTTTATATAACAAAAGGTCATTTAGACAACTAATTATCACTTTTGATGACTAAAACGAAGATACTGATTCATCACGTAATTATGCTTCTGTTTATTTTGATAAGTCGATTTTTAACGTTTTCGAGCACTTTCTGAAAGTAACTTTTTTATTCAATTGAGCATAACTTTCGATCTAATGAACTAAATTCAATAAACGACCCATCAAAATTTAAGTTTATTTTTCTTCTTTCCAAAGAAATAGGAATGGTTCTTTAAAAAATTTTAGATTTCGAGAAAATTAGTTTTAAAGAGAGAAACTTTTTTGTGGCGCACCCGGTAGAATTTATTTCGAATTACAGAAAGATTCGAATAGTAGTTCGAATTAGCGAGAGTCTACTGTAGTCATTTTGTAATGTTTGAATAAATCGTAATAAGCACATACCCTGGTTTTCTGAGTAAAAGTCTCTCGATGAAATCGATGGCAGCATCTGAGCACTCATCAAACTCCTCACAATCAAAATCAAAATCTACCATTCCGATGTTCGAATAAGTTTCCATGACATCATCACCGGCGAATGGAGAAATACCACTCAATCTATGGGATGAGAAAAATTGTTTGTCGGATTTGAAAAAGACAAGAAAAAGTTGAATATCATATATCTCAAGGAAGTGAAATTTCAGTACCGTACGAGATTTTTTCGAGCACTACGGATCATCGATATGTCTTATCAAATTTATAGTCTTATCTTAAAAAATTGAACTGCAATTAGTTGGATCCGTTAGGTTTATAAAAAACCTAACGTTGTATCGCTAGAGGCACTATCTTAATAGAACAAATTTTCGTGGGGTCTAATTTTGGGTGTCTACCGCGAAAATAAGTTTCGCGAAATGCAACTTTTACTAAACATCCTGAAAACTCCTTAGGAGTATGAAAGAATTTCAGCAAAAAGTGGGCGCCAACCACGAAAATTAGTTCCACAAAGATCGCCAATTTAGTACCCTCGTACCACGAAAATAAGTTCCCACGAGTATTAGTTCCCTTAAGGTAGACTATATTGTAAAAAGATAAGAAGAAAAAAGATCATGCTATTATTTTTAGATAAAAGCCTAAAATAAAGCACCGCTAAACCTTCCAGATGAAATCAGACCAGTATAGAGGATATTTTTCACAGTGGAAAGGAAAAATAAGAAAGGACTTACAACACATAAGTGACAACTCCGATACTCCTGAAAGTAAAAAAAACACACCATAGAAAGTTGAAAATGGAGATGAGTATACAGTGTTCCGGAAAATCGACCTCTACTGGGAAAGTGTTAAAACGACTTAGGATATTGGCTGCCAGGCTAAAATAGTGAAGTTAGGGCTTCCAGCATAGATTTATAAAGCCCGAAGGACTAGATGTCGTGCTTTGGCTGAAAAGTGTGGTTACGTGGCAGTACAATAGAATTTCAGCGATTGGCCAATCAGAAGCTTCAAGAGGGTTTTCGAAAACAATAGCAACAATATTTTTCTGATATTCAATTTTTTTGCCTGCGATGGTTTAAAGCGCGACATCTAGCCCTTCGGGCTCTGTCGGGCTTTATAAATATGTGACTTCCACTGGCTATAGTCCTTCTAATCCCAAGCTTGATGCTTAAAATGAAACTCAAACTAAGGGCGACATTATGTAATACATGATTCATCGACAGTCATTACTCTTTCTTCATCAAAAGCCTCTTAAGTCTATCAAGCTTCATATGACGTCTGCAACATTCCAGGCAAAAGAAAACGTCAAAGAAGCTTCAATATCACAAATGACAAACGCAAGTTGAACAATAAAATTATCAGATGTCATTTATGAAGTTTATAAATTGTATCGAAAACTGTATTCAATTAGCAAAGTTTGTTTTTAGCAAAAGAAGAAGCACCCTAGAGTTCAGTGCTTAATCCAGTTGATGATACCTGGGAGGTGAAAACATTTTAAAACTGGGAATGCCAAGAGGGTCTAAGCTTGTTTTCGTCAGGGCTGCAGATGTTTAAAACACGAAGGACCAGGGTAGACATCACTTGTTGGTATTCAGTTATTTATTAATTAACGAACTGTCCAAATCACGAAAGAATTTTTTGCAAACGTAACATTTTTAACTTACCACATGTCAGAGCCAAAGTGGATTGGTTCAAATGATAACACTTCCGGTGCTAGAGAGAAAGAAAAACCGGAAATGTAGTTTCTTAAAGAACCAAAAGAATGCGCATTCTAAGTGTTTAGTTACCTTGGAAACCACAACTTTAAGACCACAAACTATAAGCTAAGTAGATGTCAAAATGCTTGGAAAAATCGCTTGGTGATAAAAACTTTTGACCTACTTATTACTTCTTCATTACATTAATACACCTTGCAAACACCACAGGGGATGGGTTCGACTTAAATGACGTTAGAGTTTTTGTTTTTAAATAAGAGTGATATCGTTTGCTTACTCATCAATTTAATTCACAAACTTTTTCACATTGGATTGACACGGATGTGGAGCAAGATTGGTCAGAAAGAGGAAAGAAAAGAAAAACATTTTTTTACTTATATCAGCATAATATAGCAATAGCAAGATACTGTCCTGATATGAACTATGTGTCTGATATATGAAACGGTAACACTTATGTAAAAATAATGCCTTTATAAAGTATCTAAGGTCATTACATTGACAGTTGTCATTAAAGATATTAGGTAGGAGACAGGTAAACACGGTCTTTTAGGAACATTGTACAGCTAAATTTTGAATCTTACACCGATACCATTGGCTGATCTCCATTAGTAATATTAAAAATGAGGTACATAGAAAGAAAATAATTATCAAACCAATCTTACCAACATATTCAGGAGTTCCCACAATATCGAATTGACTGTATGGTTTGTCCAGTCGTCGTGATAGACCGAAATCGATCAATCGAATCTCTGGAAAGATTTCACTCTTGTTTGCCAGCAGGATATTGTCAGGCTGAAAGAAAGGGAATTGTAAATTCGGTTCAAGTTGTTCTCTCCTCAAATCTTTTCGTAATTTCATAAAGGTCTGTTTCTTCTGCTTATTATTGGGGACAATTCAAACCCAACCCTTTTACCACAAGATGCTTGACAATTCAAAATAGAAATGTAATCTTCACATATTGTAAAAAGGAAATCATTGCAAATGCAAGGAAGCCTTTGCTGCAATTTTGACGTTTTAATTATGTCAGAATCATGTCATAGTAATATAAAACTCTATTGTTATTTGCTTCAAATCAATCCATTGCAACAGTCTAAAGTAGGTAAGAGGAATTACAAGAAACAGAACCCTCGAGATTTTTGACAAAGCTGTTAAATCCAAAGCAACCGAATTGTTTTGAATTGAAGTGGCCCAGTCGACCGGTTGCGGAAAACATTTCAATAGAAATGATATTCCTCATTAGACATACACGCGTTCTGTCTATTTCCGTGCAATCATCCACGCAAACACGTCGTATTTGCTTGTTTCAGAAGCAGAGGGTGTACCGGTAATTGCATAGAGACAGTCTATGAAATTAAGCCAGGGCTAGAAAAAGAATTTTGAACCTCTGAGAAAAGTCAAAGTCTTAAGATTTGCGTCGCATTTTTGTTTCACGACGGATTGAATCTAGCACTTTATGTTATTTCCACGTGGATATCTAGCGGTAAATCTCATTTTCAATCCGTCATCTGTGAGAAGGTCAGGCGGTTCGCGGAAATATATACCTTCTCGGCCAAAACTTAGTCGGCCCAAAGTGACTAAATTTTTGCTTGCTGACTAAAATTAGGGCCGACTAAAATTTGGGCCGACTAAAAATTTAGAAATGACCAAAACTTAGTAATTAGTCGGCCCTTAGTGACCAAATCTTGACGAGGTGACTAAAATTAGGGCCCACTAATAATTAAGGCCGACTAAAATTAAGGCCGGCTAAGTTTTGGCCGATAAGGTAGGGAATAACGGCCTCGAATCCTACATAGCATACTTTAATCTAGCCTTTTGGATTTACAATTCAATAGGTACAGTACATACCTTCAGGTCAAGATGAACGATCTTTTCGTCGTGTAGGTAACGGACTGCTTCACATATTTGACGAATGAGATAACAAATTTCTTTCTCTGTCCGCATAACATCTGCTTCTATACAATGTCTGTGTAGGTCTCCTCCTTGAGCACTGGAAAATGGAAAAAAGGGATCGTAAGAAAAATGAATTCTGTAATACAAGAAACAAAAGAGTTTTGTATGCAGGCAATATTTTAGAAAGGCAAGGCAGCGTTCATTGGTGGCAAAAAAGGACACTTTTCCCAGTGTTTTTCCACTAAAAAGGCTTTTTTTACAAATATTTTAGTACATTCAAGAGAGGCAGCGTCCGGTTATCGAACGCTTAAAGGGCATGAAAAATGGCCTGGTATGTGTCTGTTTTTTTTGCGATAGAGACGGTTAACTTCTGATTTTTCTATATCCTGATCAACTGAGGACGACGGTAAACAAGCATTTTTACCGTCCACAGTTATACGGGTCAACACTGCGGGTCATTCCCAATCTATTTAGTCCGCAAAAATACAAATACATAAAAACTCGCTTAAAAAAAGCCATAGAGGAAAACCATAAGGGTTTGCCTATTACAAAACAGTAAAAGCCAGTGAGATCTATTTAGCCCATGGGGATAAAAAGAAACACTTTTATGGTTTACATTTGGAAAATCGATGGTGTCTTGCACCCTTGTTATGTTCTTTCTTACTCCGTGGTGCAACTTCACGACTAAGTTTTCCACCGGGTATCTGTGACTTTCAATCACGTGTATTGTCTCATTTAATTATAATCAAATTTTTTTTTAACTTTTCGAAAGTTTACGGGGGTATGATGCGAGACCACACTGTGAAAAATAATTTTCTGTGGCTGCTTTATTAAATCTGCACGAATCGTTGTTGTCTGGTGAATAGTGAATGTTTAAAAGAGTAGATTTCCCGTCCGTGAGAAAGTTTAGTTTGAATGAGGAAGAGAAATGTAAGGCATGTATATTAAGAGGATTGAAGGAGATCCAAGATGTATTTTATGAAAAGTTAATTAAGACGTATGGTTTAATCAAAATTCGTTCAACAACAACACTACGAGAACGATTCAAAATGGACAACACCGTTAATCCTCAAACACAAAGATAGCTAACATATTGTACATTAAATAAGTGGGCCGATAATACCATTCACATACCATTTAACAATCCCTTCTATATTATTAACAAGAACAATTGGATGATTTAAGAGCATTATGTCTGACTTTTTTAATGTTCAGTTTTAAAACAGGCGGACAAACTTATACAAGATATATAAGAGAACTACTTATCGAATATTGATGCCTTGGATATTGCATAGAAAAGACTGCACAAACGCTCACTGTATATGGCTTTCATGAAGCCGCCCTTTATAATAGCTGTGACAACGATCAGGCCAAAACCCTTATTTCTATCATAATATAGAATTTTTTCAGGCTGTAAGTAGACTCTAAAAGTGTCCAGAAAAGATAATACTTCGTTCAGCATTAGTAAGGTTTAGGAGTCTCTCGTTTACATCATAATTGAATATGTATAGTATCGAGCAACTGAATAAAAACAATCGACGTTGACCCCCCCCCCTGACACTATAAAATTGTTAGGTGCCATGATATCCTATTTGGTAGACCTACAATATAGTTGGTTAAAACTCAAGTTTAATATTTTCATTAAAGCCTGGTTTTTGCAACCGCATACCTTAAAGGGGGAACACTGGTGACAAGCTTGACCTAAGCAGAAAACCAGAGTTTATCATTGATAAGAGAGTATCGATAACTACCTTTATAATAAGGTAATTAAAAATTATCTTCAAGAAAAAGTTTAGTTCAATGAAAACGTGAAAAAATCTAGCCTGGGTATGACAACCTCGCAAATTTTTAAGTAAAAATAAGTCATTTGACATCTGGTTCTATTAGAAAGAAAATAGATTTCGAAAACAGGAAAAGACGCCGACTAGAGTTGTAACAAACTGGAACTTTGTTATGAACAGTGTGTTCCAACATTTTTGTACAATACTTGCAGTGAGCATGCTATAGGAAGTCTTCCTCTACATAGCGTGCCTGGAGTGTCATTCTGTAGATTTTGTCGGCATATAAACCCTCATAAATCGTTCATGTTGAGATAAGTAAGGGCTCGAAATCGAAAGTAAAATATCTTTTGGATATTCATGTGCAAAAAAAGTAAGAGCTAGAAAACATTTTTTCGTACATTTGTATTCGTGAATTTTTTTAAAATTCCAGAGAGGATTATCTTGTTCCAATGGCGATCACCCTAAACAATCTCTGCAAGAAAGAAGCTAAGTTCATGAATATCATATTGATTTACATGGAGTTTATCAACTCTTCCAGTACTGCGAAGAAAAAATATAGGATGAATATCGTTGTCTAGTGAAGCCAAAATGTCCTTGTTTACGATGAGCAAATATTAATAGGACACAAACTGGTTTACTGACCAAGACATCCAACCATACTGACGAGACTAGACCAAAAGTTGTTCGAATTTTATTGACCCACCAATTTCAACTAGCGTTACACGTTTTTCTATAAGAATAAACTATATAAGAACATTAGACTTCTATGGGAAAAATATTAAGAACAAGTTAAGAACATTTTAAGGCTTTGCAGACTCTAAAACACCCGTTCTCTCAGGAAAATGGGCAAAAATACTCAAAAAGTGATGAGAATAAGAACATTTTAAGAACATTTTTACGCTTGAAACACAAGAACATCCAAAATTTTTGAAGCCTTGAGATGTTCTTAACTTATTGAGTTTTAAGCCTAAAAATGTTCTTAACTTATTGAGTTTTAAGCCTAAAAATGTTCTTAACATGTTCTTATTTTCACCGTTTTTGAGTATTTTTGTTCACTTTCTTAAGAAGCAGGGTGTTTTAATGTCCACGAAGCCTAATGTTCGTAACTCGTTCTTAAAACTTTGACCATCGAAGCCTAAGGTTCTTATATAGTTTGTTTTAATAAAAAAACGTGTATTCGCTGACTTTGTTATTAAGTGTTTTATTGGTGACTGAAAAGTAAAATTTCTACAATTGGCGATCATTATAAGTCGCCGAAAAAGTGACGAAAGCCGGCCTTTAAAATGTCGACTAGTCATGCTAAAGCTATCGAGAGTATTACATTGACTTTCAAAGTTCACTCACATAGCGACAAGGTATTTAGTTTACACATATCATCAGATAGAGTGGGTGTAAAAAGCTTTATTTATTTGGTTAAGATTAATGAGAGCCTCGACACTCGTTTAGAATGTAAATAACAAGAAGAAATAATGCAATAATCTGGGGTGCTATAGCTAATAATATGGCCATATAAGTTTAAAGTTGTTTTTATTCCGACGAGGTCAGAATACAACATATTTTAACAGCGTGAAATGATGAGAGCTTGAAATTATATGAAAGGCTCAATTAATACTTAATCCAGAAAAATATGTAATTGAACGCGAGCAAAAGGCAAAGAACAAAACAGGGTTGAAATCCACAACATTGCATAACAGGGCTTCATTTTCGTGCTCAGCGCACAGTTCAAACCTTTTAAAATAGTGCAGAGATTAGGGAGGGATGGGCACACATAGACTTGGATTGAAAATTTACTTCGAATACTGTTGAAATAGGCTTGGAACAGTATAATCAATAAGACGACGAATTACCCAACTGTGTTGTTGGAACTCTGAAACGAAATTGGAAAAAGTTATAATAATTTCTTGTGTTATAAAAGATCAGTAGGAAGGAGGGAACTGTATCAAAATAAACGATTTGAAGACTGCATAGAAAGGGAGGTTCTGCATTGACGGTACCTATAAAAGTTTTTGTAACATTTCAATCAGGAAATATGCAACGATTTCTCTCATTCTCTCATTGCTTTGTGGATCAAATATAGCTAAGCAGAGCAGGACAAACCACGCCAAAATTTGATTAAGTTGTGGCCTATAACAATTTTTTTATCAATGTTTATTTATAACATGTTTTTAATGGATTATATAAAACCATCCCGTTTTTAAGGAGTCTTTTCACTTGATCTTGATGAAATTAATTTACTGTAGTGTTATGTTAATGATATTATTACATAGATTGTAGCTATTTTTTGAAAGCGCATTCCATTAAATTAAACAGTGGTAGCAAAAGCTGCAAGAAAAACATTCTATGTATTCAAATCAAAGCCGACTGAAAAAGGGCTTGCTGAGATTCAAATAAAATGTTCTAAAAGTAGATCCTTAAATGATTGATACGCAGGACACCAGAGAATTGACCCTTAGAAAATTATGAAACTTTATAAACGTGCCTGTACTGTATTGCACTGCATCAATTGATACTTCAAAATATATAGCTCGCCAAGGAGTACTTATTCATAGCAATTAGCTCATCATGATGCATATTATTTGCTGTAATAGAGAATGGTAGCATAGTAGTATCTTACTAATATTAAAAGGCTGGTCAATTAGAATTAGAGCAAAGAAAACGATAATTGATTGCTGCTAAAGAGGTTTAAAATGCAGTGGAAAATAAATTATTCTGAAATGGTTTTATAATAACAAGCAAGAAAGGCATATTACCTAATAAACATCTGATGTGCGTCAGTAATACGATGACATTTATAGGAAAATAAACTTTCTTTTTGTTCTCGTTTATAAGTTGAGCGGAAACAGTCGCTTATTGCAAATCCATAGTAACTAATGAACGACAACAGACATAAAAACACAACGACAAATTCGAATATACATCATCAATGAGAAGTACTCTGTTTTGACGATGAATTCTGAGCACAAAATAAAACCAACAAGGTCATATTAGCAGTGGGCTATAGAGTTTTTTTTCAAAATTAAGTTTGCATAATTTTTTTTGGTCAAATCTGAGATATTTTTTGATTTTTTCAATTTTTGACGGTTCTCCGGTCTTTTTTATGCCCGAAATGGGCCATAAAAAAATATTTTAGATTTATATTATTGGGGTCCCAACCCATCAAAAAAAATTATGCAAACTTAATTTTGAAAAAAAAGAGTCTACAGCCCACTGCTAGTCATATCCAACACTGCAATGTATATCAAGCATTTTCAAGGGGAAAGGGAATAATACAAGTAAAACTGAAGAAAAGCATTAAATATGGATTTTACAGAATAGGTACAAGCGTTCAACTTAAGGGACAGGTACTTAGTCTTGAAATGGTCCTATTTAGAGAGTAATAACAAATGTTTGGGATAAAAATTTAACTCACTCACTCCCCTAGAGTCCATTATTAAAAAAAAGGGATGGAAATAAAAATAACGTTTAAAAACTTACAATTCCAAAATCAATTGCATTTCTGTCCTCGTTTCAAAAACATCGAACAATCGAACCATCTTCGGATGTGTGGACGTTCTTAGGATATCAATCTCTAAAAGTAATTGCTCACGACCACTCCGACCATGGCTATTGGTCCGTGACTTTTTGATGATCTTTGCAGCATATGCTTTTCCAGTCTTCTTGCAGACACATTTCTTTACGACAGCGAAACGCCCCCTACAAAAATATTCATTAGAAAATTTCAACTAGATGAATAATCTGCATTATTACCAACATTTTTCTTGATTTTATTAAAATAGAGGTAAACTCAAAAGCTAAATTTCCAGCATCTTGAAATGTGACAGTAAAGGGAAGATATTATCTTGGACTTGATGATAGTTTTAAATTTCAGCTGTTTTTAAAAGTATCTATTTTTTACATTGCGGGCATCAAGCGGCAGATGTATCTCACTTATTACATATTAGGTTATACTTTACACAGCAAAGTATTTGGTTACAAATCATGAGAATCATGCCTTAACAGAAAAATTCTTTAAATTTTAAATTATTTTCATCTCTGAGGAATGTGGTGCCAGTTTTCTGAACAGAAAAGTGCATGAGCTACACTAAGACCAGAGGGAAATTTTTATTGAAACAATAATTAGTCAATTCTGCTCAACCTGACTAAAACAAAGCTCTAACCTACAAATTCCTTATGATTGAGAGAATTTCACTTTTTTTTGGCTTTTTCACTGCTAAAAAGTTGTTACTTCAAAATGGGGTGTCGCAGAAATAGTTTGGTACACCATCACAAAGCATGTTTGATATTCAGTCATATCTTATTAATAATAACATTTACACACATAGAGAATTGAGAGCGAATTGAAAGGGAAAGTAGATCAAACCCTTAACGATCCTTCCTTTAAGGAAAGAGATGGAGAGGAAAAACAAAATTCAATCTCTAATAAACATCAAAAATTCATTTATGATGCCACTAAAGGCAAGAAGTTTTGATACGGAAAATTAAAAGGGAAATTCAAGTCGACTTCTCTGCCTACAGTATCCATCAAAAAGAAGGTCGAAACTTTGAAGGTTTAAGCTTTTTTTTCAAGTTTCGTGAATTCTTCTAAACTCAGCTTTCTGGATGTAAGTCGTCTTTGTTCAAAAATTAAAATCTGAAAATCGTGTTTATCAAAAAAATGAATATTTGTCCCGACATAATGCAATTTTTGTACTTGCAAAGAATTGCAGAAAGTTAAAAAAACTTGAAAAACTTAAAAATTGATCCTTAAAAAAAGTTATTTCAAAGAAAAAAGTGACCACCACATCCCCTGTTTGATTTGAATGTATATTTTTGTAAGGGAACGTTTTATAAATGCTGTCCAGGAATATTCTTACACACAACTTTAAAGTATTAATGATAACCAAAGGGAAGTGGTCCCTACAATTTGACCATGATGTAAAAACTCTTTTAGAACTATTTTGTTTCATTTTCGTTAAAAAAAAATATATACCATAATATGCTAACTTACCTCCCTAATTCATGCTCCACATCGTAATATTGATCGTACTTTTCAGTTTTTCGAATCAACTCTTCTCCAGCATCAGTTTCAGCCGACATATTATCTCTTTTCAATTCAAATAAGCACAAAATATAATTCAACGAACTCAAATCATGTAGAATACCATTTAAAATAGTTCAAAATCGTCAGTTAATCAACTTAAACCAACACTGTATTATACCACAAGAAAATCAATTACTTTGGACGACAAAATGTCACCACTCCAATCAGAGGAGAAAAAAAATCAACCGAATTCCAAGTTGATGGTTAAACTCGTTTGAATAACACAAACAGTTATAATATGTAAGAGTAATTATGGGCTTGGTTTATAATTCTTGGTTTTTTGTCTCTTTTTCTGCTTGTTGCTTAAGAAAAGAAATCACAAACTAATTATTTAAAAGCAATATCCAAACCAAAATGATTTTTTCCAAAAGTGTCGATTTTCAGTGGGAGTTGATTGTAATGTTATAACTTTATGGTCCCATCAGCATCACCATCAAATATGCTGTATAACCAACATATATATTTTTTTATACTAAAAGATATAACAGAAAAGAAAAAATTTCATTAAGTGGTTCAATTGTCTCAAGAGAGGAGCATCGATTATAGTTAGATGCCAACAGTCAAACATATTACACAAGAAAAACACAAAAGAAAAACTATCAAAAATATTTAGAGCAAAAAAAATTTAACTCAATTATCAGAAAATACAGTCTCCAACAATCGATAATGCCAAAAATTTAAACAAAAAATCTATATTTAATACCAAAATTCATAAATTTATCATCGATAAATTGAGAAATTAGCCAAAAAAAGTTTTTTTCCACGCAGTACACTTACATATTTTCACATAAATTTAATTATTACCATCCACAAACAACAAAAGAGGGAGCATCGACCAACAAGAGAAAAAAAGCATATTACAACAAGAGAGAGGGAGAGAAAAGAAAAAAGAATGCATCACTAAGTTTTTTAATGACACCACGGAAACATCAAATTACATACTTAATATACATTCTCTACTCTTATATTCGAGTATCTGCTCGTTTTTTTGTGTTTTCTAAACAGAAGAAAACTAAATAAGAACTCCAAGCAGAATGGGTGTTAAACAAGCAAGTTCACTATGGATTTTCTCATGGCAGATTTCTCTATGAAAGAATGCTTGAAAGCCAAGAAAACCCAAATAGAAAAAGATTTTGAAGGTCAATTCACAGAATGTAAGAGTCCCCTTAAAGTAGCTTTTTCGACAAGAGTCACTCTATACACTGTGTATAGAATGTTCATAATCAAGTGATAGAAGTAATAGAGGACAAAAGTCATAAACAAAGACATGATTCACCAAAAAACATTACAAAGATCTCTAGGAGAAAAGATTATTAGCTTTCGATACCATCATCTTTTGAAAATTTGTCAAATAGATTTAGTTATCGATTGGAGTACTCACTATAACCATACTATAAAGAATTCTAACTCCTAAAAAATGATGAAAATTGAACCAAGACTTGCTAAAAACAACAAGTATATTGCTAGCCCTGCATATAGAAAGTATTGCACACAAAAAGGATGGCATAAATATCAAATAACTTTATGTGTATGTAAGGATTCTCTAACTGTTTAGACGTTTTCCAAACAAAAGGAAAGTTTTTTTAAGAATAAATTTTATCAAAAAAAAAACTCTTTACATAAGCCACAATAGAACGTTTATTTCACAACAAAAAAATTAAGACAAAAAAAAACTACCATAAGCTTATCAAATGTCTAAAACTCATCAAAAATCCCTGCTAAACTTTATGACATGACAAATTTTATTATAAACACGGAAAATGTGGAGGAGCGTCACTAAAAATATGACGACACTTCTCATCATCATCATCAATGATAGAGTAAGACGAGAAATTTAGTCCTATTCATGACTGCTTTTAAACTACCATGCTTGTCAAAAATGTTCCATAGAAAGCTTGATGATTTATAACACTTCTTTTTTATAAGAAATTTGATCGTTAACTGGGGAATTGTTAAGGTGATATCTAGTACTTAGCACATTCAAATTTGTAATTTTACATAAACCTGAGTGTTAAATCACCTAGGTTTTCATTAAGTTCGTTCCCTACGAATGCATGCACATCCCCCCCCCAAAAAAAATGTTGATGCTTTCTTTTGGAAGCCCCAAATTTAAAGCTTTAGGGATACGAATAATAAAGCAACTGGTACTTATTTGCCACCAAAAAAATCTTTCATTGGGCTCTTCCAGAAAAAAACCATTCATGGGGGGTGGAGGATATATTGTCCAGGGGTAGTGAAAAAAACCTGAAAAACTCCCATGTCCATGGGGTGAATCTGCGATGTCCAGGGGTAAATATTTGTGTCCAGGGGGTCAATTTGATGCTTGTCCAGGGGTGAAACACGTGTCCAGGGGGTGAAAAATCGAAATGTCCAGGGGTAGATCAAAGACAAAATAATATATCCTCCACCCCCCATGAACGAATTTTTTCTGGAAGAGCCCATTGTGCATAATTCTATTGCAAAACTATTTGCATAAAATTTCGAGCTAAAATTGTCACGTTACGTCGTTAGTTAGTGAACCCAAAATGGAGGCAAGTCTTTTTTGGTTTATCTTGGTGAAGGGGTTAAAAAATTCTTTTGTTGATATATTGTGTCGTAAGACCAAACGCAATATAAAACTGATAGAAAATTCATCAATTAACAAAAAAGTTGTTGCAAATCATGATCTTTCTGTTACTGTGTTTGTGTATTCCTGTGTGTTTACAGATGATAATTTTTGTAAAAATCTCTATAGCTCACCAAAGAACTCATCTGGTATTTTTGATCAATTCGAGCAATATTGATCAGTTCTATCTAATTTATATAACAAAATTACTCCTTTTGACACTCTTGACATTAGTTTTGTCATTGAAATTTCGAAAATAAGGGAGCAATAAAATGTAAGGTCTTTAGTAAATTTAATGTATGAATAAAAGCTTGTCGTCAGACGAAAACCTAAATTTAGAGGTTTAGATTATTTAAGTGTTAGTTAGTGCTGAATGGATGAGGTGAGAGAACAGTCAAGGAAAGCATCAAAGATTAATAAAGAACTTGCAGACTGGTAGTCATCAATTTTATGCCTTTCTTCTAGACTTTCTAAACTTTGCTTTTTGATAATTTTAGATGACACTGAGTCAAGTGAAGTAAAGTAGACTAGGAACTTTGGGAGGTTGCCATTTTTAGAAATCTTAAAATCCTCAACCCCCTCCCTAAAATCAAGAGTGGAATGTCTACTATGAATTTTCGCTTCTCCCCTCTTCTTTGCTTTCCCCCAGTTATTTGACGATTTGAGGTTCCCCCATATGGTTAACATAAAAATGCCTTAAAAATCGAGTTTAAAGTTTCAGAAAGCTTGTAAATAGCCTTGAAAATGCTTGAAAATGAAGTTTTATGGAAAAATTGGTTTGGTTCAAGTAAGGTTTGCTGATTTTATTGTTTAAACCAGGTCTTCTGCGAGATTACCTTGAGATCAGTGAAGTTCAAAACTTCCAAAATTTCCAAAATTTATTTTCCCCCAATTTCAATTTTTTCATTTTCCCCCCATACCTCCAAAAATGGAGCAAAATCAGAATCCCCTCCCTTTTTAAATTTTAAAACTTTTATTTTATGATTGGAAACTCCAGCATTAAAAAAATAAGAAGTAAACAATTAACACACACTTATAATAATCATCCATTAAATGTGTCATTGTTTTGGTGCAAGAGCTTTTAATTATTGAACATGAAATCCTGACTAGCAAAAGGCCAGTCTGCAGAGTGTGGCACGTTTACTTGAGATCTCAAGTGCACAAACTGCACAACTCAGAAAAAATTGAGCATATGTGCAAAATTTGAGGTTTTCAGGTGCAAGTTCAGACATTTTTTTACCTCAAGTGCAGAGTTCAGGCATTTTTTTCGTCAAGTGCAGCTAATTTTAGCAATTTTTTCCTTTTTGGGCGAATTTCCGAGGTATAGGTGCACCTTAGTCGGACCAAAATTTATCAGGTGCGTTCTTCCAGTGCAGAAGTTGGTATTTCCAACTTTTTCCTCGAGTGTAGCCTTGCCATAATGTGCAAACTGTGCAAAAGGTCTGTAATGAGAAATGTTGACATATTAGACCAACTTACATGATTTATCATTGGTGAAAATTTCAAATTAATATCATAGCACTTTCCAATCATGAGATACACATCAGGAAATATTAATATCTTATTAAGGCCTGTTTCCATCGATCGCGCGAGCGTGCACGCTAGGCCAAAATTCTTAAAATAGATTTGGCCGCACACTCCGCGCAATCAATGTTTGATTTCCATCAACAAAGAGGTGGACTCGAACACAATCTGTATGTTTATAATTTTTTGTTTACTCAGCAGTTTTTCTCTTTTTTGATTGGTTGAAAAATTATCTATTGAGATGTGCGCTCCTGTACGCTCAAAAAAGTTGAAAATTTTCAGCGTAGAAAAGAGCACAAAAGCGTACAAGAGCGTACACATTTTGTGTACAAGAAAATTTAAATAGTGACGTCGATGTGCTATTTTAGGAAATTTTGGCCTACCGTGCACGCTCGCGCGATCGATGGAAACAGGCCTTTAGAGGAAATTAAATAAAATATTGGAGCATCATTTCCAGTTATTTCCCTATGAATGGTAAAAGGGGATTTACCGCCCAAAAAAATGCATATTTTAAGGCAAAAAAGATTTGGATATGTATCCAGGCTTTGTCATTTGAAAAATGCAGGCGTATGGTCAATCACACTCCCAAAACTTTGTTTTTTTTGGAATTTAGGCGTGTGATAAGGAGTGCTGTGTACAACTTTAGTAGTGAAAGTTGGATTTATGGCGTGTGATTGATCACACCCCTCAGAGATTTTAGGTGTGTGTGGAGGCGTGCGCGTGCTATCACACGCCTTAAATGATGCAGCCTGTATATCAATACTCACAATTTTTTAGCACTAGGGTAAATTAATCAATAATATTGATTACAGAGTAAATAATAGATAATATGAATATAAACGATAGATTGATCCCAACCATAGTATGAACCCCCCCTTTTTTAAGGGGGGGGATCCGAGTTTTTAAGGAAGGCTTTATAGGGGGGATGGGCAATTTTCCAGTTAAAATGGGGGGTTTGAGCTTATAGGGGGGGATCAAATAAAAATGGGGGGATAGTAACTTTTTGGTTAAAAAAATTTTTTTTTATGTTATATGTTGATTTAAGTCAATAAAATTTAATATCACATAATTTCGACTTATCTGATTTATTCTCACTGCACTCTGTTTTGAATCAGATTTTGTTTTTCCTTGTTTTTTAACTATTGCCAATAATAATGTTCGAATTTTGTGTTTGAACAAAAGCGTTTGAACCCCGGCTCGGACCCCTGTAAATGGTGCGGGATCAAAAAATTTTAAAAATAGGGGGGATACCTTTATAGGGGGGATGAAATATCAATGGGGGGGTTCAGACCCCTCTGCACACTATGACAATTTCTAAACGATTAATAATATTGATCGATATTATTGGTCAAACCGCAATCAAGAAGTTTTATCTCTGGCACCCCCCCCCTATTATTTAAAGTTGAAGAAATACCACATGAAACAAAAATGTCTCTAGTCTACATAATCTGGCTATGTTACATGCAAAGAAGGATTAAGAAGAATTAAGTGAATGTGAGCAACTAGACGCAACAACATTTATGGAGTGATTAATATGATGGAGTAATTTTTAATATGCAAAACTGAGTCAATAGGACGTAGCGTTCTCCCAAACAACTTTTGAGAAAATGCCTCCAGGGCCCGGTTGTTCAAAAGTCCATTAGATTGAATCCTAATTACAGCTAATCCAGACTCAATCAATTGAACTTGTCAGAGCCAATTGAACTTCATCGAACTTCATTGAACTTCATCAAACGATCAAAGTTCAATTAAAAAAAATTATCATACCTATTCAAACACTCACAATTACTGAAGCAATAGAGTCATAAAAAGTTCAATTAGCTCAATGGTACCCAATCTTTACCTCATTCCTCACTTGCAAAATTTATTTGCAGCACGCTTTTCCACAGTTCCCAGATTATTATTGTACCAGAACATTTGTCTATATTAATAAAGTTTGTAGCCCCTCTGTTGCCATCCGCACTGGTTGTTAGTCACACTAGGAAATCAAGCTTTCAGAAAAACAACATCGGTCATCTACAGGATGTATTTGCAACAACAAGAAGGATGAGTTACCTGAATCAAGTTCAAGTTCCCAAGATAATTTTAAAATTAAAACATTAAAACTTAAAATGACACAAAATGACTGATTGTGAACGTGCAGCAGCCAGAAAATCAACCAACCAAATTTTGTCATTCAATTCCCAAGACAATGCTTCGATTTTTAAGGCCTTGTTTATATGCTAAAGTAAAAATAGTTCTGCACATATAAAATGGGTCAGTGTTTGAGGTCCGGCAAAATTTCCGGGAAATAGCCTATCCGGCGGTGTGCGGATCTAAGTGGGTTCTGTCTCCCCCATAGATCTTTTTCTTGGGAAGTTGATCTTCAAATCAGTTTTCAAGGTTGACTTGGTTCAAATTTTCTCATAGTTTTTGAAAATGTTAAAATTTCGTTAAAAAATGCCGGGTTATTGGTCAGCCTAAGCTGAGCATTCAAATAGGTAAAATTTTCTTCCATCATCATCAGCAGCATCATAAGACGGCAAAAAAAAAATCCGATTTTCCGATCTCACTACTTTGATTTCTAAACTTTCTTCCGATCGGGTTAACTTTTTGGGTACTTTTAGCGTGCGTTGTTTTTACTGATCATAATGTACAGTGTAGTGTTTCAAGATGGCGGCTCAAGCGATAAGTCAGATGTGATAAGAGCTGTGATAAGTCAGTGTTGTACCAAAGTATTTCCAGTGTAAATCTGTTGCAAGCTTCAATTTCTGTCATTTATTTTTTTAACTCGGCAAATCAAACACATGATTTTCATCAAGGGGATTCTTTTTCTACATCCTTTGAAGGTTTAAAGCCGTTTGCTCAAGTTTTTGTTTATGTTGAATTTTCTGATACTTTTTATTGCTGCTTTTTAATAGTTTTTGCAATAAAAACATATTTTTCTTGTTTGCCTCCCCTTAGGATTGATGGTGTTATAATGTTATTGGAATTTGATAAAGTTTACAAAAGACTGGATGCAATCGTGCTTTTTTGGACTTGTTGGACGTGTTTGATATAAGGCAAATCACAAAAATTGTTTAGTTCCCGTCATTTCTACTTTAAAAAGTGGGGGTCGTTCAGTCGGTCGGTCGAAAATATTTTTCTGTTAAGAAGCAGCTACATCTTGTTGAAGGGGAATTTGTGTGGATTGATCCGACCAAATTAAAAAATTAAGAAACCGTGGATAAACTGGTTTTCGGTTTACTCTCCATTAGCATGCGGCTCGCTACTTCGATTTGAAAACTTGTAAACACAGAGCGTGCAGAGGTCGACAGTGGAAATCCAGCAAAGCAGCGGAAAAGCTTTCCGACTCTCCAACTCTACCTGCTGACCGTAAATCAGGGTCGGTCAGATGACGGGAACCAAATGATGACATCACATCTCCTATTATTGGACTTGCAAAATTATGACAAATGGTCTTTGGAATTTGATCAACTATATTAATATTAATATACGCATGTTAGCCTCCACTGATGCAAGTTACCCAATCTCACGGTATCTCTTATCAGACTTGCAGAAAGCGGACTGCAGAAAGTTATGAAAAATGGTTTCTAGAATTTAATGAATTATACCGTCAAGTTACACAACATGCACACTCTTGTCACAACTTGCACAGTCATAACAAACAGATCCATCTGGTCTTCATTTAACATTGTTTTAAAGTTTAAAAAACACTGCTAGTGCTTGGCACAGAAGAGAGGACTTCCAGTTGAAATTAATTGCTACTCCGCTGCCCTGTTGAATTTATTTATTATGGTCGTGTGTTTATTCTGCCAAGGCGATAAAGCGACCAAATTCATAGACCAATCAAAAGGGAGTTTAAAGCAAAACGGGGGGAAAATGAGCTTCCCTGCATAGTTATGAATTTTAAGTTTTGCTTTCGATTATCATTTGCGACCATCAAAGTCTTCAACAAGATGGTTGTGTGCATGTTGTGTAACTTGACGGTACTAAACTACAAAATTTATTTACGCAGACTGGATGCAAATTATGTTTTTCTGACCTTGCCAAATTTTGGCTTTGACTGAATAGCAGTCAGTTTTTACGTACCTCATTGGCCTTGCAGACAACTGACAAATGCAGGGATTTTTCTAAGCACTTTTTTACTACCGTATACCGGCAAAAATACTCAATCCAAGATTGAGTTATGTAACTCAATCCGAAATATAAAAAAAGATTTTACAAGAAAAAAGTTTCAAAGCAGTTTTCTCAGAAACGCCAATTGTTTGTTTTTAATCAGTATAGAGTAAAGACAACACTACTGGGTCAGAAACCGTTCGATTCGGACACACAAACGCTTTTCCATTCGTGACGAACGGGTTAACCGTTCGCAACGAATGGAATGCTTTTGCATCCTTCGCGAACGCCCTACAAAAAAGTTTTATTGAAACTGTTCGCGACGAACGCTTATGCTTTTTAACCCGTTTGTGACGAACTGCCTAAAAAGAAAACCGTTTGTGAAGAACGCTTACGAGATATGAAACCGTACGCGAAGAATGCTTTTCCGTTTGCCGCGAATGCTTTTAAAGAATCATTCAAAAAACCGTTCGTCACAAACGGTTTAACATACGCAACAAATGGATTTTAATGGGAAAAGATTTCTAAGAAAATTTATTTCGCATTTACTTGGATTTTTGGAACGGGGAATGAATTCACTTATTGAGTTACTTCTTTCATTAAAGTTTTTTTCAAAAGGATAACTTTATAGAAGGGGTCAAAATTGAAATAAAAGTCATTACAGATTTACAGCAAAATTGCTTTAAAAACTGTTCGGGGTCGATGAGGTATAAGGAAACTTTAGGAACTTTTCTTTTCAAACCAAATCTTCATTCCGTCTAGAAAGTCAAAACATTTGAAAAACAAAATCAGACTATTGAAGAAGAAAAACTTTGAAGATACCCCTGTCCTACCACGAATAATCTTTTAGAGAAAACCTGTATTAGAATAACTTAATAAAAAATGAAATTTGGTATACCACTGTCCCACTCATTGAAATTCTTTATTATTATTTTCTACAATGCAGGACTGCAATCGGACATTATGTCCGACTGAAATCAAATCCAGTCGATAAAACTTAAAATCCTCTCGGTCATTCATTCGTCGGAATTTTTCAACTAGCAGAATATATTTTCTAACCTCGTTAAGAAGCAAGCTTTTGAAAGTTACACGTAAAGCTATAGATAAGAGTAACCTTGGGACAATACTCGCTACAGTAATAGAGAAAGTGGTTAGTTTGGTAAAAGTGAACTTAGAAACACTCGTAAAAGTTACAAAGAATAAAGCGATTTGATAAAAGTGATCTTTGAAACACTCGTAAAAGTTACAAAAAAGCGATTTGATAAGATCGATCTTAGAAAACACTCATAAAAGTTACGAAAAATTACAAAAAAGCGATTTGATTAAAGCGATCTTAGAAACACTCTTAAAAGTTACGAAGAAGCGATTTGATAAAAGTGATCTTAGAAACACTCTTAAAAATTACAAAAAAGCGATTTGATTAAAGCAATCTTAGATACACTCTTCAAAGTTACGAAGAAAACGATTCGATAAAATCGATCTTAGAAAACACTCATAAAAGTTACGAAAAAGCGATTTGATTTAAAATTTGGAGTAAAAAATTTTCTTAGGGGGCTCCGCCCCCTAGAACCCCGCTAAGCCCAAACCCCCAGCTCTAAATCCCGCTCGCGTTTTGTCTCGCATCTGAAACTCAAACTAATTATACAAAAACGGTAGTAGCTCAAAGTGCTTGAAAAAATCCCTGCAAATGGTTTCTGTAATTTGACCAAGTCTACTAAAATACAGTTCCTGTTGAAATGTTATAAATATGAGCTACGTTTTGCAAAGTTTTTGATGCAAATTGTGTTTTTCTGGAGTTTGCGCTTTGTGACTTAAAGTTTGTAGCTTGTTAGTTTAAAGTGTTATTGGAGTTTTATCAAGTAAAACAAAAAGTACAGTTTCTATGTATATTCGATGGATATCTTTATTTTGGCTCTGAAGTTTTGGCAATTTTCTTATTTATTTCTAGATAACACTTGGTCAGATATGGATATTGTCTACATCCAACAGAAAAAATGTATCATAACTGACTGGAATGAAATTAACAAAAAGTTTAATTACACTATGTTTCTCTTTTATTTTATAGTAATGAACTATAGCTTAATTGTTTGATGTCATAGAAACAGTGCTACACTACTAAATAGAAGTATACTTTGAGCTTCTCGTGGGGGGGGGGGTTGGAGGAGCTCTCAGGCTTGTTTTAAATAATTTTAAATCAAGTTATCAAATGTTTCACATTTTGTACATTATTCAACATTTTTAGTCTACTCTGTTTCAGTACATCTCTTACATCTGTTAACCCACTTATTAAAGCTATCTAGCTAAGCTCTATTGGCTGACCTTCCAGCTTCGGCTGGTTTATTTTTTCATGAATCCCTCCAGAAGTTTTGCAGCACATTTTTTTGCTTTCGAGTCATGTAAACAATAAACAATATAACGCTTTTGCAGCATTCTTTGTGACTTTGATACATTTTGGCAGGATGCTAGTGTGATTAACTGGCTGGTGGTGATGGCGTTGAAAGGGATACAGGAAAGGTTTGTAATCCATTATCATTATCGGAAATATAATTTCCCGATTTACAATTCGGCTTTGAACAGAAGCTAATACAGTATTATATTTGGCAGAGCAGCACAAATTTGTGTAACAAAATTATTGTGAGTTATCGAGCTTAATGAACTTTAATCAAACCGCAACCCAGGGAATGATCAAACTTGGTTAAACACTCACAATTTTTTTTAAATATGTTAGAGTTCGATTAATTCTTTTACTTGAACTTCAATTGTTTGAAGGAGTACGATAAGTCTGATTGTTTGATTGCTTCAACAAGTTCGATTGTTTGAGTCTGGGCTAATCGCAAATAAATTTTGATTATATATTCCTGGCAATCACTGTAATAAACTTCCATTGTTTAAACATTATATTCGAAAGATTTTTTCCGTTCAAATTTCTCACTTCAATGCAGTGACTTCACTTTTTTTTGTAGAAAAGAGCTTCTTAATCCTTGCTAGTCGTGGGTCCGAGCAGGCCAACAGTCCAATGCTAAATTAAGATTTTAACCAGGCGTAACTAATCGATTACCGAAATCATTGAATTTAATCGAAACTCATCAAAGCGATTAGACCTCGATTGGTCTAACTCATCGAAGACTAAGCGAACTAATTGAGATTCAAAAAAGGTTGGAAATTTCAATTAATTCAATTAGAGTCAATAAGCTTTGAATACTTTCGATTACTTTTGATTACTTCGATTAGACTTCGATAAATTCGATTACTTGAATTTAATGAATTTAATAAATTTGATTACTTCGATTAGCCTTCCATTAATTCGATTACTAGACTTTTTAAATGATATTTACCGTTAAGACGGGGTGAATCACATAACTGGGGTGAATTGGATAATTTGATTAACCGCCTCTCATACTTCACTGACGATGTCTTTTTCCATTCTGTTTTCAGCTACTGTAGGGTACCTAATAGCAGTCTCCCCCGCTAATTAATTTTTCGAAAACCCCCCCGCTTATTCCAAACCCCCCGGCTATTAAGTACCCGAGAGTATCTCGTTCAAAGATCAATCAAGCTATTGCAGGGGGGGGTCGGTACTAAAATCTCAGACATCATGACATTTAGTGACGTGGTGGTATGCAAAAAAGCTCAAAAATAATTTTAGTACCATGTGTACTAAAATACTAAAAAGGGTGGTCTCTTAAAGAAATTTTTGAAAAATCTTAGTATTTTGTTCTAAAATCAGCCAAAATGGAGTTTTTTTTAACAATTTTGGAAAAAATTTGATTTTTTTTTTCAGGAATTTTCGAAAAAATCTGCAGAAATCTTTCAGAACTTTTCCAAATTTTTAAATATTTTTTGAAAATATTTTTATGTACAGTTCAGCACAGTTTAGTAATAAAATTATATTATTTTGCAGATTGATGCACTAAATTCGACTAGGTTTGTAACAATGACCCCATTTTGGTAAATTTAAAGCCGTAAAAGGGCAAAAAATGGGTGGTATCTATGTTAAATTGTTCAAAATAATTTTAGTACATGTGTACTAAAATAACATTTTCGAAAAAATAGGTGGGGGTATGTCAAAAATTAGCGAAAATCCTTTTAGTACTCATGTATGTCTGAGATTTTAGTACCGACCCCCCCCCCTGGCTATTGGGAAAATATGGCTTCAAAGATTTGGAGCATGTGTTCTTTGGAAATTGAAGAAGGAAACCTTCTGATTTTCGGCCCTTTTTTAAAATGCCGAATAAGAAATAATGAAGCAACCGTGATTGGAAATTCCCTTGGCATTTTGTTCTACGAAAGACAGTTGTATACAATCTTTGATTCACTAAACGAAAAACAATCAATGTCTATTCTTCGTATTTTCATTCTAAAGATAGGGCCGAAAAGCATTCAATACCATATAAAATTAATTCTGTCTCCTGTCTTTGTGTTCATGGCGATTCCACGCTGGTTCTGAATTCATTCATTAAATAAAGTGGCACCATAACACCACTGTCTCAGTGACTCATTTAAGTTTTGAAATCAACCATCGGATTAGCTATTAAACAAGTAAATGTCACACCCAAAGGGTCTGTATTTTTACTCGCAAATTAGACCTGATTAGACCCTGTGGAAGGTTTCGTCTCGAAGATGCAATTGGCCCATAACCTTCCAATTCTATCCGATTCAGGGTGAATTACAGTATTCTAAACTTTCTACCGTGAGATCGGGTAACTTGCATCAGTGGAAGCAAAGATGCATAGCCCTCAAATGAAACACCTGTCTGGTCATTAAAGTACTAAATCAAAACAAAAATGGTAGAGTAGAGCTGCGAGTGGAGCTGCGTAGTTCCTTTGTTTTGAAATTTTGCTGCTTTGATTGGTCAGTCATTTGATGGCTATGCAAGGGACCCTCCACTGATGCAAGTTACCCGACTTCACGGTATCTATTTGGTTTGTCCACATCGATTCGTTTTTTCTCCCGGGCTAAAATCTTAAAGCTGTTTTTTTATTATTTTGTCTGCAGGAGCAGAGATTTGAAAATGGAGCTCTCAAAGCGAAAAGTGGCCTGTTTGAAATGAAGACATTTTATTCTCATCCAAAATTATCCTGAGTGGTTTTTACAAAAGCACCAAATTAAACGCCAACCTTGTTCCCTATCGCTATCGGTTTTTTGCTGTCTGATATTCTATGCGAAAGATTAGTTGATTTGAAAACAAAACGTTAGATTTCATTTCTTCTTTGATTATAATGACATATTGATTGTTTTAAGAAAACACCAAGATATTTTCTGGTGTCCGTTCACCAGTAACGAAAATAAAGCCTGGGATACACAGGAACGAAGTTGATCTATCGCTCCTACTAGAATTTAAAAAAGCGTGCTGCTCAAAAACAAAGAAAATGATATTCAATCCGTCGCCTTAAATACGGCACATATCTTTAAACGCTTCATGTATCATTCTTGCTGGGAAATATTGAAGATTCCAGTCCAGACGTAATTAATCGAACAGTTCGATTACCAAACTAATCAAACTTTGTCGAACTTAATCGAATGACAAAAGTTCGATTAAATTCTTTAATCAAACTTTTCAAACGTAGCTGAAATTGTGAGTATTCGATTAAGTTCGACAAAACATATTATTAAGTTTGACAAAGTTCGACAACAAGAAATGTTTGACAAATTTGAAAAAAACTCCTCTACATCCCCCCACAGCATACCACAGCCCTTCTGACCCCTTCGGACCGCTTCAGATACCCTCTGCCTTGCTTTCCCTCAAACCCAGCACCCTCCATCAGTCATCCGAAGCCTTTAAAAGGCTTGGAAAGGCTTGAAAATTGGAAAAATTGGGAAAAAAATGACCTCATTTGGGTGAGATGCCTTGGAGTTTTTACAAGATAACTGATTGGTTAGTTTTAAACAATAGGGATGATGCGTTCTTTAGAAAAAGTAATAAAATTGTTTGTCTCAACATTTAACGACCAACAGAGTCATCAAAGAACTTGTAAAAACTCCTTGTTGGGTACCACCATGGACGGCCCCTGGGGGTCCCGGTCGGGGTTCCGGGGAGTTAATAATAAAGATAATAAGAGGTGCGCTTAGCTAAGCCGTGCTAGCGGGCGATAAATTTATGTTTACTCATCTTGTATATTTTAGTGGTATTTATCCAATGAAAAAGATGTTGACAAAATATGCACGGCATTGATTATGACATCATTAAATATGTCAATGTCGATTTAACGTCAGTTAAACAAAATAATTTGTAAATAGTTCTTTTTATCGTGAAATTTAGAAATACCAACAATAAAAGAATCAAATTTAATAGTTTCCTATCTAGATTATATTATTATTAGCGTTAGAATATGGTAAATTTTCACGAAAAATATTCTGCAATAGCGGTACGCCCAATCGCGCCCACAGGAAAGTTCCAATTTTTAATCATCTGTAAATTTTTATTCTATCCGAACTAATGTTATAAAAGACCAAGGAGGCCCTGACTGGCACCAGCGGGGGTGCTTCAAAGTTCCTCAAAGTGTCATCAAAGGCCAGCAAAATGTGCAATCAAATTACGCACAAGTGGAGCGGTCCTTAGTTGCTCGTGTTTTCTCAAATTTTCGTTCGATTAAACTTGATAAAGTTCGATTAAGTTCAATTAGTCCCATTAAGTTTGATTAATGTAATCGAACTAATCGAACTGTTGAGGTCTCTTTAAAAAAAGTTCGATTAAGTTGGATTTCAGCAGTCGGGTGTTTAAGATAAAAACTGCAATTATTGCTCTTTTCGGAAATTATTGCCGAAAACGGCAATTTTTTCTACGATGAAATGCTGAATCAGCAAAATGTGTTGTCCTTTTAAGGGCAAAGATGTCAGAGGTGTTTGAAAATAGTAAAATTGCATTGAGAAAAAGGTTTTTCGGATTTTTAAAAGTGATTTTTTAAATTTTTTGTTGCTCAATAACATGAAAAGTTCTAAAATAATATGTTAAAAGATCCTGCATCGATGCCGAAACACAGCCAGAAAGAGATAACAAAACCCCCGTCGTAAATTTGTTTACATATGACTCGATTTTGCTATCTGCATTTCCAACAAAAACCAGTTGAAAACAAAACTAAACGAGGCACAGTGGGCCTACTTATCGCGAGGGTGTCAAATACCACGTGTTCAATAATAAAATCAACTTTTATTTCCAAAAACGGCAATAATTGCCGAAAACGGCAATTTTCATTTATTTACTTTTTTATTTTTCTGCTGATTCAGCATTTTATCGTTGAAAAAATTGCCGTTTTCGGCAATAATTGCCGAAAAGGACAATAATTGCAGTTTTTATCTTAAACACCCGACTGTTCAGTGAAGTCAAGTTTGAAGATAATCTTTATTCCAGGCAGTTAGTCACACTAGCGTCCCGCCAAAATGCATATCAAAGATTAATGCTGCGAAAGCGCTATATCATTTACTTGACTCTCGAGCAAAAAAATGCACCGCAAAACTTCTAAAGAGATTCATGAAAAAATAACCCAGGGCTTTTTAATGAAATTAACATTTTCAAACTTTGAGAAATTGCCTAAAATTTGAGCCATAGATGAAAAAATTTTTGAGTCTTGCGAACTTGATTCAGGCAACTCTCATCCTTGTTGTGCAAATACATCCTGTAGATGACTGATGTTGTTTTTTCTGAAAGCTAGATTTCCTAGTGTGACTAACTGCCAGGGGATGTCAATCGAACTCAATCGAATTCGATTTGGAGTCGAATCAATCAAATTCAATCGAAGTAAATGGAAGTGATTGTTCGAATCAATCGAACTCGATCGAAGTGATTGATCAAACAATCGAATTCAATCAAAATGGAAAAAATATGTAAATCTTCAATCGTCTTCGATTGGTTTCGATTGTTCGATCAATCACTTCGATTGAGTTCGATTTACTTCGCTCGATAGACCTTTTTTCAAAGACAGTGTAGCTGGAACCTCAATATTCCAGGATTAGAAAAAGCTATACCTGTTATCTTTTTTCTTTAAAGAATCAACAAGCCATCAACATCAATAAATTACACACATTTACTCAGAGAAACTTTTAAAATTATCTGCCATTATGACTTTCTTGAAGCCGTTCTGAAATGAACCAATCGGGTTATGAATCGGAATTCTTATGGGAGTTCTTTTCCAAAATTTGTAAAATAGCTAAGTCGGCAAAAAAACTTTTGCCGGGGGTTTGAGGGAAAAACAGAACTGCTGTCATTTGTTTTTTATTTAACCAGATATTTAAATTTGGGCTCAAAAATATTTAAATAAATAATATAATAGTATTCAATATACTATTTGTATCTATCAGAAAATAAAACACTTACAGAACGACATCGTTTATCATTTGGAATACCCCCGTATTTGGACCATTCTATGGTGGGCGCAAAATAGGGCGGAAACTAAGTAGCACCCTCAGTTCAAGATTGCCGCCTCATCTTTATTCGCCCGCGCGAGAATGGGAGCTAATCATTTTTTTCTCGCGCGCTCAAGGGGAAAAGGAAAGTGATCGATATTCTTTGAAGGAAAAACGTCAGAAACAAACCCAAAGACCAAAAGATGTATTTTGTTGTTGACAATCGATCCTGTGAAGATGAAAAAATTTCTGCTTTGCGTTTTTTTCGGAACGCTGAAAAACTCTAATTTCGATCATCCTTTAAGATAAAGAGGTTGCGAGATTTGGGTTAGCGAGGCAAAAATCGCTAAAAAGCTGGTAAAATCGTAATCCTCAAAAATCGATGTTCCAGCCTCACTGAAAGAGGCCACCCTGTTGAATAATTATGTAGTCCAGCAGAAAAACAATGATAAAACCATGCATAATTATTACAATATGCATGATACAGTAATTATGCATGGCTCTATCATTGTTTTTATGGCTGGACTACATAATTATTCAACAGGACATCCTTTTTGAAAAAAGGTCTATTGATTTGATCACACATGGTGTTATTATTGTTCGGGCTTTTCATTAAGTCCACTAGCTAAAAAGGATGTCAATCGAAAATGTCGAATATAATAAAAACCAATCGAAGTGATTGACCGAATCAATCGAAGCCAATCCAGTACAATCGAACCAAATCAATCTTAAAATGATGTAAATCTTTGATGGTTTCGATCGATCACTTCGATGGATTTGGTCAATCACTTCGATTATATTTGATTGGTTCGACAATCGAAATTTTCGATTGACATCCCCTGGTTTATTAGAAAAACAGTTAAAAGCAGTCAAAACGCAATTTACCTTACCTCCTGAGTTCGTCTTTGTTATGCTAAAATATAACAAACCTTTGTCAATTACAAAAACCTCCAATCACTACTTCTCCTCCATCTTGTTTCACTTTAAATGCCGTGTTTTAAAATTCGTTAGCTAAATTATATGTACGGAAAAGGTTTTCTCCAGGTTTTTTCAATCCCGGGATTAAACTATGAGGGCGGTTCAGCCCGCTTATTTTTCTTTCGGCGTTGAGCGCCCCGGGGATACTTAACACTAAAAGAGATTTTAAGATTAATGTTGAAAAGCATATTTTTTCGATAAATTTAGACGATACTCAACAAAAAATAAGGTGGTTTTAAACAAATCTTTGACAAATTGGCGTTTCTTTCTGTTCTAATATATGCAAATCATGTCGAAAAAAGAATATATTTCCGCCTTTACTTTCACTTTCGCTTTCGTGTTACGCGATTCCAATTGGATGAATACTGCTTGCTAACAAATTCTGATTGGCTGTAAGTCTTTAGCTTCGGGATTCTGATTGGATCATTTCCCGCGTCACGGTTGAATTTTGATTGATTGAAAGTTTCTGAGCGTGAATTCTGATTGGATGAATACCTGAAAAGTAAACAATAGCATGTAAGTATTTTGCTTATCAAAACCTAAAGATTTCCAGGGAGTTTTATTTACTTTTGCATGACGATAATTAATAGAAAAACGCTCGCAAAGTAGATATATTTCACAGTTTGGCTTCGTTTGGCTTAGAGGAGGTTGCGGATCATGTCTGATTTGCTTTTTCAGAAAAATTGTGAGAAATGAAAGGCAGAACGATTATGTCAGTAGGGAACTTTGCGATAGCTTGCTAACTCAACTAGATTTTCCTTGCAATTGTACCTAACTGATGTACGGGTCAGATCAGTGAGGGCAATTTTTCAGTCCCTTTTGATAACATTTTCATACTTTATGATGAAGACAAAAGACCCCGAGATACCAGGCTCTTTTAAACCACATACGAGAAACAATTTTTATCATTTTATACTCCTTCTCTTCATAAAAAATATCTCCAGATTATCTTTCAAGGATGAAGAGTGAACCGTCCCTATTTTTCATTTTTTTAAATGAACAGAATAAGTTTAAAGAAACAATTTTATTATGAAGCAAGATGGAACACACTCATTGGATTTTAAATTTAGCATGAGTTGTTGCGATAAACAGACTGTACCTTTAAAAGGTTGGTGAGTTCAGTCAAAACACAGATTTGATCTGCAGCGTCACACTTAACTTTGTCTTAATAGATGAGTCAGATTGAAACAACTATCGCAAAACAAACTCTCTTGTAGTTTTTCTTAACTTCAGAAAAGAAAATACCCTATTATGGCACACAAATTGAGTGTTTTATTCCCTAGGAATAGGGCCCATAGAAATTCTTCAAACGGAGAAAAGTTTCATTCCATTTGTGATAAAAAAAACTGGGCTGTAGTGTCAAGTTTAATAAGTTTGGAATTGAATCTAAAACATTTCCTCTCCAACTCCTTCAGGTCCAAAGCAAATTTTGAGTATTTGGATCGAGTGAAACATTTGCATCAGGGCTATGGGTGTCATTAGAAGTATTCACCCTCCTCAAAGATTTAGACTTTCTCTAAGTCTTTGCCTTAATTTATTCTCCAATCCACAACAAAATATCCAGCTAAATATTTTTGTCTAGAACTAGCAGCACAGCAGAACTTCTGAATTTCAGCAATTGACTGCACTCGAAAAAAAAAAACAGCTTTACAGTAGCTATTCTTCTATTGATAGATCCCATATTTCGGATCAGCCAGGATAGATATATAACAAGAAAACTTTTTTAATCAGTTTGATCATCACGTCCCTATCTCACTTTGGTTTTTTTCACTCGAAATTCTTTTTGTTTTGATTCGATTTTTGTGTCATTTTTCCTTCTTGAGTGACGTAATTGTGTTCTGCGTTTTAAAAACAAAATTCGATTGACAATTTTCGAACGTTTTGCAATGCAGCGCCTTCCGATTGGAAAACCCAACCTCGTCCTCAGAGGTTAATATTTTCTCTTTGAAAACTTGACCTCTGATACTCAGGGTAACAAAAGACCGAGAAAAAAACCCAACATAGAACAGGTGTATTTTGTAATGTAGAATATGATAGCGTGAATCTTTTTGAAATTCTATGTCAGGATTTTTTCTCAATGCCCCGTAACTATGCCCGGGGTACCCGTTGCTAAGACTTTATTAGACAAATTCTGGAGCCGCTCGCTGCGCTGCCGTGCGCAGCTTGTAGGGACAAAAACTACTTTCGCTTTCGTTTAGGCGGCATTCGCAGATAACTGGTAAGAAAACAGTGAGACTCCCCCTTCTTTTTACCAGCAAAAAATAGGAAAAAGAGATTGGATTTATGTTGGAACTTTTATTGGATTTCAAAAAAAAGCCTCTTCCAAATATGAAACGTTTATAATCACTCATACATAGTTTAGGGAATTTTCAATTATCCTGGCCTCAGTCTTTGGCCTATAGCCTATGAACTTTTTGTACTGTACATGCTTTATTTGGGCTATTACTTTTCGTAGAAAAACTTTTTCTGCTCACTTTGGGCCTCACTTGAGTATGATAGGTAGATTTTGGGTTGGAAAGTAGGTAAAAAGTAAAATTATACATAAACATGTTTGAGTGTTTGACTTCATGTTGTTTTTCTTATCTTTACCACCACAAAATTATCCGACAGAAAAGAATTTATAAACTATTTACAAGCATAAAAATGTTTGGCTGAAGCAAATTTTGTACAAATTTTATATATTTAATGATAAAGTAAAAACATCTCAAAATTGTTTTATATAATCCTTTGGGACAGTCTTGACAGTACTTTTTCTGTTGGGAAGTTGGAAGCTTTTCCACCGAACAGAATTGAGCACGATAACTAATAATCCAAATAAAAGAATAATTTCAGACAGTGCTTTATAGGCATCATAACTTTGCCTAAAAATGCAATGACTACAAAGTGGATTTGTACCGTCAAGGGCTCTAATGGGACAGTAATTCGGCAATCATTTTACCGAACCTCCAAAGTTATTTAATTAACATAGTCGCAAATCATAGAAAACAAACTTGTTGTCAACAGAGATTTAACAGTGAAAATACAGTCCAGAAAGTCAACCATCCCATGATATGACCACTCGTCCCTAGTTAGAGCTGTTAACGATATGCCAGATATCCAAAACAATAACAATCCATTATATGATATACACAGTCATGTCAATGTCGTAACGTGCTTTCAATTTTTTGTGGGTTACTTCCAAAATTTCAGAATTTTTGGGCACTTTCTTCGGATTCGCTTATCCTTTTCTTGTCCTGATTCCAATCAAAACCTGCACGTAAAACGTACCCCAAAATCAGTCACTTTTATAACTCAGTCTTCTTTGACGACTGGGAAGATTCAACAACAAAATTTTGAGAGTTAGAGTAAAGTTTTTCCTTCAGCGCAGTCAGTGATGAATCCTATCTGACCGATGGTGTCTCTTCAGTCATTTTTTGCGATGAATAAAATGAATCATGAAATTTTTGTTATCTGAAGGGATGGGCGAAACCATGTTTGAACTATGAGCCTATATCTTAGTTAGATATCTCTCTCATATCAAAACAGTTCAATGCGATCGAAAAAATCTTTCCCATCTGAATTCCATGATAGGAAATGTTTGTGAAGCTATTATAGTCATTGTTTGCACCAATATAAAGTTACTTCTGCAAGTTAGTAGTCTCCATTAACAGCTTTCGAAAGCAGCAAAATCGTCACAAATACTTTAGTGAAGTTTGTAAACAAAAAAAGCAAGTTTCACACATTCATTATGTTCAAAAAGTATTGTCTGTTATTCCAATGTATGATAGAAGTCTATTCCAATACATTTGATGTTGGTTCCAAGCAGTATTCTTCTTTTTTCTTCCCAAGAATCACCAAATCTACTCAAAAAGCACTGTTTTGCAGTGCTTCCCTAGCCAAAAATGTAAACAAAATGGCTTCCGCCTCGATTTTTGACTTTTTGATAAATAACGAGATTGCTCACGGGAATTTTTTGACCCGCATTCCGCGCGATCGTGTTTAATCGCCCGCGCGTGTACGCTCTGTGAATTATGTCTGCTGTATATGGGTACTGTATGCTAGAAAAAGCTCCTCTCCTCAGTCTTTTGAGACTTTAAGGAGATTGGAGAGTGTCCTAACCCCCCAGATGGAAATTCTAATTTTACAGGCACTAGCAGAGTTTACAGCCCGTTCGCCCGTTTGCAGCAGCCCCACACTAAAGAGTCCTGTAAATCACCTGAGAATCAGCGATCTGCTTCCGCATGTTGGAAATGATCTAAAATCATTTGTTTAAGAAGTTAATACCTTGACAGGGTAAATAAAATTATACAGGTCATGGCAAATAAAGATATAATATATTTTATCGTTCACCGATCATCAAGTATGTTTAGTGGCCGAGTGGAGAAGGCGGTGGATTGGTAGGACTGTGAAAGTCGTTTTCGAGAGTTCGAATCCTATACGGTGCGTTGGAGTTTGTGTTATTTTGTCAGCATTGACCAAACTTTTTCTTGTTTTTTTCGAGGTCTTATTGATATTTATGAAAATTCCCGTTATATTTTTAAGAAACAAAAATGTGTCACCTCAGTACAGTTTGACTCAAGTACAGTATTTCAAAGATCAGGATGGTTATTAGTGGGTGGAGAGTCAAGAGTCAAGAGTCAAGAGTCAAGAGTCATGACTTACCCTTCTCTTGAAAATCCAGTATTCCAAAACTTTAAACTAAAAAAAAATGCATAAAAATCGACTTTCGTCTTTTTTAATTATTATCCCTTTTTTCAGAACCACAAGTGAAAAGAAAAGCAGCTAAAAAATGATTGACAGGTCTAAAAAATGATTGACAAGTGCGGGTTTGCTCGCGCGGGTTAAAAATTCTCGTGAGCAATCTCGTTATTTATCAGAATGTGATTTTTGTCCCGACACGAGCATCATCTGCAGCGCAGCGAGCGGCTCCAGAATTTGGCTAATGTTAAAAACGAAAGCGATTACGGCAAAAAGTAGCGATTTTCGTAATACCTCATTGCCACCATAGCGAGCGCAGCGAGTGGAGGTGGCTTTCATAGCTTCACGCAAGTAATATTGGACTGGAATCTCAAAATTTTGCGAATTGTTTTGTTGTCGCGTAAGCATTTCCGTAGTTAGCCTATTCCGTAAATGTTCGGTCACTGCTCGGTTTTCCCTAGACTAGCGGGCCTGTGGTCTTTAGCCTGCAAACCTTTTGTTGTTTACGGCAGACGCCGCGGGCATTTTACCGGGGATTTTATTTCTTTTTATCCGCTTATATAGAATTTTCTCTTTTGAATGTTACAGGAATCTGGAAGTTTTAAAACTCAACTTTACTCAGTCTCAGACATTCTCCTGCAGTCAAAACGCATTAACTTTTGACTTTGGGATTAAACTGGAATACATACTTGCAAACTTAATAGTGAATTTGCTGACAGTCAAATTATACAATCTGTCTCCTGTATTAGACATTCAGATTGACATATTTTTCGGCTTACAGTTTGTTCGAAGCACGTTCAACTGCCACAGCTGTGAGTAAGCAACTCCAGCTGGGATAAACACTGTCAAGCCCAGTTTGAGTAAGCAACTCAAGCTGATTGAAAGTACAAGAAATTAAAGTAAAGGAATTATATTGAAACTGAATTACACACGTATAAACTATAAAGCAAGGTCCCAAGGGAGGAGTCAAATAAAAGGGGAAATTGAATTGCGTTCTGCATAAAAAAAAATTTTCACAGCAATGGAAGAGGATGACTTTTTAATTGATTTAGACACAGCATTGAGTATTGCCCATTTCCAAAATTCAAGCAGAACAAGTGGTGGTCGTACATATTCTTGCGCTGTTGATTGTTTTCTCGAGATAAGTTATCGCCTACTTCTTCCTGAGATTAAAGCCAAACTCCCCTTTGAAGAATTAAGTGAATTCTTTTATTTGCTTAATATAAGTGGTTCAATGGAAATTCCAATTGAAAATGATGTCACTGATGTCAAAAGTAATGCGTTTAGACTGCTGGACGAAATTCGAGAACCAATATGGTCAAGAATTATTGAAAATTGTGGTACGTTTGCTAATAGAAATAGTGATGCACAGTTTACAGAGCTTTTTTCAAGTAACCTTTTCAGGAAATTATCAGAAGGAGAGAAAAGATTTTTTGAAACAAGATTTGATGTTCGAGCAACTTGTACTGGTTGTGATAATGAGAGGCAAGTTAAAACAGGTATCATTGTTGCACTTATTTCAGATCTTTTATATCCAGAGATTACGATAGACCCAAACAACTGGCCAGATTGTGTGAATAACGCTCTTGATCCAAGTACAGAAGTTTACTGCAATACATGTTCTGTCAATATTCCTGCCCAGTATCAATCTGTTGACCTTCCTTGTTATTTGTTAATAGAATTTAGTTCTACGATTCACAACAGTTGTAGATTTTTGGATCACATTATAGTGAAAGGAAATACCTATAAATTACAAGCCGTTGTTAGAAATCAAGGTTTTCATTTTGCATGTGGCGTATTTATCGAAAACAAATGGGTTTACATTGATGATTTGAAACCTAACAAAATATTTTATCAAAATTCAAATGCAATGTTTTCAGAAAATGATGGAGGATGGTTTTTTGCTTTTTATAGAAAAACTGACGAGGAAGTAGATTTTGTCATACATGATGCAACTGCTAATATCACAACAAATCCTAATCTAAACGAAAATGTCAATAAGGAAAATATTCAGACAGACAAAATTAAAAAAGAATACCCAAATCGAAAAAGAAAATTTGTCAACTATGAAGGTCTTTGTAGTAACAGTAATAATAAAAAAGGAAAGCTTGATGATTTATTTAAAGCAATTGACAAAAGGATACAATGTGAAAATAGAAAGGCAAAATATGACCCTTTGAAACGTAAAGAGCGACATCAAAAATCTTATGAGCCTTTAAAACGTAAAGAGGAACATCAAAATTCTTATGACCCTGAAAAACAAAAGGCAAAATATGACCCCACAAAACGGAAGGAACAGTATCAAAAATCTGACAACCCTGAAAAACGAAAGGCAAAATATGATTCAACAAAGCGAAAAGAAAGCTATGATTCAAAGCAACGTAAAGAAAGACATTGTTCTAAAAAACAAGATAAGAAATCAAAATCGCAAGAAACAGAAAATGATACCAACATTAGTAAAGATATGAAAGATTTTCAGAAATCCATGAAGTTCTCAATGACTCAATGTCAAACATGTTTTGAATCTTGGCCGGTAAAAAGTACCTCCAGATGTAACTCAGTCGATGATTATATTTGTACGCGTTGCAAAAGAGACAAAGGAACTCCTAAAAAATTCAGTGCTGACAATAATATGAAGCCAAGTCCAGTACCAGAAGCACTCCAAGGTCTCACGCAAGTTGAAGAAATGCTTATTGCTAGAGCTTTTCCTGTAATGCAAGTGTACACCCGACCAAGAGGAGGTCAGAGAGCTTATAAAGGTCACGTTTTGAATCTGCCTCACAATGTACAAAAAATTGCAGATGTCCTACCAAGAGAGCCCAGTGACATTCCTATAATGATTTTTAAAATAAATGGGAAAAATAATACCTCAAAAGAACTTGTTGTTCGACGTGAAAAAATCTTACAGGCATTATTATGGTTAACTGGAAAAAATGAAAAAGGTGAACCCAATAACTTTCTATATAGTGAAATCAACATAAACATGGAAAGACTACAAAAACTCCCTGAAAACGGATTCATCAATTTACCAGACTTGCATGTACAAATGAATGAGAAAAGTGAAAATGAGAACGGTGAAGAAAGCGAAAGTGATGCGGAAAATGAAGATGTCAGTGAAAGGGAAGAATTACCAGATTTAGGTCCAGTTAATGATGAAGATGAAGAACGTGTTTTTGATGAAAACACTGAAATGAGAAGTTTCTTACCATCCAAACTAAAGAAAGCAAAGGAAGCTGACTTAACAAAAAGTGAAATTTTGAATACAAAAACTGAACTTGATATTGGAAGTTCTCCACTTAGTGAATTCAATACACCCTACTTAGCAAGTCTTGCGTTTCCAACATTGTTTCCAGACACAAAAGGTGACCCAACTAATCCTGCGATTATAAGGGAAATAGCAAAAAGTGAAACAGAGAGTTTTGCCGAAAAATTGAAGCATTTAATCAAATTTGCAGAAATTGATGACAAAGGAAAGTGGTTTTATAGATTTGCATCTCATCCAAGATTTTCATTTTGGGGCTTCAATATGCTTTATAGAAAACGGTTGATTAGTCAAGGAAATTTTTTTATCAAGCAAAACCCAGGTGAAGCTAACTTGAGCATTGAAGATTTGCAAGATCTCGTAAGGGACAATGATCATTATGTAGTAATGAAAAAACTGCAAAGATACTCAAAGAATGTTACAGGTACCAATGCCTATTGGTGTGATGTCAAGGAAAAACTAAAAGCCACAATAACACAAATGGGCACGCCGACTATATTTTGGACATTAAGTATGGCTGATTTTCACTGGCCGGACATTCATGATTTATTTTCTTCAAATGATGAATCTGAATCTGCTGACTTTAGACAGAACATTGTTGATAATCCCCATATAGTAGATTGGCTTTTCACTGAACGAGTAAAAAGTTTTGTAAAACATTGGTTGTATGAATCTTTAAATGCAGAATGGCATTGGTATAGGTTTGAATTTGCTGTCATGCGTGGTTCTATACATTGTCACGGTTTAGCAAAATTGAAAGATGACCCAGGAATATGTGAATTAACCGAGAAGGCTCTGCAAGGTTTTTTGGCTCAACATACTTTATCAAATCAAACAGAGATTGACCTTGAAAATAATACTCTTTTAAATCTTGCTGTAATTGAAGGAAACAATGCAGAAAGACAAATCTGTGATTATATAGATTCTTTAATGACAGCTATGAATCCAATTGAAGGACCTGTTGATGAATGGGAAAAGCCAAATGTTCATCCTTGCAAAAAAAGACTTGAGAATATACCTGAAGAAGATTTAGAACAAGATTACATAGATCTTGCGAATTGTGTTCAACGACATACAAAGTGTAGTTCCGCCTATTGTCTCAGAACCAAGAATGAAAAACAGGAATGTCGTTTTAAATTTCCTTTTGAATACTGTGAGAAAACACATTTAAACTTTGAAAAAGTAAAATTGAAAGGAGGTGGTGAGAAGTATGTTCCAAACATTGTTCTGAAAAGAAACGATCCTAGAATGAATAGGCATCAACAGCTTCAATTACAATCATGGAGAGCTAACTGTGATATACAAATTATCCTTGATCACAATGCTTGCTTGAATTATATTGCTAAGTATGCATCAAAAGCAGAAAAGATATCTGATGTTGCAAAAGAAGCGTTTACATCTGTCATTGGTAATCTTTCAGGAAAGGAGACTTCTGGTAATATTTTTCGAAAACTGATTATCAAATCTGTCGGTGAAAGAGACTTTAGTGCTCAAGAAGTTATGCATCAAATTATGTCCTTGAAACTATATTGCTCTTCATTTGATGTTGTAAGTTGCTCTCTTGAGGGATCAAGACAAATGAAAATTGTCAATGATGACATTGAAACCAAGACCTCTTTCTTAGATGATTATGCTTCTAGATATGTATATGAAGATAACGAAATTAGGCAGAGTAACCTCATAGATTTCATTTCGAACTGGAAATAAATGCTAAATAAAAAGATTCAAAAAAGGAAAAATGCAGTTGTTGTTCGTACTTTTCCCAATTATAGTCCAAACCAAAAGAATGACAGTTATCCTTTATTTTGTAAATTTCAATTGATCAAGTACAAACCATGGAATGATTCTATAGATAGTCTATGGGAAGGTTCACCAGCAACCAATGAGACATATTGCCAGAAATGGAAGGAGTTTATTAACAGCTCTTTAGGAAGAGAATTAGTTCCAGATTGGAGAAGGCATTACATCAATGCAAACAATTTTGAATGTCAGCTTGAAGATGAAGAAAGTGATGAAGACGAAAGTGAAAATATTTTTTTACGTGAAGATTGGATGGATATTGCTGACCTGAATTCCATACCCAATAATATTTCCTTAGAAAATCAACAGTATTGGACTGATTCGTTTGATTCCTATACTCAAGAGCAAATTAATGCAATGCCATTTTGGATTGAAGAGAAGAAAAAAACTTTTGAGAACGAAAATGCCACAGATTACAGTCAATATAAAGTCGAAAACTTAAATGCGGAACAGCTCCAAGCTTACAATATTGTACATGATCATGCTCAAAAAATAAATGCAGACCCTTTGCAAATGATAATTACTGGGATAGCAGGAAGTGGAAAGTCATATTTGATTAACTGCATTAAAAAACTTCTCGGTGAAAAGTGTTTATTGACATCCTATTTTGGTATTGCTGCATTCAATATTAATGGGAAAACGTTGCACAGCACTCTTAAATTGCCAATTAGAAACAAACTGAACCATGAACTCAAAGGAAATTCACTTGATAATTTACAAACTGACCTTGAAGATATAGAGTATATCATTATTGATGAATTTTCTGTAGTAGGCCAAAGAATGTTAGGCTGGATAGACAGTCGATGTCGTCAAGCTAAGAGAAACATGGAAACATTATTTGGTGGAATATCTATTATATTATTTGGAGACGTTGCACAACTGCCACCTGTTATGGATGATGTTTTGTATAGTTCTTTTCCAAAAAAATGAAATAGCACTTGCTGGCTATGTTGCCTATTGTTGTTTTAGAACTGTTGTGAAACTCAAATCAAATATGAGATCAGCTGGTGAGAATGAGTCTCAAAAGAAATTTAGAAAAGCTTTGAAAAATTTGAGAAATGGAAAATCAACAATGGAAGACTGGAATTTTTTTTTGACTAGACAGCCTGAAAAAAACCCTGTTGACTATGATAAATGTATTAGACTGTCATTTGCAAATGAAGTTGTGAGAGAACATAATGGGAGAATGTTGGATTCTTTACAATCACCTATTGCAGTCATCAAAGCAAAAAATACTCCACCAAGTGCGTCAAAATCTTCCTCAGAAGAATTTGGTTTAGTAAATGAAGTTTTCCTTGCTAAAGGTGCCAAAGTAATGCTTACAAGAAACTTGTGGTCAGATGTAGGGCTTTGTAACGGAAGTTTAGGCATTGTCAAAGACATAATATTTCAAAGAAACCATCTACCACCTGCGCTTCCTATAGCTGTTATTGTAAAATTTGATAAATATACAGGGCCAAGTTTTTTTGACGACGAAGATAGTTGTGTTCCAATCGTGCCTATCGTTGAGACTTCATCTGAAGATAATATTCAGAAAGAAAGGATGCAGATACCTTTGAAGCTTGCATGGTCAATAACAATTCACAAATCTCAAGGTCTAACATTAGATAAAGTTGTAGTGGATTTGGGAAAGAAAGAAAGCATGGATGGTTTAACTTATGATGCATTATCACGTGTGAAAAAGCTAACTGACATGGTCATTGAATCATTTCCATTCGAAAGAATAAATAAATTGAGTGATGGGAAAAGATTTAAATTTAGAGTGCGCGAAGAAAGCAGACTAGAAGAGTTAGCATCAAGAAATAAGAATAGATATTAAGAAATGGATGAAGGAAAAAGTTTGCATGAAGAATGGAGACTAGAAAAATTAGCACAAATAACAAATGAAAAGAAATGGTCTTAATTAGGCGCTAAAGATAGTAAAATTTCTTGCAATATACCTTTGTATATGAAATCTTGACTTTTACTTCAGATCAAAAAATTGAAATATTTTTGACAGAAAAAATGAGTTCCGAATCAAACCATTCAATGTCCCAAGGTTAGTTTTATTTTTACATTCTATTTTTTAATATCAATTTTGCAAAATCATATTTTGCGAATTTTCTTCTTTATCTTATTGTTTTTTTGCAAGACGAAAATCTTCTTTTCCAAGCTTCTCTCAGTAAAGAAGGAAATAGGGCCAAAATATGTAATTTCTGCTTTTTTTCTTAAAACCTTTGCGAAACTTGCGAAATTTAATTCCAGCAAAATCTATCAATTTATGCTAATCGCAAAAATAAATTCTCGCAAAAATTTTGAATTTCGCGAAAAAAATGTTTCGCAAAAAATTAGTCCCCTTTTTTAAGGGTAATTTAATCCGCACTAATTCCTTCGATTGATTATTGCAGCTAATTTTGCAAGCTCTTTGCTCAAAATTTATTTTGACTAAAATCCTTTTTTGTTTTTACTATATCTGTCTCAATATTCTATTTTTAGATTCTCTTTCAACAACACCTGAAAAAGCTGATACAAAAACGCCAGTTTTTAGAGTTAGCAGTTATAGAGGTACAGTATAAATTGTCAATCACATTTTTATATACAAACAGTTTTAGATGATTCTCTAAATCACATTTTATGTCTACATGCAACAAGCGAAAAAATAGGAAAAAATATTTGAGCTGTTTTCATTTCAATTTTTAAATGGTAACTTTTACCTCATGCAACTTTAAAAATATCTTTTAATTTAATTTTTTCATTTATAAAGACTCGGCACCAGGAAGAAAACGACTTTATTATTCACCATCAACACCATCATCCTCTCATTCACAATCATCCTCTCGTTCATCACCAGCTAAGCAATCTGCTAATTTACAAGGTAATTTAACTTCATTTTACAATTCAGTTGACAATGTCAAGCTGAACGATGTCTGATTTCAAATGCCAATTTTTGGGTTACCCTTAATAAAGGAAGAAATTTTGGCAGGAATTTAATTTGACGGGAGGCCGAAAAAGTTTTTTCAGAAGGAATTTAATTTGGCGGATCAGCAATAAAATTAATTTCTGCGTGAATTTAATTTGGGGGACAATGGATTTTAAAGTTCAAAATCAAGGTGAAAATGTTAAAAATACACCCTTTTGGGGCAGAAATAGTGAAAAATTGAACTAAATATGAGAAAATTTGGCAGGAATTTAACTTGGCGGATGACGGAAAAAGGAAATTTTGGCGGAAACATAATTTGGCGGATTTTGGCCAATCCACCAAATTTTCTGTTTGGCAAAATTTCTTCCTTTAAGGTAGTTTGTCAGAGCTCAAATTCCTCCCCCCAAAAAATTAGACTTTATTTTATTTTATTTAATTATCATAAATTTAATTTTATTTTATTTAGATTTAACTGGTTACATTACAAATGTCACTCAATCAGTCATGAGCAAGCACACTGGAAACGAATATTTTGATGTACATTTAAAGACATCACCCAATGAACAATCCATTATTCGCGTGATGAAAAAACATAACCGTTCCATCAAACGATCTTTTTTCCTAGACGCGCGGCAAATACCAGTTAGACTGACAAAGCTTACGCAAGGTGACAACGTGCTGTTTTATAACTCAATTTACAAATTCTCGACGGTCATAAAGGAGCATGTTACCACCAATTTTAATTATGAAGATAATTTGTTCACGCCCATCAGCACCATCATATCAAATGAAATGGGCACTTTTAACGTAAAAGGTGCGTTCGCCTGGATCAAAGATGAAACCGTCGTTGAAAAGAAGGATAAATCCAATGAAAGAGCAAGAGATGGAGTCATTGTGGAAACCACTACTTCTTCTATTTCAGTCACAGTGTGGGGAAAGATGATAGACAAGATTACCACCGAAAAGGCTGTTTACGAGTTTACCCAACTTAAACTGAAAACACTCTGGTCTTATCCAAAATTGGATGTGACTGACACGTCAACAATCGAAATTGATGCTTCTGCTGTAACAGATGTTAATTGGAATATAGTGGATATGTTAGATTGGGATAAAATAGAGAAAGCCCACAAGGATAAATTCTTTCCTACTATCGTCGCTTCCATTATTGGATGTTCCGTTGATCTGTTTCCAACTTGCGTTCATTGTAAGAAAAAAATCACAGTGCCCCCAAACCAAAAGAGTTTTTCATGTCAGCTCTGTGGAGGAAAATTATTGATTAGCAAACTACCATTAGGATTTGTGGGTAATGTCCAACTTGAAAATAACGATGATGATCCTCTCTCCTTAACGTTCTTCCCCGAGGTTTTGCATCCTTTCCTGGGAAAGAACTTTCTTCATTTTGAAAAAGAAGATATCGAAGATAAGATATTAGAGCTGTCGGACATGGTTAAAATAACTTATTCAAAAATCAAACGCACGATCACAAAAATTACAGAACTTGAAGAAGAAGTGGATTTGATTTGATTTGGTGAAAAACTTTATTGTTTTTAAGATTTTTGTTATATATTGAAACCATAACCGAGTTTGCATTAGCATAAAACGTTATTATTTATTTTGTTCTTCTGACGATTCAAGTCTAAGGTTGTCCTATAGAAATGTTCTAATTCCTAAAAGAATTTACCATTTCCACATAATGCCATTTTCACATGGAAAGGAGTTTTACAAGGAAATCGACCTAATGGCTTAGCTTTTGTTCAAGTTCTTCTTTGAACAACATGTGCGGGCACACGTTGATCGAAGTGAACTCTTTTGCATTACTTTTGTTTTACTTTACTTTACTTTTAGCATATTTTGCCTTCTGTTACCTTTATTCCATTCATTTATGAGTCGAAAGAAATCTTTTTGACACGTTTCATCGTTGGTCATCATGTAATTTATTCTGATTGATGATTATTTGTATAATTTAGATACAACTTGTACAGATCTAACACATGACATAAAAATAGTTTATTCTATAGTTTATTCTATGAAAGTTTTATATTTTAACATCGAAAGTAGTAATATTTTGGTTTATATTTATATCAATCAAAACAGAGAAACACTCACAAAGTACGTTTGCTGCCAAATAATTTCATGAAAGAAAGTTTAAAAGGGGGAGGGAAATTAGGTCCAAATAGCTGAACGTACTTTATGAATGCCTCGGGTTGTTGATTTTTTTTTACAGAGCCTTATTCCCATTTATTTATCTTTTGTTATAATACGCCTAACTTTTTTATTGGTGTAATAGACTTGTTGTTTTTGAAAGAAAGCTTTATGCAAAATTGATTTTGTGCAAAAAGATTTTTTCTACACTGAACTAATACCAGATCTAAAATGTCTTTTCGTATTGTATTAGTTTAGTAAGCCAATCGCCAATTAATCAAGCTTTTAAAGTATAATTATGGGTGGCATGTTTAGTGCAAGCTATGGCTAGTATATATTGATACTTGACTATACTGTCAGTAACCGAACTTAATCTAATTTTGTATTTTGAGAAATTTTTGAGTATGCGATTAAAATTCGACAACCAAACTTAGTCGAACATTAATCGGACAACAAAGTTCGACAAAGTTCGATTAAAAATACTGTTCGATTGGTTCGATTAATTACGTCTGGTCCAGTCTAGTCCTTCAGGCAGTCTACACTTAAACTCCTATATATATATCAGGATTAGAAACTAGGCTAGTCTTACCTTTTTTATTTTTCCCTTTACAATAATACAATGCTGACAAGTTGACACAACACATTGACAGTAATCCCTGACTGAGAGAAATTTATATCGAAATCTGGCTGCTGCAACAAAAACGAAAGTGGTCTCTTCTACCGATTGCTTCGGTCGTGGCTTCTTCGTAAAGACGAAAGACAGATCTGGACTTATTTCGTACTTTCCAGTCTCTTGTTCGTAGTTTTTCTGACTTTCTGGTTCTGTGTGAGCAATGTCAATTGAATTCTCTACCTGGTCAGGAAGACCAAAATGAAGTTAGCGGCAATACAGATTCATATTCAATATGCAAATCCAGATTCCAGCCACCGACTCCAAAATTAGAATGGACAGTAGATAAACCCTTCAGTGACAATTTCCAAAAAAAATTGAGTTCATAAATATTTTCCCCTGAAACTAGTTTACGGAAACGTCCTCAAAGTTGACATTTCCAAAAAATTGAAAATTGCGTTTTAGGTGTAATGGACAACTTGAATCGAATTCAATGGACTCCAAAAATAGAGGGGACAATTAGATAAACCCTTTTCTGACATTTTCGAAAAAAAATTGACTTCATACCTCTTTTTGCCTAAAACTAGTTTACGGCAACGTCCTCAAAGTTGACATTTCCGAAAAATTGAAAATTGCATTTTAGGTGTAATGGACAACTTGGATCGAATTCAATAGACTTCAAAAATAGAGTGGACATTAGATAAACCCTTTTCTTACATTTTCCAAAAAAATTGACTTCATACCTCTTTTTCCCTAAAACTAGTTTACGGCAACGTAATCAAAGTTGACATTTCCGAAAAATTGAAAATTGCATTTTAGGTATGATGGACAACTTGGATCGAATTCAATAGACTCCAAAAATAGAGCGGACATTAGATAAACTCTTTTCTTACATTTTCCAAATAAAATTGACTTCTTACCTCTTTTTCCCTAAAACTAGTTTACGGCAACGTCATCAAAGTTGGCATTTCCGAAAAAATTGAAAATTGCATTTTAGGTGTAATGGACAACTTGGATCGAATTCAATGGACTCCAAAAATAGAGTGGACGTTATATAAACCCTTTTCTGACATTTTCCAAAAGAAATTGACTTCATACCTCTTTATCCCTAAAACTAGTTTACGACAACGTCATCGAAGTTGACATTTCCGAAAAAATTGAAAATTGCATTTTAGGTGTAACGGACAACTTGGATCGAATTCATTGGACTTCAAAAATAGAGTGGACATTAGATAAACCCTTTTGTAACATTTTCCAAAAGAAATTGACTTTACCTCTTTTTCCCTAAAACTAGTTTACGGAAACGTCATCAAAGTTGACATTTCCGAAAAAATGGAAAATTGCATTTTAGGTGTAATGGACAACTTGGATCAAATTAAATGGACTCCAAATATAAAGTGGACATTAGATAAACCCTTTTGTGACATTTTCCAAAAAAATTGACTTTATACCTCTTTTTCCCTAAAACTAGTTTACGGCAACGTCATCAAAGTTGACATTTCCGAAAAAATTGAAAATTGCATTTTAGGTGTAATGGACAACTTGGATCGAATTCAATGGACTCCAAAAATAGAGTGGACATTAGATAAACCCTTTTCCGACATTTTCCAAAAAAAATTGACTTCATACCCATTGCTAGTTTCATTTGACAAGGAAGAAGAAAAGGAAAGTATATTCGGTAACGTTCACGTATTGAAGGGTGTGCATATGTATAAAGGGATAAGTATCTGTGAAGATCTAACCCCTGATCAAAGGAAAGAATTCAAAAATCTTGTAATTGAAGCTAAAAGAAAGAATGAAAGCGAAACAGGTGGGATTTGGCGAGTCCGTGGCTCCTCAAAAAACGGATTCCGCCTCAAGAAGGTCAACAACCAACGACAAGATTAACTTCCACCAAAGAATGTAAGAAAAAATACGAAAATAACGAAAGAAATAAAACCCCAAAAAACAAGACACAAGATAATACAATAACTGCGAAGAATATAAAAATCATGTATACCAATGCAGACCAACTAACATCTGAAAAATTGGGAGAATTAAAAATGCAATCACGAAATGTAAAACCACACTTGATTGCAATTTGTGAAGTTAAATCAAAGGTTGGTGCACTGAGAGAACCTCATGAATACGAATTTGAAGAGTATAAGCTGGTGAACCATGAAAATATAACATCAAAAAAAGGACGCGGGATCATTATATTAGCTCACAACTCGATCAAGCATCTAATAGTTGGTGTAAAATCGGCGACAGAATTTGATGAATCATGCATAATCGAAATTCGACTTTGCGGCAGGGATGTGTTAGTTTTTGGATGCCTTTACCGTAGTCCAACAAACAACAATCATTCAGAAGAAAACAACGATAAACTCAACGAGCTGATCAAATCTATTGCTTCCGAGAAGAGATAAACTCATAAATGTGTCTTAGGTGATATGAACTATCCAACCATAAACTGGGATAACTGGACAACGTCACACTCTGAGGAAAGTAAGGAAGAAAAGTTTTTGGACGCTCTCAGAGACGCGTTTTTCTATCAACTTGTTGATGAACCAACGCGATGCAGAGGAACAGACGAACCTTCAACGATAGACTTAATACTTACTCATGAACAAAATCAAGTAAGCGACCTTCAGTACCTGAGCCCCCTTGGGAAGAGCGACCATAGCATATTGGTGTTTACGTTTGATTGCTACACTCAACGCAAACCCAATTCGAAAAGATACAGTTATGAAACCGGTGACTACACAAAGATGAAACAACACCTGAATGATGGAGAATGGTCGAAAAATTTGATCAAAGAATTGAGAGGAAAATCAGTAACAGATACGTGGACAATCTTTAAAGGAGAAGTTCTTGATCTGAGAAGCCAGTTTATTCCAATAAAATATATTGATAATCAAAACTGGAAACTCAAGGGAGCTATACCAATCAAAAAAGAGGTCCAGAATGAGATAAAACAAAAACGACAACTTCACAGGCTCTGGTTGAAGTCTAAAAACCCGGAAGAAAAAGCTAGGAACCGTACAAACTACGTAACATCACGGAACAGAGTGAACCGAAAGATAACACAAGCTCGAAGGTCATACGAAAAAGGTATCTGCGACAAGTCGAAAAGTAAACCAAAGATCTTCTGGTCACATGTCCGAAGTAAACTAAAATCTGCAAGTGGGGTTTCATCCCTGCTCGAAACACCAAATGACATTTTATCTTTAAGACATGAACCATGAAAAAGCAGACATCCTGCAGAAACAATTCTGTAGTGTTTTCACAAAAGAACCCGAAGGAGAACTACCGGAATTCCAGTCCCGCACAGATCGCGTCATCAAAAGAATGCCAATAACAAAAGATCTTGTTTACAAATCTATACTGAAACTTGATGACAACAAATCATTTGGTCCAGATAAAATGCATCCAAAAATGTTAAAAGAACTTGTAGATTATATCGCAGAACCCCTTGCACTTTTAATGATCGAATCGTCATCGACGGGAGTCCTACCGGAAGAATGGAAATTATCATATGTAACTCCAATTTATAAGAGCAAAGGAGCACAAAATTTGGCTGTTAACTACCGACCTGTAAGTTTGACATCGATCGTTTGTAAGCTGATGGAAACAATTCTACGAGCGCACATTACACAGCATCTTGACGACCTGGAACTCCTTTCAAATAAACAATATGGTTTCATTAGCAAACGCTCGACAGTTACCCAACTGCTAACATTCATCGATAGATGCTGTGAAAGTACCTCAGAAGGAAAAGTGGTAGTTTGTATATATTTCGATTTTGCAAAGGCATTTGATACCGTGCCACACCGTCGATTGTGCAAAAAACTAATGGGATATGGATTCAAAGGACCTATACTTGATTGGATAAGAGCATTCCTTAACGGACGTAAACAACAGGTAAAAGTGAATCAGTCAAAATCAACAACAAATGATGTAGTAAGTGGAATACCACAGGGTAGTGTACTTGGGCCGCTAATTTTTGTTCTATATATCAACGATCTTCCTGATAAAATCATCTCATCCATACTACTCTTTGCAGATGATACAAAGATATTTAAAGAAGTTGACTCCATCGATGACTCTCATACAAAAAGATATTGAGGAGCTGGAGAAATGGTCTAAAGACTGGTTGCTTCAGTTCCATCCAGACAAGTGCCATGTACTTACAATCGGAAAGTTTACAAACATTAAACAAGCACATCCATAAATGGAAATCAACTGGAACATGTTTTCATAGAGAAAGATCTTGGTGTTGTTATTGATGCAGAGTTGAGTTTCGAGGAACATATCTCCAAGCAAGTCAACAAGGCCAATTCGATGCTTGGAGTTATTAACCGTGGCTTCCAAAACCTTAGCCCGCAGATTTTTCTTACTTTGTACTGTACTTTCGTTCGACCGCATCTGGAAGGAGTGCAGAGACGTGCGACAAGGCTTGTAAAACTTTACAAAAATCTCTCTTATGAGGATAGACTACGAAGCTTACAATTACCAACACTAGAGTTTCGTAGAACTTTTTGTGATGCAGGTCTATAAGCATCTTCACTTATAAGATAAAGCTACGATTCCAAAGAAAACTACACACCGACCACGTCCGAATCGACAACACAAAGATGAACTCCAGCCGAACTTTGCAAGTGATGGATTCCGCGGCCCGCAAACAAAGTCGTTCTACTACAGAACCATCCCTACGTGGAATAAATTGCCGTCTGAGGTGGTAGCTGCTGTTTCCATAAAAGGCTTCAAAGAAAAGTTGAAAGAAGCATGGAAAAACCATCCAAAGAAATTCGTTACACGAAATTTGTAAATTGAGATCGGTTTAGAGGCCCACTGAGTGCCTACAACCTGTAATATTCATTTTAATAAAAAAATACCTCTTTTTCCCTAAAACTAGTTTACGGCAACGTCATCAAAGTTTACATTTCCGAAAAAATTGAAAATTGCATTTTAGGTCAATCAGAACGTTTTCAAGCATTCAAGAGTATTTCGGTGTCAAAGTACAGAAGGGATGCTTGTAAAGAGCTTGATATTATTGGTATAGGTTTATTTAAAGCCATGGATTATGCAAGCTACACGATCAAACACAAATTAACAGCACCGTGTAAACATGATCCAAATGACTTGGCAAGTTTGGATGGAAATGAAAGAATCAAAATTCCATTTCTCAGACATGACTACTATGAAGCCGTTGGATTATTATTGATCCCAGAAGTATATACTTATTACGTAATGGCAAAAAGAAGTTTAACATACAATGAAGCTACCAACTTTATTTATGGAATCGAAGTTCCGACCACTTTCCATGTAGATATTCTTGCCCAGGTAAACTTAAACTCATAAAAAGATTTTTTTTAAAGCCTTCAACGCAGAAAGATTTGTCCTAAATGGGAACCGGTTATTAAATAGAAGTCATAACAAGTTTCTAAGTAGACGGATAAATCTGTATAAAATTGGGTGGTGGATAGGTTTTCCTTGTGTTTCGAGATTTGTGCGTGAAGATCTTTCTAACTGAAGGGAACTTTTGCAGAAACTAATTTTCATGGTCGAAAAAAAATCGAATTTTGTAATATCTTCAAAATGATATCAGAAAGATTTTTTTGTTCAAGTTTCACTCAATTATCTTCTGACACATTAAGTTGTTAGTAAAGTCAACTATACATCTAGTTAAAAAGATCATAAGCGTTTTGCTAAATTGCTAAATGCTAAATCACTTTTGAGAGCATTTTCTTGAATTTTTCGCGGGAAATAATTTTCGATGGATGAGTTCGCAAATATTTTCGCAGGTTGAAATTGTCGCAGTTTTGGCAAAAAACCGTGAAAAAAGCGATAATTAGTTTCCTCATAAGTTAGTTCCCTTGGTAATAAATTTTTCGATTATCATTTTAGCAAAATACATATGTACGTGCGTTATTCAAAATTGACGATGACATCATTTTCCAATGTAGATAAGTTTCTTCTCTTCTTGAAATACTCCTTGATTTCGAACCATGGACCGTCAGTATAATCAAATTATACACCTGCTGGCCTTTATTCAATTAAAAAATTGGATTAGTGGATATTTATTTTATTTTTTCTATAAAAAGGTTTATTCAAGGAGATTTTGACGCTGGACAGCGGGGTTAATTTGAGCATTTTCGACCATTCCTGTATTTATTTTAAAACTTTGCACAAATTTAAGCATAGTTCTCTGGACAATTTCATAAAAATGAAAGATTAGGTTGTAACATTATTATCCTCTTTCTATTCAAGCATCACTTGAAAATATTTTCCACCAGGAAACGGATGCTTTAGTTATCAAAACTGATTGTACAATGGATTCCAATAAATCTGGTAAGGTTTTCTAATTGCTCTCGAACTTTCAGGGAATTTCAGGTGTTGAAGGGGTGTTGAAGTAATTGGTCAACAAAGTGCACAAAGTAAAACAAAAAATACTACAACTATACTCAATCAAATTTGAATCAGATGATTTTTTTCGTTATTATCAAGAATAAAATCTTCGAATTATGTTCCTTTTCCTTTTACAGCTGGTAAGAATGAAGACGATTTTAAAAATCTAGCAAATGATATTTTCAAAGAAGCAGAAGCCCTGAAATGTCGGAGCATTTCTATTGCCGCAACAGAATTCAAATCTGTCAGCAGAAAGAGGGTCGCTGAAATTTATCTCGAAGCTTTAAAGAAAAAGAATATGGGACACTTGAAACTCGCCAGCTCGGTGCCGTTTTTCGAGATCTCGATAAAATTTTATTGAAAGGACAGAAAACGAGGACCATAGAACAAACAGAAGATAGTTAAGAATATTATGTAAAAAAGGTTTATATTATATTTTAGTAAGTAGAAAATTACCTCAGTTGGCCAACCCAATTGCCCATATGATGATGACCAATTTTCAATTTTTCGGAAATGTCAAATTTGAAGACGTTGTCGTAAACTAGTTTTAGGGAAATGCAGGTATGAGATCAGTTTTTTTGAAAAATGTCACAAAATTGTTTATCAAATGTCCACTATATTTTTGAATTCCATTGAATTTGATCCAAGTTGTCCATTACACCTAAAATGCAATTTTCAATTTTTTCGGAAATGTTAACTTTGATGACGTTGCCGTAAACTAGTTTTAGGGAAAAAGAGGTATGAAGTCAATTTTTTTTGGAAAATGTCAGAAAAGGGTTTATCTAATTGTCCACTCTATTTTGGAGTCCATTGAATTCGATCCAAGTTGTCCATTACACCTAAAATGCAATTTTCAATTTTTTCGGAAATGTCAACTTTGATGACGTTGCCGTAAACTAGTTTTAGGGAAAAATAGTTATTAACTCGATTTTTTTTGGAAATTGTCACTGAAGGGTTTATCTAATGTCCACTCTAATTTTGGAGTCCATTCGACGGTGTCTGAATGAGATGTGATCAATTATATTGGGACGTGTAAAAAATTTTTTGAATCGGTGGCTGGAATCTGAATTTGCATCTTGAATCTGAACTGTATCTGCCGCTAACTTCATTTTGGTGTCAGGAAGTCCCGGCTAAAAGGTTGAAGTTCATTTTGTTTTGGTCACGTGATCGAAACGCATGGGTAGGTTTTCGGCGGAGGCGAGTCTGCTACCTTAGGACTGTTCAAAAAAGTAAACATTACCTTTTGTTTTTCATGGAAACAAGATGGCTGAGCACCTTGGAAATCTTTGAAGAAATGGTTGAATCTGATACAGAATTTGACTTACTGGACCCCATTGAGGATATTTCTGCATTCTTTGAGGTTTTAGATGAGGATCTCGAATTGGGTGAGGTTGTTGTGGGCATGGTCGAAGAAGTCTCAACTAGTGAAGCTTCTTCAGAAGAGAAGGGGTACTCATCAAAACCTCAGTTTGTTTGTAAATATTGTGGTAAAATAACAAAATCAAAAGGAGGGTTAACGAGGCACATGTCTTGCATGCATGTAGAGTACAACTATGTAAATTACTATCAATCTAAGTTAGATGGTGGCTCGTTGCATGACTTGATCAAGAATCCAAAAGAAGTTCGAGATAATTTCAAGTGCTATAATAACCAAGTCTGTGAAACGCTCATTAAAGAAGCAAAAGAAATTTTCAAAATCCTTGAAAAATCTGGAAATGTTGGTAAGTTTCTCGACAGCTTTTTTGATGCGTTTGCCCTTGATTCTTGCAGTTACTTTCCATCCTTATCATTTCCTGCTGCAACTCTTTTGATAACAAGGTTAGGTGAGAAGATCGTCCATTTTTATAAATCACCTCAATGCAATGTTGACTTTACAGCAGTGGCAGAAGAAACACCTTTACAAAGTTCTAATTTCAAAATATCTGAGCAGAAGTCAGTTAATAAGATCTTTCTGATGGACCGGTTATGCTGTTTGTAAACATTGTGGTCATCAGGCAAATACCAACCATATACCCTCACTTTGAAATCAAGAGATGAGTTTATAATGATTTCAAGTTTTGGTATGGAAAACTTGGAATCCTCAAGCTCATAAGTTAGAAAGCATTGCTCACCAGTGAAAACAACCTTCCAATTAGAAAGTTTCCACTTCGAACATTGACTCTTGAAATCCTCATAAGGCTCATAAGTTTCAAATACAACAACCTCAACATCAGTTTCTTCTTCAACCACTGGTACAACCGGAGTTGGGTCTGCAACAGGTGGTGGAGGCACACGAACAAGTACCCTTCGAGGAGTAGTTACACTTTTTTCATGAGATTTCTCAGGAAGATTGATCGTAGGCAAGGCATTTAACTTTGGTTTTCTCACTCCACTTAATGTAAACTCAAAGTCAGAATCTTTGTAATGCTTCCCACATATCCAAACTTTAGATCTCTCAATTCTCTTTTTTAAATCACTGTCAATAACATTTTTTTATCACATCCACCAAATTTTTCTTCCACTCAGCATCAATTAAAGAGACCAAAGATAAAGACGATAATGACTTCGTAGCCGAGATACCTAGCGACGTCAACATCAAGACAGTGCCAACATACATTTCCCGTATAGGAAAGGAGTCTGCTGACATGCGTCCGATCAAAGTTGTGTTTAAAGACACTCATTTTAAATACAGATTTATGAAGCAGTTGAGAGAACTAAAGAGATATCAAAAGTACGACAAAGTTAGCATAGCTGACGATTTAACCAAATCCGAACGCGAACAAGTTAAAGAGTGGCGAAAGAAAGCGGACGAAATGAATCAAGCGATGTCAGAGAAGGATCATGTTATAAGAGTCCGAGGAAGTCCTCATGACAAGCTTTATTTTAAGAAAGTATTTTGTAAACGATCGGTTTAAGAGGCCCATGCGCGCCTGAAACCGTATTTCTGTTTAATGATAATAAAAAAAATCATTTTCTAAAACACTATCCCAGTCAAACTTTCAAATATGGTCCTTTAATACAAACTTTACGTTTTGAGTCTAAAAATGGGTATTTCAAAGATGTTATGAAGCATCCGAAAAATAGGATAAATCTTTGTAAAACTATGGCTGTTCACCATCAAATGCTCATGTATCTTCACCATCGACAAACTAACATACTTTCTCGTAAACCCCCAAAAGGAATTTATGTTAAAGAAGTAGCTATTGAAACCATACCTATTCAGTTTCAAGATGCCATTGAAGAATCTTTAGAACTTTTGCCAGATGATATTCTGTTGATGAAGCTGTAGTATTGTCATTTGAGAGAGATGACTATGTATTTGGTATAATGAAGTTAATAATTTTTTTCCGATCTAGTGTATACTTAGTTTGTCAAAGAACCAACATTGAAAGATTTGATACTCACAGGCACTCGTACCAGGTTGCAGAAATTGAAGAATATAAAGTTGTCAATATAGATAGCCTGCTTGACTACCATCCATTAGGAGTATACAATATTGCTGGGAAAAAAATGATCCCACTTAGACATTACATTCCTTATGATTCATGACTAATAAATGTGATGATGATTTTTTTTATTGTTTAGAGTTCTACTTTTACCTCAAGTTTCAATTCTTCATTTGATCCCTATTAGGGAAGTTTTAAAGTCGTTTTTATTCAGTGTTGGAATATATTTTATACAGCTGGCGATGTTAATCACTTCAGTGTTGAAAATCGTTCAAAATTTTGGAAAAAAGTTTTTAAGTCGTTTTAAGAATTCTTTTCATCGTATTTTTTACAATGACATTTTTTTTGTTTTAAATCAGATTTAATAACTTCGGTGTTGAAAATTGTCCAAAATTATAAAAAAATTAGATTTTTTTTGGAGATTTTATATTATCAAACTAATGTTAAACAAAGTTGATGACATCATCGTAGTTGAGAGCTGGCCGTATCTTATACAATACCACATTAACAGAGACGATACAGAGTCATTTTTCCACAAGGGGCTCAGGACCCACTTTAAAAACATCAGGGCAAGCATCACCGATGTCAGTGAAGTTTTAGAAAATCGGCGTATTTATGGGAAAAAACGGAAAAATTCATAGATAACACTTCTACAAAGCGTGCGAGAGTTTTAAGTTGGGGCGTGCCAAACTACCTCCCACCCCGCGTAGAAGGGGAGAATGATGAGTCACAAAGTACTCTAAAAGGCTTCATGGTAAAGGAAGGAAGGAAGATGATACAGCAACGAGATAGTTTGAAATGTAAACATGCAATGGAGAAGATTTTCCTGCATAGACGAGCCCTCATAGTGAACGAGTTAGACGTGAAGTTGGTATCGGCTATAATCAAAGAGTATCCTCTACTTGCAAACAAGGATGAGGTAAGAAATTAAAATTTGATTTTGAATATCTGTCAGTCTGTAGAAGGACGCTTGTCTGTATTTCTTTTTTGAAGGAAATCAACCTGAACCAATACAAGTTTGTCAAACTTTGCACTATAAATGGGATCCTTTCACAATGTTGGGTGCAATGGAATGTCTTCAGCTCTAGTCGAAAAATTGAAAAAAGCGTAGTTTTAGACTAAAAATGCACCTTTGACAACTTTTTCCCCCTAATCTCATGGTTTTAATATGAATTATTTGTCTTAGCCCTAATTTTACATCAAACTCATGGACCTAGACCCCTTCAAGGTTTTCTAATGAACCAAAATATCCCATTTCATTTCAAATCGAGATTAAAAATTAATGGAGTATGGTCACATAGGTTTCTCTTTTGTTCCTGAGAGACTAGGAGGTTGTCTTTGAGGAACAAAAGAGTTGTTGGGATCTCTAAGAAATGGGAGCTAAAGTTGGTACTTTTTTCAGACATATCAGGCTTTTCGGGCCTCTAGGGGCCAGTGAGGCCGGAATTTTTTGTTGCAATTACCTCAAATGGATAGTCCAAGGATTGAACTCTCAGAGATAATCATTTTTATCAGATAAAAACTCCCCTGAGACTGGTCGGGTGTCTCTTAATTACCCCAAAAATCTAAATTGTAGCGTTTTTGTGACGTCATAGCTCATGCTATGATTTTTTTTGAAAATTGGATAGTTGACCGCCCATATTTTCAGGATAACCAAAAAAGAATTCCTCATTTTGATGTGAGAAAGCATAATTTCATAATAAAAATCAATTTAAGTGCAATGCCAAAAAATCCAAAAAAACTTCAAATTGCCATAAATCCGCTAAAACTGGCTCTTAAGTATCTATGTTATTCATTTTGTATTGGTTATATTTAATATTTTTTCGTTTTTAGATTCTTTCCGAGTTTTTCCGACTTGTTGATGGCTGGTCAATAACCAGTCGCTTACAGAACACGCTAAAGGATACGCCACTTAACAACATTGTAACGAAGGCTGACAAGACGCAGTTGGATGGTGTTCGCGCAGTTGTGGCAAGCTGTCGGATCGATTATTCAAAATTGTGTAAGTACTTTTTGCTTGTTCGCAACGGAAATATTCCATGTTAGACTGAATATTCGTGAACTTACTGCAAATATTAAGAAATGTCCACTACACTTATTTTAAGGACGCAGATTATTATTTATTTGAAATTTGAGATGAAATTGTTTTTATAGATGCCACGAATTGCTTCAAGATCCTTCTCACCCCGTATTTGTTGAGGGAAAATCCTATGGAATATTTTTCTGCTGGTGACGGTGCTCCAAGAATAATTTGTACCTCTGCCAAGTACGACCCTGCTAATTTTGCCTCGCTTCTTGGGGAGGACTCGGCCTTCGATGTTATGGTGGAGCAAAAGATTGTGGCGAGCTCCTCAAACTTTTTTGAATCGTTTTGTTTAATGTTGGCTACGTATTACGTGTTTAACATTGCCTATCCAAAACCATTGGTCACTACTCTTACATTTTTCCAGAAGTACATTTTGAAGATCAATGACTCAGCGAAAACATTACCCAGGGTAAACCGGCTAATCGTGCGCCTGAAAAAGTTTTCCAGTGTATAGATCGTGTAACTTATGGCATTTTGGACATGTTATCTTACTATACTAAAAGAATTTCATATTTTGAATGATAAAAAAGGGCAAGATTTTTTTACAGTGCTTTTCAATTTTTACTAAAACTACTAAAAAATCCATTTGAGACAGACTTCGAAGATAATAGATCTTATCGCCTTTATTGATTTTTCTAAAAAAACGATGTATTGTGGGATTGTTATGGAAGTATTACAATGGAAACCTCGAATGAATTCTATTGTAATAATCCCATAACAATCCCACAATTCATCGCTTTTTTAGAAAAATCAATAAATGCGATAAGGTCTATTAACCATACCATTTTTATCATCCTAAGGGCTTTTGATGCACAAGTTAAACCGACGTTTGCGACGATGGGAACGGTCTACTTTATTGCATGAAAATTTCGCGCCATGAATTTTTTGGAACCGCGAAATACACTTTTTCTCCTGGACCGCGAAATTAAACTGCTGCAAAATTCGCATCTTTACTTGAACCGCGAAATTAAAATGCCGTGAAATGTAATTTTAGGCAAAAAAACCGCGAAATTTTCATGCAATAAAGTAGTTTTTTACGATTTTCATTTTATTCTTTACCTTTTTCTACATTTTTGGTGTCAAAATGTTGTTATTACTTTAAGGGAACTAATTTTCGTAAAAATTAGTCGAAAGGTCATTTCAAAGAGCAATCTTTCAAGCTACTATTTCCTATTCTAAACTATTTTAAAAATCGAGCTGGTTTGATGATAGCTTTTCAGACTTCTTGTCCACGGTTTTCCATATTTAACTGCCCAAAATAAAATTCCTGCCCTCGTAAATAATAAAACTGAATACACGGTTGTGGGGGGGTTATCTATATCCTTCAAGGGTGTTCAATAAAGAAACTAATTTATATGTTTCATCAAATATACTTTCCGGTACTAAATTATTTAAGATAGCTGTAATATATCTTTACTCTTAAATATAAAAAAAAATTTATTTCGGTATAAAACTATTATGTAATAATACACCATTTCTTATTACTATATGTTCCAGTATGTTCCATTATGTAAATGATATACATTCCGCTGCTAAAATATTTAAGATCGCTGTAATATTTACTTTTGAATATAAAAAAGAAAATTTTGTTAGGTATAAAACTATTACTACTATATGTTCCATTATGTAAATGATTATTTACATTTAATTTATCAAAATTTATCTATAATTTCCAGTTCATAATTCTTAATTTCAAATAGAAAGTATTTGATAAAAAAATATGTTTTCAAATTGATTCCAACCATCTTCTCTCGTTACGTACGCATTACCTGAAGTATGAGAGAAGGAAATTTTCATTTTGTTAGATGTAATAAGACCATTAGCGTCTGATTTTAAAACAGACCTTTTAAAAGAGACCTTTAGGGGCTGCGATAACGGACTGTTTGAAGGGTCTTATTTCAAATGGAACCATTCGGTCTGGAATAGAAGCAGACCTTAACTGGTCTTAAATATCAAAAGATACCTTTAGGGGCTACCCAGGGGCTGCGATAACGGACTTTTTGAAGGGTCTTATTTCAAATGGGACCATTGGGTCTGGAATAGAAGCAGACCTTAATTGGTCTTAAATATCAAAGGAGAACTTTAGGGGCTGCGATAACGGACTTTTTGAAGGGTCTTATTTCAAATGAGACCATTGGGTCTGGAATATAAGCAGACCTTAACTGGTCTTAAATATCAAATGAGACCTTTAGGTGTTGTGATTACGGAGGTCTCGTTTCAAACAAGATCCATGGGTGTCTAAACCCAGCCTCTTAAAAGTCTTTTTCGGAACACAAACGTGGTCTTGATGGGCACCACTTAAGGGTCTTATTTGAATCAAGACCCTAGAGTCTGATTTACAACGAAACCCTTTAGGGGCTGCGATAACGGATCGCTAATTGAGACACCGTAAAGGTCTCAGGAAAAATCTTTAAAACTGAGAGTGAAGGCAGAGGATGATCGAATCATGAATCCAACACTAAGATGTTGTTCGAATGATGGTTCCAACACCAAGAAGTTGATCGAATGATGATTCCAACACCAAGAAGTTGATCAATTGATGGTTCCAATGCAGGAGATGTACGAATGATGAATCCAACACCAAGAGAATGATGGAATAATAGTTTCGACAAAGAGAATGATGGAAAGATGATTCCAGTACCATGAAGGGGATAACGTCGATATGAAAAAGGATCATAGGGATACAGGGATTGCCTTTACTTGATACTATTAATTAATTGATACTAGATAATATCATGCTACCTGTATCGATGAGAGACTAGTTTTTGTAATATTTATAATCTTAAGGGACTATTTATATTCTTTCTGCAGTCATGACATAATTTCCTGTATCAATCAGCTTTGCTGAATTTAGTTCGAAAACTCATTTTCTCTGGAAGGGAAAGTTTTGCAACTAAATTTAGCACGCTATAATATTCTAAACTTTTAGCCACCGAGCAGTCCATCTTAAGCAGGCGTGGACGACCGAAAAAGGGGCGAAAGGAATCCTTCGACAACGAGTGGTTATTGGAAATTCTGAGAACAGGAGAATTCTTGAATAAACAAATATTAGATAACAATGATTGGAAATTAATCGCCAAACTTATTTCAAGAAGCAGCAAATAAGAAAACGTTAAATTAAACGGTTGAAAAACTCTAATGTTGGTAGAAAGATCATGGGGAAATGTGTTGAAGATGGAGAAGATCAAATTGAAGATGGAGAAGATCAAGTTGAAAATGGAGGAGATCAAGTTAAGGATGGAGGAGATCAAGTCAAGGATGGAGGAGATCAAGTCAAGGATGGAGGAGATCAAGTCAAGGATGGAGGAGATCAAGTCAAGGATGGAGGAGATCAAGTCAAGGATGGAGGAGATCAAGTTGAAGATGAAGAATATCGACTGGAAGATGGTGAAGAAGAAGAATTTGAAGATGGAGAAGAAGAAATCGAGGACGAAGAAAAATACATTGAGGATAGAGAAGAAGAAATTGAGGCTGGAGAAGACCAATTTGAATATGGCGAAACTAGTCAACCAGAAGGTAATCATTATGAAAAGTCTCCAAGAACCTTTGCCAAAGAACTTGTTAGGATTATTTTCGACACAGCAACAAATCGAGCGATAAAGTTAGCTTTTCCAATTGATACATTGCAATTTAAGAGAACCCCCAGCACAATACACATCCCAACTTGACAAAAGAGGATTCGTCTTATGAAATGTTAAATCTAACGGATGCTTCAGAAAGCGAGGAACAAGTCGGTGATTCTCGAGATAAAAGTTTTTTCAATGAAGTTGGCTTGGACCACAAAACTGCGGAATGTCTTATCATTAACAAGGTGATAAAGAAAAAGATGTTTACAATGAAATTTGATGGCAGACAATTTTCTCATCGCATAACGCCAGAATGGAGAAGACTGCCTGTTGCTACTAAAAATGGCTCAAGAAGAAAGGGTGGTAGATGGATTGACGTTTTATTGAAATGGGTTAAGAAATCCAATCCCTATTGTTGTTGGAAATTTTACTACAACAACATCAAAAAGAAAGAATCAAACAAAAAAACACCAGCCACTTTGTTGCAAAAGCAAAGTACACTTTCACCAACTGCGCCTGTATAATTGTAGTCACGCAAAAAACAGAGAACTCAAAGGAAATAGCAATACACTTCCATGGTGATGTGAGACATAACATCACAATGCCAAAGGCGAGGAAAGTTAACGGCGACGCAAGAAATACCATCAAATCTACGTTTTTAAAAGATCCAAATCGAAGTGCAGCAAAGAGCTTTCGGAAGGGCTTATCATCGATACCAATTAAAGTTTTTTCCTCTGGTAATAGGGATACTGTTGGTTGTTCGAAACAAATCCATCAAAAAATCAGGTCGGAAGTCAATGTACAGCTCAACTCTGTAGAAAATCTTCATGGCAATCTGCAGACACTTCAAAGAAGATTAACAAAGGAAGACAAATCAGCTACACAAAAATTGGATTTGCGTTTCAGAAAAGTCTTTGGTTTCATTCAACATTTTGTTGTCACTGATTTCGAATTCAAGTTGGTATTATTTGAAGAGAAACATGTGAGGCTATTTCATGATTTGGCCCAGCGGGAAATCTTTTTCTTAGACGTTACCGGAAGAGTGGTAAAAAAATCAAAGAATTCGACAAATCATTTTTGTATGCAATGGTTATGAGACACCCCTTTGGAAAAACAGTTGCTATTCTTGCCTTAAATTACCTAACATCCAGTCATTCCACCGAATCAGTAAGGCTGTCATTGATGACGCTGAGAGAGAAAGAGAGAAAGCTATTTGACGAATGCTGCCAACCCAAATTAATCATCACAGACAACAGTAAAGTCTTGAAAGGTGCAGTGTTACGGGAGTATAATGGGGAGTTCGTCCTTGATTATGTCAATCGTGTTTTTGATTTACGGAAACTTTCTCCCAAGCAACTGAGGGTCGTGGCGAAGGTATTGACAGACATTTTTTCCTGCAGTGGTCACTTGTTGAAGCAAGTAAAAAGGGCCACTGTCAAAAAGTGTCCATCCATTAGAGATTTGGTGATGCATTGTATTGGACGTATGATTGTTTGCATCAGTTTTGTTATCCTGTTTGGAATAATCATAACCACAAGGTTTGTCAACAGCAAACTCAGGCAAGCTGTACGTACACTTGAAAACTACACCAACGAGTTCGAGGATCATCAATCGTTTGAAGCAGAGGAGGAGGATGAAAGCCAGGACGAAGAGGGAGACAGTGCTGAAGATACAGAGGAAGAAGATTTGGATGAAACTGAGAATGAAGAAGATCAACCAAAAAGCAAGAGCAATAAGGAGAAGAAGAATAGACAGACGAAGAAGAAGGAGAAAAAAAAGAAGAAACAGAATAAATGGACAGTTTCTTGGGATGAACAAATGAAGAAAGCCAAGGATGACTTTGAAACAAATGACGAGGATCTTGAAAACAACGAATATTATTCTCTTTCGTTTTTTTGCGTACTTTCGTAAATACCTTCTGAACATAACACCGATTTGGACGCGCATTTATGTTAAAAAACAAATTGAGATTGAAAACGTAAAGGGTAGAACGATAAAATATGACAATTCTACGAATGCAACGGTCGAAAACCTCTTTAAATATGTGAAGACTGAACTGGACACATCCTTACCCATAATACCATTCGCTGAAAACTACCGTGAAAATTTAAACAAACTATCAGTGGAGTATTTGAATGGTCTCATCGAGGGATGCGGAGAAGATGGAAGAAAAGAAGATAAGCAGCTAATCAAAATTCTGAGTGATGAATTGGAAGAAAATTATGTCACACCAGCAGAAACTGAAACTTGGTGCAGGAAGCGAAAGAGAAAACCAGGAAACCAATACCTCCAGCCAAGTAAAAAAGCCAAATTCCATTGCTCTACACCTGAAGCAGTTTCCTCAGAAAGTGGTGAATATGATGATGAGTTACCAGTCGAGACAGATGACGAAGGAAAGAAGGGAGAACATCAACAAAAAGAAGGAGAAGACAATGGTGCAAACGAACTGAATAATTCGATAGAAGATCAAAGAATTAAATCCAATTCCAATATAAGTTACTTTCAAGGCTATTTCGTTCATTGGATATTCATGATATGCACCATTGCAATGTCTTCTGTTCCACCCAATAGCTGATTGGTTGAAAGTGACGTATTGACTGCTTTTACGTCACTTTCAACCAATGAGCTATTGGGTCCATGATGTAATATCAGAAGACATTGCAGTGGTGCATATCATGAATTCGGGGAGAGAACATGGTGGCATGTGAAAGATGTGGGAAATGGTTTCATAACCAGTGTATCGAATTCGACATCACGTTTTTGAAACATGTCGATTTCATGTGTTACAGGTGTTTTGAAACTATGACTTTTGGAATCGCCAACTTTTTTCATTACTTTGTAAAGAATAAGTTCCCATCCTGAACGACAAAGGTCATGAGCTGATATTAAATGTTTTATCAAAGGAGCAACGTGAGTCCTATGCAAGTCACAAATTTCTCACGAAAAAGTTAGTGGTTGCTGAAAAGATATCTGTGGAAAGTAACATCGGCATTGTCAACAACAGAATGAATTGTTGGTTTTCCTCAGTGGTTCATTGCCTTTTCGGATCCAGTGTAAGTTGTATTCGTGGGTCTCTCAACGAGAGCCTCTTAGCTATCCAAGAGAAGATCAGAACAACACCATCAACGAAAAATCCTGCAGTCAATTTGCTCGAGGAATATCAAAACGTCAACCAAAGTATAGGAATGAATGTGAATCAAAACCAATATCAAGATGTCTTAGACTTGACGTTAAAGTTGATTCAAAAGCTACCATTGGCACTTGAGTTTAAAATTCGATCCATGACCGCTCCAATTTGTGAAACATGCAACCAAGTTTTAAGACTGGACATGCAAACATTTGAGGAAAGTCTGGATCTGCAGTTACCCTTGCTGGTCACAGTTCTCCAATCAGAATGACAGATTTGCTCAGATTTGCTGTGGTTCAACATGGCTGGTTGGGCCCACATGAATCAGGAGAACATTAAAATGTCAGTGTTTGGGAAACAAGATACGAAATTTTACTGTTATGCTTGATTCCCCAAATTGTCTTATACTGCGTGTGAAACGTTTGCATTATGTCAACAAACGCCCTCATCTCATCAAAACGAAGGTTCTATTAGAACGCGAGATCGACCTTAGTCACTTTTCTCCAACTTTTCAAGACGATTCAAAGTATTACCTTGTGTCTGCAGTAAACTATGGAGGTGAAAAAAGCATATTAACCAACCATTTCACTGTCACTCCTTTCGATCATACCACTGATAAGCGGCTTAGGGATGGAGAGTTTAGAGAAACGCTATTTTTTGCTGTTTACATTAAGCAATCATGTATTGGGAAAGAAACAGTTTCTTCGAATCGTTATCCTTGGGAATTGGAAGAAGATAAATTGTTTATTGCTGAAAAGGCTTTGTTTGGTGATCTTGCAGCATCAAATGCGGCCCCTCGAAGAGCCCTGTTATCATGTTCCGGGAACAATTTTTTATCAGTGGATGCGATTTTAACATTCATAACAGCCGTGGCAAGCGAATATCCTGGTATCAAAATCATTTTACCCTCCGTCATGGCCTTTGCGAATGAAGGGAGTCAAAATGTGGAATTTTAAGTCCTGGAGAGGGATGGAATTTCAACTTACAACCTGATTATCTTGCTGCATTATGAAATTGGAAATCCAGGGCACTGATCAATAATTGGAATTTACCCAAAGAAGAGGATCATCGTACATCTAAATTCTCTCCTTGATGACAACGATAAGCCCTTCCAGTCAGCTTTATTTATTTTGAAACATGTTTGTGACAACCGCAAAAAGAGCACTTTTTCTTTGCTGAGTGGAATCTTTCTCAACCTATTGATTTGCCAAAACAGAAAGATGCTGTCAATTGTGGATTGTTTGCTTGCATAAATGCATATAGTCTCATCCAAAGGACCATTTTCAGAGCTTTGGATGATAACACCACGCTCCTAAGGTACTGGATCGTATCTACTTGCATCAATGCTAAAATTTGCGTTCCTCAAATAACAAACTTAACAAAAAAGAGTATCGGTAAACGCGAAACGTTTGATCACATTCAAATTGATCAACATCTCAATCAATTCCATTCTGTAACATTTATGACAAAATATTCGAAGCAGATGAGTCCTGTGTAACGTTTGACGACGACTTGGAATCAATCAGGTCAAATGATGATCTGAAAAAAGTAGATGGTGTAGAAGGTGGAAATACAGACGATGAAGAAGCGAAGCTTCCGTGTGACCTCGAGGCGTATTTGAAAGCTGCATCATACAAAAAAGAATTGGAAGAAGTATTTCAAACACCTGACTCAGAAAACCACCATGATATAATCGTGATGTACCGTAAACTCTCAAGACAGTCAATACACGAGGACTTTTCTGATATCGAAGAATATTATTCGCTATCTTACAAACGGCGTTGTGAGATCGCCCTTATTATCATTAAAGAAATGGAAGGCAGATGCTTTAGCATAGCTATTAGAACAACACTCTCGGAATTCTACCTGGAGGTCGTTGCGAACGTTGTCCTCTGCATGTTTTACAAATCAACTATGAATATGTCTCAGCTAGAAGCAGAACAAAAGGTCACTCCAGCATACAGTATTACCTCATTTCTTTCAAAATGTTTTGATATTTTTGACATGATATTTTGGTGCTGCAAGTTCTAGAATTTCAAAACAAGCATAAGTCGTTTATGATTTACTAGAAATTCATAAAATTGGATAGGGACTGCATTTTTTCCAAAAATTCCAAACTTAGTCCCCTACTATAAAGCACAAAGAGTATATTTTAACGGTTTTTCGTTTTAGTTTTGAAAGGTGCATACCAAAGCCAAAGAACGCATGCAATTGTTCATCTTGATTGCAAAGGTCTTCCAAACTCATTAAGAAGCCAATTCACAAATTGAGGAACCCAAATTATACATGCGCTTTTTAACGAGAATAGTGTACTTTGGCTGAGGGTGAAGCATTTTCAAGAACTTGCCAAATTTAAAGGCAAAGTATTCTTAACATATTCTTACTTTTTCTTTGTAAATATGAAAATAATCTTTTGAGACTTCTTAGTATACATTGGTAATTAAAGAACGATTTCTACCTCGAAATCTCACCCTGGGACAATTTTACCCTGATATTCTTATGGAAGCCATTCTTATAAAAATGGCGTAAAACTTTGTCAAAATTATGTAATCTTAATTTGAAATCACCAACTAATTTAAATTGATTGAGAAAAAAATAATTGAAAAATCGATTCCTTTTGTTTTACAGGACGTGGTAGAAGAGTCTTTCATCGCCAGAGAGAACGCGAAAGGTTCTCAAAAGAAAAGTAATGTTGATTTCCATTTTCTTATTACATTACACTTTTATTTACCTTTAACTGGGGTGCTTTCTCCTGCTAGTTGAGTTTTTCACATTCCAATCCTTTACCTTTTCGTATACGCTATGAATATTTTTGTGAATCCGATTATCCTAAGATTCCTTTTTTGAGCCTGAAATACCTTAAGGGAACTATCTTTTGAGGGAAATTATTTTTGCGGATTTTGACGTGTTAAAAAAATTACAGCCATTCTGTATTATTTAGCCACTATTTTTCATATCTGCAAAAAAAAGATTATGACATGTTTGACTTCGGCTTCTTCATAAAAATGTACACAATTTTGATTATCAATTTAACTACATCTGAACCTATTTGATTCACATTTATATCTGCACTGGACGTTGCATGGCCAAGAATGGCAGAATACTGTGAGATAAATTACATTTTTTCTCTGACAATACCTATGGAACGAATTGGTGGTAAAGCACTTTCGGCAATCAAGAGGTTCTGCACTGATAACCCGCCGAAAGTGCTTAGGGTGCTCAGGCTTTTTACCACGACATTTCTTCGCAAAGTTGAGTTGACTGATATTGAGTGATAAAATATCGTCTTTAGGAAACCATCGCATTCCGCCAACGTGAATCGTCTCTCCATCGTCTGTGAGATTCTCCAACGGTTTTTCTCCAGAAAAAGAAACACCTTTCAGTTGGAATCCTCCTTTGTTGATGTTGAGTTTGATGTCGTCTGCCAAAATGTGGGCTTGTTGGATTGATTGAGCACCAGTGATACAGTCATCTACGTAGACGTCATTCTGTATCACTTCGTTGGCTTTTGGATATTGATCTTTTGATAATTCGGCTACCTTTCGTAATGCATACTCAGATTGGTTTCCACTCGATCGAACGCCATATATAAGTGTTTTTATCACTTTTTCTTTGGGTATCTTCGAAGGATTAAGGTTTTCTTCCCAAATGTATCGTTGGTAGCACCAGTCTGATTGGTTGAGTCTGACTGTATTGTACATTTTTCTTACGTCGGTATGAACTCCAACTCGGTGCATTGACCACCGGATGATGATTTCTTGGAGTTTATTTAGATTGTTACGACCCTTGGCCAAGAGATCATTAAGACTATAACCAGAGGACGTAGCTTGAGAGGCGTCAAATACAATTCGGCAAGGTGTGCTTACCGAATTCCCCTTCCACACAGCACGCCAAGGAATGAAGTTCTGGATTGGATGGTTTTGCAGTGAGTCTTGAACGTCTTGTGGGAGGTTTTCAACGTATTCGCCATAATTGAGTTGCTGAAGCTTCGATTCCGAATCCAAAATGTCTTGCTTGTCTTTGATATTGGATGGGTTGTTCAGCTTTCTGAGTTGTTACTTGAAGGTTTTCATTGCACGATCTTTGTTGGCAACAAGGCGATTTAGGCTTGAGATGAATGGAAGTGAGGCTGTTGTAGTTGATGTTTCCAGATTGATGGTGACAGATGCATTGATTAGGCTTTGCTCCACTTCCTCCCTCAAGCTGATTGTTTGGTATTGGTCGAAGTGCTTGCAATCCTTGCACGTTCTGCAAGATGGACATCTGTAGGACACTTCACAACCAGTAGACTCGACTTGTTCGAACAGTCGCTGTTGATGTGTGAGATGGACATCTGAGTGATTCTGATCGTCAAGAAGCAGTTGTTCTTCCTGATAACCAAGTATTGATGGATTGTTGAATAAGTACCTTCCTCTATTAATAAAGAAGGCTGTTGATGACGTAAAGAAGCTGTTGTGAATTTCAGTAAAGAGTTTATGCGGACCTCCGATGACACCTCTTCCTCCGTCTGAGTTGATGAATGAAGATTTATATATAGATAATCCAGAATCCAATTGGTGAACAAGCTTTGGATGATAGCGCAGATACTTGACACCAATCATCAAGTGGACTTCTCCTCCAACATGAGGTGGTAGTTTGGGTAGAGGATCAATTCCTCCTGATGATTTGTAGTGGGTAGTTATGTCCTTCTCAACCTCAATGAGTGGGTAGATGGGAAAGTTTGATGTGATTTGATCCAAGCAGATTCCTGAGAGGGTGACGATTCTTCCATCCTGAAGTGGAAGATTGACTTTGTAGCTTCCTGAAGATACAGTGGCTGTGTTTCCAACACCTCCAATGTTGATTGATTCGCTACTGAATTTGATGGCTGATGATCCAAGAAGAAGTTGAACAGCTTTGGTTGATAGTATGAAATCAGAACAACCATTGTCGTAAAAGATGTTGACTCTATTGCCATTGACAGTAATTTTCTGAAGAAGATAGATTCCCTTTTCGGTGGCTGATACATCAGACTTGAATAAAGAGTGGAATGACAGTTTGATTTGCTTCACGAAATCTGGTAGGTGTGAACTTCGCATGAATCTAGACTTGAACCGATCTAGAATATCTTGATTTGATTGATTGTCCTTGTGCTCTTAGCATAATAGGACATGTTTCTTGATGGTATACTGGTGGTGACTGGGGTGTGGACATGTAAAGTCCCTCTGGCATCGACCATCAGAGTGCTTTTCTTTGGATGCGTCAGCACCTGGCAGAAGACATTGAGTGCAGAATCCCTTTTTATTGATGATTGCTAGACGAGCTGCAGGTTTCTTCTCGACGAAATCTTTGTATGTATAGTATTGGACGATCTTGGAACCATTTGGACCATTTGATACCATGTGCTCTGATGATGATGGAGCTTCTCCACATAGTTGACATTTGACTGGATCGTTTTGGTTGCCAAGGAATGTCTTCTTCTTTGGAATTTGATTTGTTTGAGGTGGATCCTTCTTCTCGTTAGTACGTCGAGTTTGATTGCTGACTTTTTGTTGATTCAGCTTTTCCTCTTTCTCAAGAAAAGTTAGCAACTTTCCCCAAGTTTGTTTTGGAGTGAATTCATCATCGCTGATGCTTGACAAGAATCTTGTGAGACGACCCTCACCGAGTTGTTGGTAAATTCGTGGAAGTGACTCTCCAAAGTAAAGATTGTCTTCAATTTGATGTTTGTGAGCAAGTTGCATCACTTCAGGAATGATATTTGAGAACTTGCTGAGTGTGATGACGAGTTTTTCAGGATCACGACTTTTGGCGATTTCAGATTTACTGAGTGTCTGAAGTCTTTTCGTTAGAAGAGTTCTCTAATCCACAAAAGCTACTTTTAGACTTTGCCAAATATCATCGATATTGTCAAGGCTTCGAACGAGAGTGATGGCTGGCTCACCAAGATGATTGTTTTTGAGAAGATCAGGTAAGTAGCTTGAAGGAGTTGATTTGATATATAATTTCTCAAAGTTCGATTTGAAAGTATAAAAGTCAATAGGTGATTCATACCCACAGAATTTGTCGAGCTTGATTTTGATGTTAGTCATACTGTGGTCTTTCTCCAGTTCTCTCTTGGTGTACTCTCGATGGACAGCAGTATTGAAGTCGAGTTTTTTCGAGTTGAGCTTGATGAGAAGTGCACCCATATTCATGATGGCTTCTGAAGCACCACTATCGGTGATTGGTGATTGAAGAAGTTTCTCCTACTTGATGGATAACCTGTCAAGATTGTCGGAGAGTTTGGGTGATTCGTCCTTGAGTTAGGTAAGTTGTTTATCGTCCAACTTTTGAAGATCTTGAGTGATAGTTGAAATGATTTCGAAGAGATTTTGTTGCACAACCTCAATACTGAATGCAATAGATTTCTCATTACTGATAGTTGTTTGTGATGTCACTTGGGTATTGGCGAGGTTAACTTTGGATTTGTGATCTCGAGCTGATATATGTCTTGATTGATGTTTCTGCTCTCAGGGCTGATAGAATGAGGTCATCTTGATCATCCAAGTTCGATTCTATGCACAGGAGTCTCAGCTCATCTCGTCTTGAATTCATTTGTGAAATGGTTGGATCGACTTCAGTGGCAGTCAAGTAAGTAAGTAAGTAGTAAGTAAGTAAGTAAATCATTTTTTTGTCAACGAAAGCGAGACTAGCGACCACACTCATAGACATAATGCTAAACTAAGGAGGTGGCCGCACGATATAATTACAACAACAAGTGAAAAAAAATACTAAGTTTATAAAACGATCATACTAGGGTAATAAAGTGAAATAATTTTCGTTTTTTAATTTCGTTTTTAATAAAAACAGAAAAAAAAAGGAAAAAAAAAACAGATTTAAAAAAGAAGAGAATCAAAAGAATAAAAAGAAAAAGAAAAGAAAAGAAAAGAAAGGAAAATGTTAAAATTTAAAATCAAACTCGAAAAAGAAAAAAAAAAAAAAAAAACACAAATCAAGTGTACGACGAGAGGAAATATAATTTGCTCAAATCTTTAAGACGATCCAATGCTAGTGTAGACAAATCATCGAGAGAAACGAAACGAGATTTTGAAGTTCATTCCAAACCAAGATGGATTGGTATAGAATTGAATAGTTACCATAAGTCACTGTTTTTACTTCGGGTATTTTTAGAAGTCCAGACTTACAACGAATTACTTCATGACGGTCAGTATCATTAAGACGTTTGTATTCAAGAGTTTGTAAAAGAGGAAGAGGTAATTTTCGATTCAAAAGTTTGAAAAGAAAGAGGATATTAAGGTATTTGACAAAGTCAAAAAATTGAAGAAGTTTAAATTCTAAAAACAGAGGAAAAGTATGCGCACGAAAGTCAGAGAAAGACATGATTCTGAGAGCTTGTTTTTGAAGAATAAGAACTCGACGGGCGTGGATTGTTTGCAGTCAAACCATTGATTGGTGTCTCATCGATTGCATCATTGATGGCTGCAATTAGGACTTTGATTTTATTGATGGTGCTTTCATTTGTCGAAGGCATGATGGTTTCACGAAGTGAAAGATTTGCAAGTTGACTGGAAAGATGGTCCTCGACGTGGATACTCCGACCAGTGTTGTGAAGTTACTTATAGTTTATACGAGGAAGATTTCTCTTTGACATAAATGTTTGGCTGAATTGATAAAGTTGATTGAGTTGAATGTGATTGGAGGGTGTGGTCCCGTTTGAATGTGGAATAGTGCAACACACTTGAGAGGGTTTGTAACAAGATATTGATTGAAGGATTGATATCTTTGTGTTCAAACTGAATGAAAATAAATTAAGGAATAATAAGTATTTGAATTGATAAAATAAATGAAAATAGTGACTAAATGACAAAATTAGGAGCTTAAATTGATAATTGATTTATGAAACTTAGACTAATTTGAGAAACAATTTGAGTGAACAGAAAATGATATGAAAGAATAAAAGTATGATAGAATCTTAGAAAAATTTACTAAGTCTTAACCTAACCTAGGACAGCAATGGGTAGAAGCCTGTGCCAAAAGGGCAAATGCAGAGCCTAAAGTTGAGCCAACCTAGGAGAAGAGAAAACAAAAAGTGAGAAATGCAAACAAAAGCTTACCGGCTGGCCCAATGTGATTGCTGTGAAAATGACCAGTGAAATGAGTGGATTACCAGCTGGGTAAATCCACAGTGAAGTGCTGAATATTCAATTCAGCAAATTCCATTTACCAATTTAATAAAGTTTAAGTTTGACTCTGACTGACAACATGTCAACAAAGAATTGAGCTCCTTGCTCTACAATGTTTCAACACAGAATGAAAAAAACGAGAGAGTAAAAAAAAGAGAAATCTGAGGAGATAATTGCTCCCCAATTATAAAATCATTAAGTGAGAAAAACCTAGAGTAATTATATAATACAAAAGAAAATATACTAAGTGTGATGTGAGGTAATAAATGATGATGTGAAGGGATGATTTGCTAATGATAAAGTAATCAAATATACAAAAGAAATAAAATTTTGAAGCTATGTTTTATATAAGAAACTAAATGATTTTTAACTGAATTTTTATATTCTTTATAAGAATATTTTTCTAATTTTGATAAGAACATTGAGCAGACTAATGCTGTTCATGTGACATCGTGAGCCTTGGTCCATATGGGTCAAGGGAAAACGGGCAAGTAAAATGTTAAATTGATCCAATGAGAAAAGTCCTTGATCCATGAAAGTGCTTAATACACGTTGACACTCATAGGGTACTTACTTCAAGTATGACGTGCATTGCATCATGGGGCGGTTGTTTACATACATCAAATCCTGTAATATTCAAAAGGCAAGATCGTTCGTTGACACCATAGTTAGTACTTAATTTTGCTCTTAAACTTTCTGATGGTGCATTTTGAAGGTTGTAAAGCTCTTTAAAGTGTGTAGCAAAATCCTTTTCTTTACATGAATTATGATTATGGACATCGTTTTGAGTGGCATAGCTATATCGACATTTTCTGAACGAAAATCCTACACCCACTTTAAAACCTACTATCTGCTGTTGACCCTCAGTATCTCCCAAACATAAAATCACTTTACCATAACACTTTATCGTATCATTTTCTGATACAAAATTATATCCTTTTTCTAGTTCGTCCATTTCTTTGAAAAATGGAGTCAACACCGAATCAAAGCCATAAATGTCTAAAACAGTCTAAAACAGTCAAGAGCAAAAAGTTTAATTGAGCTCAATCTTGAACGGAAACGAGGGTGCAAATTTAGCAAACTCCAGTAAAACATTACGACTTTGTGTTTTCCACTTTTGTTCCCCAAAGGATTACAAAGTTCTAAAGCATCTTGGAAAATGAAAAGGTAAAAAACTGGGTGATCGGTTTCCATTATTATTTTACTCTGGAAATACGAGCCATCGTCTACATCTGAGAAAATTATACCAGTAGTTGTGTTTTTAGGTTTAAAATTTAAAATAATGTCTTTTAAATCATCATTTTCAAGAAATAACTGTAGATTGTCAATGACTGAGAGATAAATAGAAAGGTGTGATTTTTCAAGATAAACAAGTTCACCATTTTTCATCTGTCCTACTATTTCACTTCCCAAAACAATCTCTTGTGCCTCAAGAAAAAGTGCGTTTTCTTTAAAAAATTTGTCCCTCATGTAGGATCTATGGTGTCCCATTAATGGATTTGTTAGTTCCATAAAACGTTGACTAACACTTGCCACACAAGCTTGTTGGGCCCCGTTTCTCTCCATCTCCTCGGTAGCTATACCTTGTGCCAAATCAATTGTACTAGCCAAGAGTGTCATAGACTTTCTCACAATTTTGTCAACCAAAAGAAAAAAATGATAATGTCTTTCAGAAATGTTTTTTCATAACTTGAGACAGACATGAAAGATGCCGATCAGGGTGTTTGTTCTAAACTTTAAATTTTAGGCTTTTTTAAAAATGTCACATCCTGGGTCACTTTTGGGGAAGGCTATTCAATACCCAGCAAAAATCTATTTTATATACCTTTGGAATTCGTGATTTTGCCAAGTCAAGTACAAATTCTTTTGCATCTCTTTCAACAGCTGCCTCCAGGTCCTACAAAAAAAGTCAAATTCACATCAATTGATTACATTTTATAGTTTATCAACTAACCTCTGCTTAAATCAGTTCAGTTAAAGGGCCTCCTTCATGAAGTGTACAAGGCATAAAATAGAGAAGTTGTCAGAAGAGATTCAATGGGAAGATAGCTGGAGTATGTACAGTAACACGAAACCCAAAATGATGAGAAAAAAAAGGTGCACAATGTATAATAATAACGCATTTATGTGTCATTGTTTTAATGCTGGACTTTAATTATTTAGAAATGATTTCCTGATTAGCAAAAGGTCTATTGATTTTGCTAATATACACCATTGTTTACCAGGCTAAAAAATTGCTATGCTATTTACAAATATTGTAACCTAATGTTTGTATGCGTACCGCCAACTGCTCTAACTTGGGACGATTGGTCGAAACATGGGACTGGTTGATATCTCGTCTGTATTTTCACTTACTGTTAAATCTCTTTGACAACAAATTTGTTTTCGTGTATTTTTTTAATACACCGTTCATTAAAGTCAAATCAAATGACTTTGGAAATGGTGGCCGAATTGCCGTCCCATGTTGTTTCAGATAGTCCCAAGTTAGAGCAGTTGACGGTACTTTTAGCTTGACTTGCAGATACTTTTATGAAACACAGTAAGATAAAAATTAAAGGTGTTGAATTTAATCTACTATCTGCTAATTATAGCTAGGATAAAATGGCATTGTGTCAAAGAAAAGGTCTATAGTACTGTATATACATCTTGAGTTACTGTTAGGCAAAAAAGAAACTATTGCATTCTTAACTATATGAAAGAGGCAAAAACTATATCAGATACCTGTAAAGGTTGTCTTGGTAGTTCTTGTTAAGCTTCATTCACAATGTTTTCGTCTACTTGATTTGGATTGTTTATATTGGTGATATCACCAGCATTAGTATTAGAATTAATACCATTACTTGTACTTTCTTCTGCTGCTTGTTCTTCGACATCAATTCCATTGTTTATTTGTAAATTATTATCTTGATAGTCTCTTGCTGGAGCTGGAACATTTAAAACACTTTCATACTGTTCCAAATGATCTTTTCTTACGTGTCGGTACATAGTATCATATAATTTAAATGGTCTGTGACAGTTCTCAACTGGACAATCAAACCTATCAACTCCTCGTTCCTTACTGTGATTTGATCTTATGTGACGTAATAGAATTTTCAGTGAATCAGTGTTCAAAGCATTACAAATTGGACAAATCATCATCCACAGCATAAATCAAAATCTATAAAAAGTAAACAACAGCAGTTGTGACATTAGATTTTAAACATTTGACATTATCAAAAGATAGATATAAAAAAAATAAAGTCAAGTTGATCAATACCATTGGTGATATAAACTCTAACTGAAGCTATATCTAAATAAATCATTTGAGCTTGAACTTTATAAAGTTGAACTTTCTATTCGCCGACATCTTTCTGTTCTTCCATTCTTCCATTCTTCTGCGAAGAAAACAAACATGATTTCTACTTATGACTTTAAAATTTACTATATACAGGAAAAAATGGGATCACTAGACTCGAAGCCGTTTTCATATTTTTCAAAAAGTCAGAATCTCCGACAGCTGAAGAAAAGGCACAGAGGCTGGCGCCGGTAATATACAGAGCTGTACACAACAAAATGGTTGATTTTGGACATGGTGCGATGGTTCACTGAAAAAAAACGTGAAGATGATTCTAGAAAGCATGGAGGAACACATGACATTTCTAAACATTCAAAAGAAGATAAAGAATTTTAGTTTTAGCGCGAAATTCCAGCCACTAAGATTCTTCTATAACTTTTACCAGTGAAAATTTTTCATGGTTTGTCTTTCTAAGAGAAAATTTTTTACACTTTTTGGTGACTTTCAAGGTTACAAAAGGGGCTGATGCTCAATGGAAATATTTTGAAAAGTATTTTTTGTGAATTTTGGACACCTTTTGTTGATGTGCACCATGTGAAAGCAATTTTGTAATGTATGGTTGGCCATGGTCGTACTGGAGAAATTTCATGAAGATTGAAGATAAGTATCTTTCCATTTTATTGAAATTTCCTTTTTGTTCTTAGACCCTTGTTGACTACACAGTGCAGTCCTTTAAACGGTTATTTCTTTGAGCAGCCACAAAGACAAAAATTTTTTGACAAGCTACAAACAGTTTACTTCTCAATTATACAATTTTATCTTTCAAGCTAGCTTTCAATTCCTGAAAATTGGTAAATATTTTATTTTTTTTCATATTTTTTACTTTTCTGAACAAGATTGGTATATTTTGATTGCCCGTATTTTAGCAGAAGCCTTAACAAATTTCCCCTGAGTTTAAGAAGCTTTTTTAATCAGCAGCACAATAAGAAAGGAAAAATTTGTCATGGGATGTTCTGCAAAATGTCTATAAAATTTATGTTAAAATCTATGTTTCAGACCATGGCATCAAACAGACACGCAAATGAAAAACTCTTGGGAGATCTTGCAAGAATTTCTCCAGAGTTGGTTGATTCCATTAGGAGTAAGTTTTCAACCCTTTTAGTCAGAACTTTAAGGATATATTTATATATTGAAATTGTTTCAGTTAAAGGTCAAAAATAGGTATTAGAAATCTTTGTGGCTCTGGTTGGTCTGTTTGCTAACAGAATTTTTTGTACATCAATTTCTTTAAAATTGTCAACGATATTTGGATTTCTGAAAGTTAAATAGTAATAATTTAGTGCTTCTATATTAGCACCCTTCCAGGTTCGGACTAAAGAATCACTTGATATTTTTCATAAAGAAACAATTTAGAAGTTTCGGAATCTAGGAAATGAATTAGATCTATAAAAATTACCAGAATTGCCACTTATCAGATGGCTGGCCTATTTATACTTGAAATTTTTCAAAAGGGAAATAAAATAGATATGTAAAAATCAAAGTAAATAAATTGAGTGCTTGTCAGCTTTTCTGATGAGTGCTAATTTTGTCATGCTTGTCGATTACCGGCGGGTTGGACTATTTACTTGAAATTTTTTGAAAGGGAAATAAAATAGATATGTAAAAATCAAAGTAAATAAATTGAGTGCTTGTCAGCTTTTTCTGATGGGTGCTAGTTCTGTCATGCTTGTCGATTACCGGCGGGTTGGACTATTTACTTGAAATTTTTTGAAAGGGAAATAAAATAGATATGTAAAAATCAAAGTAAATAAATGGAGTGCTTGTCCGCTTTTCTGATGGGTGCTAATTTTGTCATGCTTGTCGATTACCAGCGGGTTGGACTATTTACTTGAAATTTTTCAAACGGGAATCAAATAGATATGTAAAAATCAAAGTAAATAAATTGAGTGCTTGTCCGCTTTTCTGATGGGTGCTAATTTTGTCATGCCTGTCGATTACCAGCGGGTTGGACTATTTATTTGAAATTTTTCAAACGGGAATTAAATAGATATGTAAAAATCAAAGTAAATAAATTGAGTGCTTGTCAGCTTTTCTGATGGGTGCTAATTTTTGTCATGCTTGTCGATTACCGGCGGGTTGGACTATTTACTTGAAATTTTTCGAAAGGGAAATAAAATAGATATGTAAAAATCAAAGTAAATATATTGAGTGCTTGTCAGCTTTTCTGATGGGTGCTAATATTGTCATGCTTGTTGAGCTTGTTGATTAATGGCGGGTTAGACTGTTTACTTACAATTTAAAATTGAGGTTTAAAAATAAAATGCCAGAACTAAAGAATTGAGACTAATAATATTAGCATCAGCTGGAAGTAATGTGATCTTTTGAGTTGTCGGGTTCAATGAGGCTGATTTTTTCTTGTTGTGTTTTCTGTCAAATTATAATGAAACCTTTGACAGTGAAAATTCCAAGTTTTTCGTCAGTTTTATTTATGTGTCAGAGTTTGCTTTTCTTCCAAAAGAGATGCAGGTAAACACACAGTTTTTCATACGCCACCCTCTGTGTGAAACTTTATCTGAAAATTAAGTGAACGCATAGTTTTGGTTGCTTTTATCGTTATTTATCATTATCTAATTTCAGGATCCTCAGTAAGAAAACGTTCAAAAGAGGGAAAACAAGCACGTGATAGAAAGAAGAAGCAATCCAGAAAAGTTAAGACCTGTGGTAAAACCTGTGGAACAGAAAAGCATTTTTTACAAACAGTCGCAGTGAAGTATGCCATTGAAAAAGACAAAAACGAAGATTTACGAAGACAGCTTGTAACTTTAACTCGGCAGGTTCAAGTTAGGAATTATGCTACAAGAAATGGTGTGTCAAAAATAAAGAACAAAGTTCTGAAGAGCAGTGAGTTCTTGTCTTCGAAATTGAATTCCTGTCTTGAATTGGATAATTCTATGTTGAGTAAATCTATAACAATTCTTGGCACTGGGACATATGGCACTGTTTCCCTTCACAACCATAATTCCTTAGATATCAAAGTAGCTGTGAAAAAGAGCAAAGGTGGATCACAAAACGTTAAAGGGCAAGTCTATCAGTTGCTTTCTGGTTCGAAAAACGTTTTGCAATTTTTTGGAATTAATGGAAATGGTTTGGTAATGGAAGCAGTGCTCATTTATAATTCTTCAATTAATGATAATGTCAGCTGTACCCTTGATTATGTCATGAATTCAGCAAAAGAAATTTCCCAAAATACTGTGGTGTCAATATCAAGGGGAATAATTGATGGTATTTTGAAGATGCATAGTATGAATTTACTACACAATGATATAAAAAAAGATAACATTTTGCTTAGTGGAAGAAACTTAGCTGTTCCCAAAATATTTGATTTTGGTAAAGTGACACATAAGCAATGTCCATTAGTGTATGACCTCAGTTTGAAGCAGAAAGAAAAATATAATAAGCTAACCAATCTTGTTTAACTGATACATATTCTGTAGGGAGAGTCCTTAAGCAAATAGGTAGATTTTATGATATTGCTGAGATAACAACAGTAGCATATGAGCTCAAAGAAGATGATCCAAAATTACGTAAATTGCTACAACATGTTAGAATTTTGTAATATTTTCAAACTTTTTGTTTACTTACTTAGTTTGCTCACTTGCAAAATAATTTTTTAAATGCTTTTTAACTAAAGAAAATATTAGTAAAAATTTCTCATTTTGTCAAACATACCAAACCAAACATAATAATTTTCTTATTGTCTTCTTTACCTCGTTTACCACTGGCAGTCTTTTTCATTCTTTAGTGGATTAATTTTGACTATTGTTGCATAATTTGGTCATTTTGGCAAAATTTACTAAAATTTACTTCACCAATCAGAGTGAATAAAGTACAATATTGCCAAAACCTTTCTTAAAATTGAAAATCATTGAAAACTAGCATAATGAACTCATTGGCAAGAATCGTTGACAACTTTTTCGGGAGTCCACATGATATGGATTATTTTTAGAACTTACTTACTTCGACTGAAAGTCCATATTTTTCACTTTTTTTCAATGCATTTATAAACAATTTATGTTTCTTTTAAATTTAAATGTAGGAATGGGATGGTCACGTAAAGAAATCCTTGATATGGATCGTGCCGATTTATCAGAATTACTACCTGGAGAAAAACATGTCCTTAAAAGGAAGGCATTTTTTACCATGATAAGCCAACATCGAGATGAACTGTCGGTAAGATAACTCTTCAACAAATTTTAGTTGCCGTTGCGGAGAATAACGTTTCAATTGCTACTGTATTTTACTTAAACTAGACTGATTACCTAACTAGACTTTTGATAAATGTGACTGTTTCTATTCAAGATGTGAGACATTTCATATATTTATATTTACATTCCAAAATAACGTGCCTTTTTTCTAAAAAATGCCAGTTGTTTCTCTACTTAGTTAATTGTACTCCACTTTGGAGTAAAGAGTAGATGTTCGGGAATAACTGCATGACTCCAGCTGGGATGAGCAGAATAAAATGGGGCATGTGAAGTCATCAAATATCATAAAGTTTTATAACTTACTTTAATCTATTTTCCTTTCCAATCAGATCATCGAAAACTCTTCATCCAATTTGAACACATCATCATCATCATCATCATCATCAACATTAATATCTTCAGCAAATTCATCATCCAGTTACAACAACTCGTTTGAAATCAGTCCACACGGAAGTAAAACTTCAAGTCCAATCGTGGATAAGTTGGTCCATCAGTCAGCGTTTAATAATAAACTACAGCAGAGGAGGCTAAAGGTGGAGTTACCAGAATTCATACTCTACTCTGACACTAAAATTAATCAATATGCTGGCTCATCAACTTCCTTCCTAAAAACAGATATTGACTGACTCGTGGCTGGTTGTGTCACAAATATGAACTCTGTTACACAAAAGCTTGATCCCCCAAGATATACCCTTACCCCACCGAAACAGAAAAAGTTGCGATAGAGATGTGCAAAATATATCCCTCTTTGTTAATGGATAAAAGTCATGTAAGTTGATTGTTGAAGTTCTTTGTTTCAGTAATGTTTTTTTCTCTAAAATTAACGCTTAAGGGTTTCATCTAATTTTGGGTGGCGAGCGTTCTTGGATATAAAATTTCTCTTTATTTTGATTTTTGCTCACCAGGGAAGAGGAGTTATCTTTTTTGAAAATTAATATTCACATACCTTCATTGTCATTCAAAATTATACATACACCAGCTATGTTCATGGCATTAGTGAAAGGTGCTGAGGGATGCAAATTTTAGAATTTGTCAAAGAGGACTGGCGTGGTAGCTGGTGGTAGTTATATTCTTGTTGCAGAATACCCTTGGGGTACCACTATATATATGCCTTATTTTGTTCGTCCAGCTTACACGATTTTTCAATGAAGTTCATTGATTCAAAAATTAATTGCCACTTGATGTTTGAAGGGGACGATTACTCAGAGGTCAAAGTGACTGTTCAATTGTTGAGTACCTATTAACACTTAAATTTCCTTTCATTTAGAGAACACTATGGGTAAAATTGAAGCGAGCTGTCTCAAACCGGAAGCCAGTAATGAAGAAACAAGGAACAAAACAGAAACGGTCAAAATATTACCGTGAATCCTTACTCGAGAAAGACGTATCTGACAAACCGGCTTTACAAGAAAGTACATTAGATGATGGAACGGAAGAAAATTAGCTTGAAGAAAATAACATTGCGTCGATTGAGACAACTGCTGAATCTGACATTCATGTTGACAGTCCAGAAGATCAACCAACAACAGCAAGGACTTTGGGGGCTCTTCTAGAGGAATTAGCCAAAAGCAGACCCGATTATAAGAACGCTTCCTTCCTGAACAGCACCCTATTTGAAGACAGAAGGATAAAGATAAAAGAAAGTGACCAGAACATTGAAAAGCGCATCGAATTCGTAAAAGCAACATTCCCTCTCTTCGTAAGGAAACCTGAAGAGGTAATTTTTTTTCATCCTCAGTTAATTAGCTTTGTGAAAGAATCTAGGCATTTGTAGGCATTTTTGGAGTTAACTATTATTGCTTGAATTGTTAGGATGTTTTCAAATATTTTTTCATTTTTCGGAAAGTATTCAAGCTAATTTTTTTTTTCAGATTTTGCTTGAAGTGAAGCGGCTTTTGGACGAAAATAACGACAATTTTATTGAAATTGGAAAAATTCAGGCTGATAATCCTGCACCTGAATATAACTCTAATGTTATGGCAAGTATTCCGCCACAGCAACGATCACTGGAACAGTGGAATTCACTGCCACTTGAATCGTTACGTCTGCATGCTAATGCTGCAAACCTACCCAAGTGGCAGCAGCCCTATTTCACCACCACCAGTCATCTTTGTCGAGTTCCGCTTCTTCACCTAATCAAACCAACATCACCATACAGACGCCATCATCCAGACCTCCAGACATTCCACCACCAACCGTTCCCATCCATGTTACTACGGCACAACAAACCTTAAGCAGTGGGGGTGCTCTTCATCACGTTCCACATACATGCATTTCGTCAACGTCTTCACCACAAGCAGTCGTCACAGAAACTTGGGCTCCCAGATCCAGAAACCCAATACCACGACAACATGATCCTTCACTGTCAGAGACAATTCGTCAGGAGGTTCTTGCCGTTGTTACAGGCCAACTGTTGTTTGTCTACAGTCGTTGTTTGCCCAACAACATCAACAAGGAGCTGTTCCATCGCTCTCCAGTTCTGCTGACTCTATTTTTGCACCAATCACCCCACCAACGTTGCCAACTCAGCCCCGAACCCTGATCAACATCTTCCCGCCATTCCTGCAGCTGTTCTCGGAAAAATACGAAAGGGTTAGTTTGTAAATTTAGATTTTCTACTTCCTAATGTGCCGTCTGAGACACGTAACTCATATTCGATTTCACTAGATGATTCCGACGTTTCTACTATGCCTAAGATTTTGATTCACAACGGGCATCAGTCTAACAGAAGTAGAGTTACTGACATTCATTCTTGGTTTCTGGCCTGGACTTTGTTTATTCAAGCGTTTATTATTTTCCATCCACACTTGGCAGGCCAATTGACTAAATATCAAATATACATTGCTCAGGCAGCCAGAACTTTTAACTTTAAGGCTGGCATCTTAGATGGATCGTTTGTCAAAATCTGATTGATTCTAAAATTTGTTATCAAACTGTATATTTCTGAAGTGAAGCATAAAGTTTCATGTGCAAAAATTGTTACCTTCTTGTCTCTTTCCAGGTCAGCCACCTCTATCACAATTGCAATTACGTCCAATTGAAATGGAGAGGAAATACAATTACTACAAAGGTGTGTCATCTTTGTCCGTTTCTTTTCTTTACCATTTGGAAATGAAGCTTATAAGGTTTCCTGGGGGTCTGTCATCAGCTGTATATACAAAAGTACAAAAAAGTCATTTTTCTTTGTTTTGTCATTGAATAAGCTAACATTTACAGCCTTTTGAACTCATGTCATTATGATATTTATTAAAAAAGCTTACAGTATAACTTTTACATCATACAATTTTTGAGGCTCTTCATATTTAAATTGAGCCTTTCTTCCAGGTGATGTTAGTGGCAATTATTGCAAAGAACAACACATTCGGAACGTAAAAATGTTTGATTCTACAGAAGAGCAGACTAACGTCGACTTCGAATACACCGAACAGCCCATAGAAGATGATGTTCCAGACCAAGGCACAATTGACCTAAATCTAATCACCCTCATGTGTGATCTAGTAACAGTTAAGGTCTTTGTGAACATTGATAACCGTCCAATACTTAAAGTTACTTTGACCTACTCAGATGAACGGGACAAGCTGGAGTTTTTACAAGCTCTTATGTGATTTGGTTGGTCGTTAAGATGTAATAAAAACAATCTCGTTCTTTTTCTAAAGAACGCGTCATCTCTATCACTTCAAATGACCAATTAGTGAAGTATCTTATAAAAACTCCAGTCGACAAAAGGTATGCTTACATAAACGATTCCACTGGTGTTATGCGTTTGGAGGACCTCATTAAAAGGGTACACGCTTTTTTTATAAGACTACATTTTATAAGAATGTCCATGATGAAAATGGCCAAAAAATTAAGAATAATGCTAAGAATACCACCATCATGGAATTTTACTACTCAAGCTAAGAATGCCATTTTTAGAGCATTTCAAATTTAAATTGTGAATTACCCCCAAGTAAGGCTCACCCCTTTCACAAAAATGTCATTTTATGCTTGTACATATGTACTAAACGCTAAATTTAGTCTGAATTAGGATTCCTAACCTAAGAATGGCTGTAAGAATATTTTAGAATGATTTTCCCAAAAAAGTTAAAAATATCCACGATAAAATGATTTTACACCATTCTTATAAAAAAAAGCGTGTACCCTGCGGCGGAACATACCAAATGCAAAACGCTAAAATGAAGGTAATAGATAGGAAATTGTCTCTAACTGCAAATAAATTGACAAAAGTTCTGGTTATCACAGATGAAGCGTCAGCTATCCCTGCTTCTCCACTGCCAATAGAAGAGAGAACAAATGCAGTCAAGTTTCCACCCAATAAAGTTGTATTTCATTTTACTTTATTTTGTTCATTTATTTATTCATAGAATTATATTTCACAGGTCTATCGACCTCTACGAAATAGTTTTAGATTTATAAAAAATTGTCTAATCTTCATCTGTTGTCCAGTTGTCAGAGGATATGGACAGAGAAGACGTTGTTTTGGTCTTTGTCCTAGGTTTTCAAACTAGGCGAAGGTTTGTTCTGGGGCTTCCTCTTACATGCTAAACGAACGAAGTCACCATTCTCTAAATTCATTTTCTTTGCCTTTTAACTTTTCTTTCGTTGATGGTGAAGTCGTCTGTAATGCCCATTTCGTTGAATTGTTTCAGCTTATGCAGATTTTGCATTATCCGTTCGTTTTTCTCCGTACTTTTTAAGATCAACTTGATTGAACGCCATTGTAGCCCTTTTCTGTTTATTAGTTCAATGCGATGGTGGCACGGTTTAATATCTTGGACGCCAATGGTACTTAGTATACCTTCAATATCTATTTTGTCTTGTTCCTCTTTCGTATCTACCTCTAACTCTACCATTCCATGTATAATAATGTTTTGTTTTCTTGGTTCAATGTCTCTTTCTTCATTCTTATTTTCTTGTTGGTGTTCTCTCACTGCTGATTTGAAATCATCCTTGCGTTTCTTAGTTACTTCCGCGTATTTTTTTTCTGATGTTTTTTTCTATATCGTTGTTTGCTGTATCTCTTCTCTTATAATCTGCTTGGTTTTTATTTCAAAATCAGCCACCTTATTGGTTAAGATGCTTTCGATATCGTTCTTAAGGCTGCGGTTCTTGGCTAGCTGGTTTTCGAGCTTTTTAATGACGTCGTCCTTCTTCTCGATCTCCCTCTGCATCATATGATACGAGTTCTCACCTACTTTACTCATTAGAGATCGTGTTATCATAGTCATTTTAAAAAACCCCGTCTGGTAATGTATTGTTTCAGCTTTTTGTTCAATTTTCCTTTGTTACAAACAAAAGACAAGTTGCGATTTGCATACTTTTTGATCACGTTACCAAAATCTCCTCTTGGGATTGACCTATTTTCTAATCACATGATCAAAAAGTTTGCAAAATAAATCGATTTGGTATGTAAGCTCCATCTTTTAACAATATAGAGGTATATTATTACATTTTCATAAAAAAGAATGACAGTACATAAGGACAAAAGCCTTCCAGACCAGTGTTTTTATAATGACTATGGTGTTATCCGCACGCAATTTCGACACAGATATTGTTCGTTATAAGTGTTGGCAAAATCTTGCAGCTGGTAAAGCGGTAATTCTGTGCACTCGTACAGAGTGTACAATGCGGTGGCAGTTTCGGCATTTTAGACGGTTTTGGTCATCGTCATCTGAGCAGGAGGTGAGAGTGCATGTTTTTTTTTGCTTACCTTCTTAAAATGGTTATTTTTGTTGCTTTTTGTCGGTATTTTCGTTCATGTTTTTGATCTTGCTAAATTTCAACCATTTTTGCTTCATTTCGTTATCAATCTTCAACTGAGTTATTTTAGCATAACCTGCCACAATTTAAAGATTCTTCATCCCCAAACACCAATTTGTTTTCATGTGTTACTTGCAAGTCTTCTCTTTCCACTGTTGGTAGGAGGAAAATAATCAGTGCCCTTTTACAATTTGAGGATAACAACAAAACAATCAATGTGAAATTTGCCCGAAGTCAAATGGATGACTAATTTAAAACATGCACACAGCAATCCCCACAGACTTGGATGATATTAATATTGCATTTCTCCAAGACTGCAATACTGTGATGCTCTATGATGCTCACAATTTCTGCATTGGTTTTACGTAAAAACTTGAGCATAGTCATGGTAAAAACCAAAAACCAAAAACATTATCAAATTAGGAAAAAATGAACTTGGTTGATTTTGATTTACAGCTTAGAAAAGGGTCTCAATAAATCATTCTTAACCTGTTAGTGTTTTGTTTTTCTTTTTAGATTTTTAAATTAATCTTCCTAGTAGCAGTAGCTCTAGTAGCTTTAGTCTTATGTTACATAATATATATTGCTAAACATGTTTATAATGAGATTGTTTACTATATTTCTATTACAAGATATTGTCATATCATGCCTGTTTATATCTTTATATATCAGCACATAGGATATTCTTATATCTACTATAGTTTTATCTTATTGGTTTGTAAGATTAGAAATGAAGCACTGCATATTTCATTTGCATGGTATTCTTAAGATTATAAAATTATGTAGTTGTGGTAACAAGTTTTATCAGTGACTTCTCTTTCAAAATTTGAACCTACCCAAAATTTACGGCAACCAACTTTATTATAGAAGTCAAAATACTCAAAGACGAAGAAAAAATTCTTTCATTGAAATTCAATAATTATCTACAATTGACTTCCAAAAGGCGTTAGGAAAGGATTGTAGTCGTAAGTTGTGGAGTTACTCTAGTTGCGAGTCGGGGAGTTGCAAATTTGCCAGATATCAAAATAAGTACACGCTTTTTTAATAAAATCTTCTATAAGAATATCAGGGTGAAAATTGGCCAAATCGTAAGAATACCCTAAGAATACCCTCTAGGGTGAGTTTCACGGAATTTGATAGGAACACAGTCATTTGTATTTGGTTAACAGAAAAAACTGCTTCCTTTGTTAGAGATAAATCAGAGCTTTGAGGAAGAAATTTAATTTTAACCCAAATGTTCACTCAAAAGTCCAAAACTCTCAAATTGATCATTTCTCATGTTTGTAAAAAAGTTAAGTCTAAAAAAGTAAGAATACGTTAGGAATATTACTTTTTCTTTCTTAAGAATACTTGACCCTCATAACTGACACTGACCCTGACACTATTCCCATAAAAAAAGTGTGTAATATGTTTCAAAAGTATATTTTTATCATGCGACCATATGTTTATTTATAAAAGCCCGAAGGGCTAGATGCCGTGCTTCGGCTAAAAAGTGTGCTGTGGACCTGTGGTTGGGTAGGAAATCCTACACGTGACAATAAAATAGAATTTCAGCAATTGACCAATCAGAAGCTTTGCGGGTTTTCAAAAACAAAAGCAACATAATTTTCTACATGCAATGAATGGCTTAAAGCATGACAACTAATGTTATTTTAAAACAAAAAAATTCGGTCATCGTAAATTTGGTAGCAACTCACGATGCAACTACTCAACTCGTCGACTTGAATTTTTTCTTGTTTATATTACACATGTTGATTTTTATGTCTTAAATTGTACCCCGAGTTTTCCATTTTTCTATGAGCAGAAGCAGCCGTAAGATTCTATAGAAATACTGTATGTGTTCTTATCTGACCTTGCATTTTCTTATACAAATGATGTGTTCTGATTTCTAGGGAACCTTAATCGCACTATGTGTCTCTCTAAACTTATTACTACTTTTTTATGGTTGGATGTGTTCTAAAATCTAGGAAAAACATTTTGACAATACATACTTGTAAGATACTTGTTTTTTCCACGAAAGATGTGTTCTGAAACCTTCTAGGGTTCCTAGTCAACAATATCACGTCATTTTTCTCTTGATTATACCCCCTGTCTCCTTAAAAGATGTGTTCCGAAGCTTTCTAGGGTTACCTAGACAACAAGAACACATCTGATGACTTGATTATACTCCTGTCTCGTCAGAACACATCATTATTTCTAGCTGATTAATTTTCAAGATCTTATCAAAACAGATCGGAAAAAAGGTCGCCTCGCCGGCTGCTTTCGTACGAGCAACCAGATCCCTGAAAGATAATTTCTTCAACAAGTCATTGAATTGGCAATCGTAATACCTTAAGTGGATTAAAGTTCGCGTGGATCAATTTTCACGTGGATCAATTTTCGCGAATTTTGACCTAGGCTTCTGCTCATCCTCTAGCGAAAAAAGTTTCTTATAGAGGCTGCTTAATACTCGGTAGATCCTCTTTCCCAGAATATGCCGCTTTTCGCCGAATTTCGGCGAACAACACTTTTTAGCTAGTGAGTGCTTATGATGATGAATTTGTGAAGGAACTCTCCCCGTTACGATTTAGATTTTTCATAGCCTGTAACAAACTAATAACAAATATTTTCATTATTGATAGCGATATTAAAAATGTACGTGCTAGTTTGATACAGGCTCGCTTGATTGTTCACATTTTGAATTCAACATGGCTGCCGAAGCGAAGTAGAGATTTTCTCCTTTTTGGAGTTTATTTTGGTTTTTGGAAGTTATAATTTTAGATTTAAAAGCTTTGTCTGTGTAAATGTATGTTCAGTTGTATCTATGGAATGCATCAAGGGAAAGTTGTGTCTCAGTTGCATGAAATAATGATTCAAATTAAGATTTTTTGTTTGTTTTGATTTTGGCTGATGTTTTGGTTACAAGATCTTGAATTTTTTTCAAGTTTCGACAAGTATTATCACTTTGAGGCCTACAATAAAACAACAGGTATGTCAAATCTACTTTGTTCTTTGTTAGAGAGCAGGATTCTTTGGTTTTCTGGAAGATTTCTTAAGTTTTCAAAGCTACTTTAAAAGAGTTTTAAAGTCAATTATTTTTTTGTAAGTTTTTCTCAAGTTTTAGTCATCAAAAACTGGACTCTGGACAAGGGTTCATACCTCTAGTTTGGCCTTCTTGCTATATCATTCCGAAAAGCATGAACCTTGCAGCTGTGATTAAATATTTCTCATATTTTTGTCGGTTTCGAGAACTTTGGAGAGATTGAGTTTTTGTTTTGACTTTTCGCAGACCCGAAAGACTCAGTCAGACTCAAATATTCGAGGAGATGATTTTAGTTGATATTTCTTAGATGTCTTGGTGATACATCTTTAAATTGGAAGAAAACTTAATAAATTTTGTATAATATTTTCTACATTTTTAATGGTTTCAAGGTACAAATTTTCTCTGATCTCAAAACCCATTTTAAAATGGTTTCTTCTTTCAATTTTTTTTGTATAGTTTCTTTTCCTCAACAAGAGAAAAAAACCTTATTCAATACTATTATAGGGATGCAAGAGGATTTTTTCATTTATTAAGCTTTCTTTTTTATGGATTCTTTGTTTTGATCTTTTCTCTGACTTCCTATACAATGTGAGATTGAAGTCAGAAAGCTGATGTTTATAAAACTCAAAGAACTAGGCTTTTTCATAAATCTTTTTATCCAGACTCTCTTATATAATAAGTCAAAGTGAAGACAGAACATATTTTTGTGACTTTGTCTCTTTTTTATTTTTATTATTTTCTGACTCGCCATATAAACTCGTCCCTTTCCGTAACTCGCCAAAAAAGGTAAAATCGGCCACCATAGCGGGAAGGCAAGCCGTACACTATTAAGCAAACCTATATAAGAGATATATCTATAGAGGTTTGCGAATAAAACTAATTTTGACCGTGTTTGAAAAAGTTCGTCCTTGCGAAAAATCTAAATTTCCAATTTTGGCCAAAACCCCTAGGAAAATGAAAGAAATATATCTCTATATCTCTATTACCTTCATGGACCTATGAAAGAGGTTATCAAAGGCTTACAAAACTTCCAATATTCAAGCACCTTTTCCAGAAAAGCCCATTCAAATTGAACCCGATATTCTTGTTAAACACAATAGCTGTCTGTTGCTGCTGGCAGGCGTGGAAATCATCTTTCACTGGAAAATGTATTACGATTTATCACAGGCTGCCCTGAAGTTCCTGAATTGGGGTTTAGTGTCCCGCTGGTTATGAAATTTGTGAAGTCAACAGTCACCTATGTTATCAAAGTAAGTATTAAACATTTGTATACAATGATCATACTTTACTTTTGGTAAAAAAAATTTTTTCATTGAAAATGATAGGCAGGATTTTTTCTTTGCTTTACCGTAACTTTTGTTTATGTTTCAGAAAACGCCTGCAATTACCAACAAGGAAGATGAGGTTGAAACAAAAGAAAAAGCTAATAAAGGTGAAGAAGAAAAACCACAAGAAGTGACGATGCAATAAAAGAAGATGAAGAAGTCAAAGTGAAGGTAAAAAAAACGAAGAATGGTTTTACTAGATTTCAGTTGATTTGTACCTTAAGTGCTCTGACCACAGTGAATTTCTAATATTTGCCAGGTACAAAATATTAATTTCTACTAAATGTAGCACACAAAACTGTGACATGTTAATATCACGATCTAAATTTGGAAAATGCAGAGAGGCACTTAAACGAAATCAAGTCATTGAGTTGCTAATGAAAGTGTAAAAGTACCAACAAAATTCTCAGTTGATTTAAGCTTTGCAGGTTTTTAAAATCCACAACCTTTAAGCTGTGGGTCCACCGGGAAAAGAATAAGTGTCTCAAATCTCTTCGTCAAAAATAGTTTGAGACAACTGTGCTAGAATTAAAAATCTATTACTTACTACGGATGAAAAAAAATATGAAAATTTTTATTTCCTAGCACTTATTTGTTTTTCTCTGTCGCAAAAAAAAATCATTTCAGACATATAAATGCCTAAATTCATTTTTGTGAACAGGTATTTGCAATGAACAAATCTTTTTTTCAGTGGACACTCAGCCTTGAGATTTCAGGTTTTGAAATATCACCCTAAATATATTAAATATGTTTATTTAAGATTGCTGAAGATTTGGAAATAAAACTGAGAGAAATCAGAATGTCGAGATCAGTCGCTTCCAAGAGTTCTGGACTAGCTCATGAAGAAAAAAACCTTGTCACGCACGTTCCAAAAAAAACAAACCCAAAAAGACATGTCACAGAGGGTCGAGTTGGTAAAGGAGCTAAAAAGAAACGCAAAGCAGCTATTTTAAATGTTGCACCAAAGAAGTCCATGATGAAAAAGGTAAAATTTTAATATAGACGTTAATAAGACATTATCATTATAATATTGTTACATTATCAAATTTGAAATCCACAGCACCCCTCATGCATTTGATAAATATCTAGATAAAACCTGAAAACTTGTAATTTTTACCCCAAATCTCCAAATATTAGTACTTGTAGTGTATTTTACTGTATATTTCAACTTGGCCAGTTAAGATTTTAATAATTTTACGAGTAAAATTGAAACTTAGCTATGGCTACCTTACTATCCTGCTATTTAGTAAATCTGAAAGTCTACCTTTTTAACTACAAGATCTTTTGTTCATAACAAAGTTGATAAAGTGATAAAAAACAGTTAATGAAGAACTGTATCCCTGTAATTTTAGATTTAACTGTTTATGTATCAGATGTCATCACTCCGGGGGGGGGGGGGTACTTAGGCAAAAGTGGACGATGGGTATGTGCTGACGGTAAGGGTCGGATTTTTCACCTTTCAAAGTCTCTCTAAGGGTCGGAAAATCAGAAAGTTTTAAATTAGTCTCTCTAAGGGTCGTAAAATTCAGGATTTTTAGGAAATTTTTTGATTTCCAGAGAAAAAATGTAATAAAGTCTCTCTAAGGGTATGACTTTTTCCAAAAATTGAAAAATTCGGTCGGTTTTCGGAGGTCCCGTCCGCACATACCCCTCATTCGCCAACCCTAGTACCCCCGGGCACCACTCTCAACAGACCGGCACATGGAGTACCAAAAAAGGACAAGGAAAATCAAATTAACAACTCGTAAAATCAACCTCAGACGAGTCAATCAATTTGGCTTAGCAGTATCTCAAAAAGGAATTTCCTCATCTTGGTGGATTGTTTGATAAGTTTGCTGAAATGGAACATACAGGATGTGATTCCATCAAGCAACCACTACCTCCGAATTGTCAATTTGGGTAATTTACATTGGATATGTGTTTCGCCACTATCAGTGAAAGAAGAAACAGATAATCAATGTCATGCTATTGATGATTCCTGGTTGGGGAAACACTTCCTGACGAGATCAAAAGTACAATTACGTCATTTTCCCACTGTGAAGAAGACAATATCAGGCTTGAAATACAACCGGTCAAGCAACAAACTAATGGTGTTGATTGTGGGGTCTTTGCAATTGCTATTGGTACATTGTTGGCTCATAACAAATATCCTACAACAACTACATTTGCAAAGAATGAGGGAACATCTCATTTCTTGTATCCAAAATGAAAAATGACTTTGCTCCCAACAATCACAAAGAGGGTGTGAAAATGCAATAGACAAAGACATATTGTACTCCTTTACTGTGAATGTCGGCAACCCTATTTTCCAGATAAAGACTCGATAGCCTTCTGTGAATCATGTCGACAATGGTATCATTTTAAATGTGAAGGATTGAAAAATTCAAAAAGCCTTTCGAAATCAGTGGAACGGAAATGCAAAAAAGTATCAAAAAAAATGAGCTGAAATTTTAAAAGATATGTTTTTACATCATTATTTTAATGAAAAGTACTTTTAAAAGGATAAACGCAATTTTTTTTACCTCAAAAAATTTATATGTAAGGGGGGCAGCAAATCAAACAGTATCTAACACATATGTTTTTTTTCTTTAATTTTATTTCTATTTCCTTCCTTTTTAAAAACATATTTTAACCTCGGATCTTGTTCAACTGTTACATCTTTCATTATTTTCGCAACAGAATAGTCGTCAAAGCTCATATGATGTTCTTCTATGCTTTTATTTGTAACAGTATACAAAATATGGTAACAGTTTTTACTTCCATGTTCTGTACTGTATTTATAGGAGCAAGGACACTTGTATAGCGTAGCTGGACTGAGCACAAATTTATTTTCTTTGAACCATGTGTGTCGTCGTAATAATAGATATTGTCTTTCTTTGACCAATAACAGGTCGTTCCTCATGTTTTTTCAACAAATCAGAAATACTTTTTAATAAAAGTACTTAACAATGAAAAACCATCGTCAGACAGATGGATTTTGCACGGAGAGTTTGTTGCTAAAGATATTTTATGAAACGGGTGAATTTCCTTTGACATGATTGCAATAACAAGAAAACAATAATCGAACAATTACTTTATAATGAGTTTTATCACACCATTATATGATCAAATCATTAAAAAAGAGAAAATTTTCTTTCTCGTGAATGATGTTAGATTTTGCTTTTAGCAGCTGTAGTATGATGTATTCTGTTCCTTGTTCGACATCTTGCTATAGCCATTATAAGATTTGGGTACTTTGGTGAAAGTTTAGGCGAGTTTAGGCTATTTTTTACTCATTTTTTCTTCGTCATTTTCAACTTCAACCTTCTAAGAGTTGTTTGAAATATTTGTTACACCTTGAAATAACCTACGTAATTTACAATTTAACTTTTTCGAAGGACCCTTTTTTCAAGGTTTTTGGCTTTTAAATTGATCAAACTTTTTAAAAATCTTCATTCAAGATAAAGTCAAATATAAAACTTGCAAAAAAGTCCCTTATGAAAACTAATAAACTTTGCAACAACTAATTATTTCAATCAATTTGAAAAAAATACTCTCAACCGCTGACCGGGGATCGCGGATTCGCTCCGACAGACATGTTTTAAAAAGAGAAAGAGAAATAGCCGTTGTACTCAGTCCAGCTTCGCTATACAAGTGTCCTTCATAGGAGTTTTAAAAAACTTAACCTTTGAACCTGGGTAGAACCGTTGATAGACCTTGCATTTAGTTTCTGTGATTCCTTCTCAGACTTCGGCTCTCACACTACCATGTACTTTCACTTTCACTTACGCCCGTGAGAATTGGGGAAATCCTTGTCTCTTATGTTTTTATTCTACACATGACCCTTCCTAAAGGTAAGAGTGGTATTTTAGTTACCCATAGTGTTTGATTTACTTTTCGCTTTTAATTAATTTTCTTGACTTTCACATATTATGAAATAAAGTATTTTATGCATATAAATGTCTGATTTCCCGTTTTTTTCGGTCATTTTCAAGAATATTGATTCAACGAAAAACGACTCCAATCGCCGACCTTTGTAACGTTATTCAACGTGATTACTGAATTATTTCTAAGTACAGCTTGTTGTAATTGCACACCTTCGTGTATTTCACGTTATTTCACAATTCGACCTTTACCAATATGTTCTTATTATATTGTTGCGTCAATTAAATGCTTGATGTTCCTGGTATATGTATGTATCATATCAGAGCAGTTTTTAATATTGACTACGCGATTACTGAATTCCTAAGTACAACATGTTATGAATAATCTATTTACATTCAACAAATATACCTTAAGTTGACAATGTTGCTGACGTCGGGCTTATTTTTCAGCATATAGACGGATGTTTTTGGTCGTCTAGCTGTTTTAAATACCATATACAACGTGATCATTGGAAAATTGAGTTGTGCTGACACAGACTTTTAAAAACTTTTAAAGCAGGAAACATATTTTTATAACATTCTTCGTATTTTAAACGATAACATTTTTAAAGAAAAAAATACTTATCTTATTACAATACATACATGCTTAAACTTGAACGAAACAAAGAAAGAAACAGTATCATGAACTACATATATAGGAACGAGGAAAATGAATCAAACCGAGTTTGTCAATCGTTAATTGAAGAGCAACAACTCCAGATCGATGGCCAAACCAAACCTAGATCTGCTAGTAGACAATAGATCAAATCTGTTCAAAGAAAAAAGTCTATTAGCTATGAACCCAAACAAGCCCACGGCTACATTCAACGCAAAAGTAAAACTGATCCGTCTATCGATTCAAGCCAAAGTCTCCTTTATTTTGCTGAATCTTTTTGTTTCTTTGTTGACTTTTTCAACACAATGAACTGAGGCCATGATTGCTTACTTTAATATAGGACCATAAGAACGAATTTATCAACTCTCAGCTACCTCATGGTTTATGTGCAAACAAAAATTCGGTGTTGCGAGCCAAAAATCGCTAAAAAGCTACAAAAAGCCTCAACCCAGATTCGTGAAAAAGGATTGAGGCACACCTTTGACGACGAAGAGTCAGTCACTTTCGAGCCGGAAAAAGAAACAGCCTTGGGGCAGACGGTTGAATTCTGTAAAAATCTGATGATGAAATTGAAGCACAGAATCCACAATGGTGCCATTTACCAAAAAGAGCCCAATGGTAAAAAATAAAATAAAAAACAACATTTAAAATTAGCAAAAGCTTTTCGGTCTTTCCATCATCAGTGCTATAGAATAGTGAAAATGCTTGATCATAAAGCCCAATGGTATAAACATAATAAAACTTTGATTTTACAGTCAAGTTTTGTATCCAAAATCAGCTATTTCAGATGATCATTCGTTTGTGATTTCTTCTTTGTTCATATCATTGACAAAATTTTCCTAGTAGCTTACTGAAGGACTACCTTTTCATTTTTCAGCAACATTCGCCTTTTCATACCATTGTACAATTGAAGACTACTTGGAAATTTTATGTGCAAACGAAAAAAAGGGACAGCAGATCATGCGATATCGAGACATAATCGAAGCTCGCATGGAAGCTGAGTATGTCAAGGTAACAACAAGAGTTTGAATTTTACCATTCCCATTAGATCGTTTGTCTATTTTGTCATGGTAGCGCCAGTCTTTTTTTGGAAGCTATTCAGTATTTTTTGTTTTCTATACCAATCAGGTGTTACCTTCTATCGAATTCGATCACGACTTCATTGAGATCAACAACGGCTGGTTTCTGAAGCTATCATCAAGAATCTTTGTCAAGTTCCCCTTCAAAGAAGACGATTTCGGCAAGCTGCTCCAAGATGCTACCAAAATTTTGATCGAGGTACTTTGTTGGTATTTTGTGACGGTGGCTATTTTGCAACGTCGGTCGAGAATAGTTTTCCAACCATGGCTGAAAAGGTTCAATTCTTGAACAAACTCTATACTACCAATGTCTTTTGTGCCACCAGCTACCACACAAGATCTTCAAATTGGTGACCATCGGTGAGATATAAACACTTTTGTAACGTTTGCAAGGAAGAAGTCAATGGACCATTTTTAAAAACTTATTTTAAGAACAACTTGAAACAAAATGTTTAAATTCAATACGATATGTTCTCGTTTTGATATTAAGTTTTAAGACACGTTTACAATGTTTTTTTTTACCAGGTAAAAATGATTCAGGAAAATCGTCATGGGCAAATTTTCTCATCGGCCTAATTCAAGAAACAAACATCGCTGTCCTTACGAAGGAAACAAGTTTTGGAGCAATGATGATCACAAAAAGAACTGAGCTCCTCTTTGTTGACGAATGGGTATATGATACCATGGCACCTGACCAACTGAAGACTATCCTTCAAGGAGGATATTTTAGTCAGGCTGTCAAAAATCAGGCCCTTAGAAGAACCCAAATGAACGGTGGGATGTACATAACGTGCTAAAGAATGCCTGAATTTGGGGACGACGAAAGATCCATTCAGTGCAGATTCTCCCAATTTGAAACTTCAGAGCTGCCAGAGAAGGAGATTGGTGCACCAAATTGGATTTTGCAACACGCTTTTGAATGTTTAATGTGGATCATATCTGTCATCAACGAGAACAAAAACTTGATCGATGCAGAAGATCACTTTCATGAGTTACCCCCTAACGTGGACGCCAAAGCTCGTCTTAAATTGGACATCGACGAAAAGAGTGCCAATGCTATTATCACTTGTACGGCTTCGACTTCTAAAGAAGACACAGATGACGAAATTGAATCAAGTTATTAATGTCCTTTCGTGTACTTGAATGTTGAGCTTCAAAAACTTTATTGCTAAGTGGTATGACTGTACAATATGAGACTTGTCAGAAACTTGTTCAAATTAGGATAGACATTGAAACTGAATGAAAACTCTCCTTACTTTCTAAATCACAGGTCAACAGCCCGAATCACAATCAAACGACACTCCTTCTTGTTCAACGCCCAAATTTCCACTTCGAGCAAGTCAAATTACGTTCATCCCAATGAAAACACCCATGTCACCAATGATCCCGATGCCTAGCCCTAGCAGCCTAAAGAATGGTAAGTTTTTGTTTTTTATACCAGAGAAGTAATTTTGCAACATATTTACCCTTCTGTTAGTTTAAATTTGAATTGTCTCTTCAAGGCAAGAACACCTATTGTTCTTTTAATGATCTTTATTATTTTATCTTTATCTTCAGATTCCGACGACGAGATCTTTTTCGACGCTTCCCAGCTGATGGTAAGGTTCATTTCAGCCAAGTTATTTGTTTTAGCCAAAGGAAATAATTCCTAAACCTCTGTTTTAAGAAGTGAATTTCGATTCTGTCCCTCTACTGAAAATCTAAATCTATCTAAAATTTATTATCAATTATTCTATTTTACAAGATTCAGATTCAGATTCGGAAATTATTCACTTTCATTCAAAAGTCACCAGACAAAACAACGTCAACATCGTTTCAAGTGATGAAGAATCCCTTTCTGGTAAGCAAATATATCAATTTATTTCTCTTTTTGGCGTGATTTAAATGCCTTTTCCTTCTTTTTATTTTCTTAATATTTTCAAGTGTGAACAAACTGTAAGCCTTTCTTGGGTTTTTTAGATTTTAAAATATTTAAAGTTTCAGATGTTTCAATGTCGTTGTCTATTATTTTTCAGCAACCGTATTCAACGAAGCAAATTACCAAAACGAAAATGAAACATTGTAGCTTACATTTCCTCCATTACTTGGTAAATTTTATTTTTAAGTACCTTTTTAAAAAACGCTGTATTTTCTCCTCAATTGGTATTTTAACTCGTAGGCTCGAATTCCAAAGTTGGCATGGTTTCAATTTTCTTTTTCAGAGAGGAGACCCATAGTACCCGTGACAATGGATCAATCTGCAATATAACAACTCACCGTGCAAGGTTAGTTATTTATGGATTATCTCATATATCAAAGAGCTCAGAGGAACTTGTTTACGAAATCAATTCACTTGTGGTGAAACCAATTTTCCTTGTATTGAATCAATGTTTTGTTTTCACTTTTAGACAAGCATCCAACACCATTGTTATCAGTCAATCCCTTGACACCCTTACTCAAATTATCTTCACACGGTAAGATTGCATTTGTTCAAGCAGCTATCTCCAGTTCAGATTTTTAAAGTAAATCTATTTTACGTTGAATTGTATTTCTCCTGGCATTGGCAACGGCAAGACTTTCATATTATAATAGAATTGATTCTAATTCGTTTGATTCTCTATCTTTTACTCATTCAGATCGTAAACGTCATGCTGAAGATGCTCAATCTAGTGTAATCAACACACCAAAGATTCTGAAACTGGAGGCAGTACCTGCAACGGCAGTATCTTTAGCAGACGTCTACTCAAGCCTCGTCGAATTTCTGAACGTCAACAAAGAACCGTTGACGACGAGAGAACTGTCGAAGATTTTTGTTGAAGGTAGTGGGTCGGCTGGTAATGAAAGCTGTCAACCTAATTTTCTGGCAGTGACCCTTATTCTTGGTTTGCCGCCAAAATGGTTTCCCTTCGATGCGTTCCGACAATCGTTTCCGGATTACGAAGGAAAAATAAGCACCATCCGAAATAAAATGAAACTTTTTCCAATAGACTAAATTTAAGTAGATAAAAATGTTGTATATAGTAATTTTTTTACCCTTTTTCTGTTGCGTTCATTGGTAGTTCGTTAATTGTACAATGCTCGAGTCATCGCGTTTCGCTTTGATAGAAATTGTTTCTACTTGCCTGCAATGCTTAAATCGTTCATCTTGAAGTTACTTTTTGTTGAGTACTGGGAAATATTTTTTTCCATATTTTAACTTTAATTATTACAAATTTTGTGTTTAATTTAAATTTTATAATATATTTAACAACAGTAAAAATTAATGGTAAAAGTTATGAAATAAAAGATTCACCAATGAGATCTGGTGAGATGAAGTCTACAATTTTGAATAAATTCTCTATGCAAGTATTCTTCGTTCTTTAAGAACATTACGATTCATGTGCTTTTTAAAGAACGAAGTATTCGTAACTAAAAAATGGGTTTTGGTCTAAAAGTGTGCCTCCTTTGATAAAAAGTATTTTTCTTTAAAAACATTTCCATAATGCGTGCTTATAAAGAACGAAGTATTCTTTTTTAATGTGAAGATTTCCAAGTTTGAAAATGAAAGTACTTTGAATTGTCATTTCATCCATAACAATAACGATAACGGCTTAGTGGCTTACCAACCTGTCTTAGGCAAAAAATCTTGCTTCAGGATCGGTTTAGGTTCTAAGTCGCACAAAAATGGTCTAAATTTGAAACTTCAAAAGACCTTACAAATGACCAAAAAGGAATTACACAAGAAGTTGACAGGAAATATTTAAAAACAGTCATTTTTTATTATCTACAAGCGTTTTTACATTCACACAAACTTTAGTCCCTGGATCGCAGTGCATTTGAACCACGACAACGGACGTAATCTTTGTCTTTGACGATGTCTTTTTTATTTGTTCTTTTTTGTCTTCGTCATGACTGATGGCGATAGCGCTTTGCTAACTGTGTTGTACGTCTTCGATATCTAGTAGGAAAAATAGGCAGATTTAAATAGAGAACAAATCCGTTGAAATTTCAAAGGTTTCAAAATTGATTATCTTGACGAAAGAAAGTTCGAAATTCTTTTTCTAGTCATTATATTAAACCTCGATCTGATTCAAATGAAATTTGAAATTTTAAAGCAAACCAATCGAACGTACCTTTTGCTTGGTTGAGCAAGGTAACTTGTAAAAAGCATAACATGCCACTTTCGAGCAATTGGGAAGCTGTGATCCTATTTTGATCAGACATAATGATGAATGGATAAGTTCTGCAAGTTGACTTTGACTCGTTGTTATCCAGGGTGGCGCATTTATACCTCTGATTTAAATATCCTGACAAAAGCTATAATTAAAATTCATTGTTCCCATTCTCTTAGTTTACCAATTAAAAACGCTCTCATTTTAAAATTATAAAAACAGAAGTACGTTACCATTAGGAGCCCTGCCTGACAAGATCCACGGATTAACGGGTCGACAGCATTTCCAGGCAAAACTTTTGGTTTAACACCCGGTTTAATTAGGCGCTCAAAAAGATTTGCGGGTTATTTTGTGCTTATTAAGAACGAAGAATTCTAAGAATATGTTCCTACCAAAAGGAGATGGGGGTATTGTTATCGTGTTGGCAACTGCATTAATACCAACATGTTTGTAGAGTCTTTTCATCGCACCTTGAAGTATAAATACTTGAGGGGAAAGTACAATAAACGTGTTGATGTCTGCTTAGTCAACTTGATCAAACTAGCAAGGGATAAAGTTTTTGAGAGGATTACAGATCTGGTAAAGGGTGTCACAGGATATCGATCTAGAAATATCCATGAAAGGCAGGGGCATCACCAGGGTGTCGCAAGCTGCGCTCCTGCGACACCTTTTTTTGCGGTAGTAAAATTTTAGGACAAGGGTATTCTGTATTCTGTATGAGAGAGACACGATTCTGCTTCTGCGATTCCCCGCGCGCGCCCTTAGAAGCGTAGGGTGGTTACCCTGAGTATCAGGGGTTAAGTTTTCAAAGAATGTATTAACCTCTGAAGACAAATAATAGAAATTTTATCGCGCATGTGTCAATCTAGTCACTGTAGAAAAAATCAAAGATGAAGAGCAAATATTACCATATTAATGTCTAGCAGACTGTATCAGTATGCAGTTTGCTATTTACGAATTCCCCAGAAACCTCTAAGTGTAGTTGAAATGAGTGAGTCTTACATGATCCCCAAATGTATAACAGTAATTACTAAACTTTTAATTATGGAAATGTCATTTTAATTGAATCGAAATAATAGACAGACTTTATGTTATGATTCTCTATCACTGACTCTTTTTAAAAAGCTTTGATTACTTTTTGTAAGTTGTGTTTTCAACGACGGGAATAAAAATATCAACTTTGAACCTCATTCATGATCATGGATGGCCGTCATGGTTACTTTTGTCTTCATTGATTGCGCGCTGAATAGAATCTCGATTCGTCGGCACAGCGTGAATATATGATTTTGACCTGTGCTATTCACGGTATAGGGTGGTTTATTGGCGTATGGGCGGATGAGAGACTTTTTCAGATAAAATTACGTCTCCGATTCGAATAATGCTTCACTTGCCCTAGCACTGTGTCGGCGCCAGTAGGGTAGCGGCAACTTTTCGGAAACGGTAAAATGTAATTTTGCGACATTGAGTTATCAAGTGCGCCATGATGGGAAATTTATTTTTTACGGTAACGAGTCGATTTAGCCATTTACCCGTCACATTGCAAACAGCTAAAAAGCTCATCCGGCAACCGTAATGTAAGACTCTGACAAAGAAAACTCCGAACATTCCAGAAAATCATTCTCTTCTTCGCAAAACAGCCATGGCTTCGGTTAATGTGTTGGAAGAAGGGTTGCTTATTTTAAAAAGTGGTGACCTGGATAAATAAGAAAACTGTTTGAGAAATATTTGAACGATATTAGCAATGCTGTTCGGTTTGGCAACTTGATGCTCCACAAGAATTCTGTTGCCAGAAACAACAAAGTGGAATGGTGTCAGAATTTTGTACCAAATAAACACTTGGTGGAAAATTTGGTCCCATTGAGGTTAGTTTTGTTTCAGTTCTGATTCATTTCATTTACTTTTTCAAATTAAGATTGATTGATTGCAACGAGCAGAGATTATTGTAATCTGATATGTTTTTTTCTCTATTAATGTAGTTTTTTATGCTCCCTCCTCCCTTCAATCAAGAGAAATGCTTTTTTAAAGTGGAAGTGTTTTGTTTTATTTAAATGACATACTTGACTTGTTACGTAATTCTCTAATGACGTGCGTGTGTTGTGTTATTGAGCAACTGATTTTAATCACGTTTTTAATAATCTCTTGACATCAAAAGCCTGTTGACATTTTTCTTGTGTGTGTTTTATTTTTATGAGATGAAAAAAATGTTTTATATGAAATCGTCAATCAATTAGATATCGAGAGCTCGACATTTTTCAGGAAGATGAGATATGAGCGAAAGATCTTGTTAATGAATGGTGTTTTCCTTGTCTGAAAAAAATGAGACATAGAGAAAATTAGAAAATAACGCAGAATATTTTGTTGATTCAAACCAGAAATTTGACATTAGTAGATTTTATGAAAATTTTCAAAAGGTGGTTGTTGGTTAGTTTCTCTCGGTCGGCATACTGCCCAGTCCACCTGTCCACTTGAATTAATCACAATCTTCCTTTCCTTTATAGCTCTCAGTCAAATGGTAATTGTTTGTACAGTTCGATTTCAATCCATTTGGTTGGTGACTCGTCAATTGCTCAAAAGTTAAGGGTAACTTCTTGTTTTGAACTTTTTTTAAATGCTGAGTTTTATTACAGCCACCCAAATTTTCACTATGCTCATAATGTGCATCGTGATTCTTTTCGCAACTACAATAGTGCAGTTAGCTTAGCTTTCAAAACTGAGCCACCTGACCACGTTCTCTATTCTAAAGGTCTTGTTTATTCAGAAGCTCTCCATATGTGTCAAGACTTTAAATTTTCATCTTATGCATGTATTCTAGCTCTTTCTTCTGTCATAAAAACACAAATTAGAATTCATTGTCCTAAATTTGGCGGTGAAAATGACAACTCCTATGTTACTCTTTTTAATTCAGTGATTTTTCCTCGTCATTTTTATGAAGAGCTTTCCAAACCTAATTATCTGAACTGGTATGACATAATGACAAATGATTGGGGTTGGAAGTGAACATAATCTCAACATTGTCGCCCTCAATTGTAATGGCTACAAAACAAACTACCTTTATATCAACAATAAACTCAGTAAATTCTATGACATCATACATTTATCAGACTAATATACCATCATGCCCACATCATAACGTTATCAACGATCCTCACCCGGAAGAACCTGAATCTGTTCCAAGCTTTATTTATCAGAAACTTGGCTTACCAACAGTGAATCACACTTAATAATCAATTCTTACAAAACAGACTTTCATATTATTAACCAACCCGCCTCTCGTCACCAATTTGGTCGTCCGTTTGGAGGAACGTGTTTACTACTACGGAAAACGATATTTGAGAATTCCAGCACAATCATTCAGGAGGACTATGCCACAATAGTCAAAGTTATCTACAAAAACAATGTATTGCTAATTGGAGGGGTATACCTACAATCATTGAACTCACAGTCAAGCCAGTCTCGATGCATAGATACATACAACTCTCAGCTAGCCTCAATAACAGGCATCATCAGACAATTCAGTGATACTGCTGACCCTCTACTCTTTGGAGATTTTCAATGCTGTCCTGATCAACCGACTACCTCACGAACAGCCCAATCCAATGCACTCTCCAGCCACTTATCAAAATTCATATTCGATAACAATCTCTTACCGGTTGACATAACCCATGGTGTAGGACCCACCTACACCTATCACCATCTTTCTCTACCGAACAGCTCGTACATTGACCATATCCTGGTGCCACAATCACTATCTTCAACCGTACTACATACATCTGTTCTATCACCTGATGCAACTAACACTGGAGACCATCTACCAGTCGATGCCACAATAAATATAACATCATGCCCACATCATAACGTTATCAACGATCCTCACCCGGAAGAACCTGAATCTGTTCCAAGCTTTATGTGGAAAAATAGCAAATTTACCAAGGACTACCACAGTCGCGTGTCTGAGCTTATTGAAACAACATCCAAGACTGATACAGAGTCAATGATACATGAACTTCACAATATCATGCGTACCTCTGCTAGAGACTGTTATACTTCTGAAAACCGAACTCAGTACAATTTCACCCCAAAATCATGGTGGAACGAGGAACTACAGAACGCTCACAAGAATCTGAAGTGTATGTTCAACATCTGGAGAGAGAACGGTTTTCCAAAATCAAACTTAGATGTGAGTTACAATAGATATTTATTTGCTCGCAAAATCTTTCGCAAACTGGTTAAACGTTCCAAACATCAAGAGACAATCAATCACTACATCAAAGTCGATAAACTAAAGAAAATCAAACCCTCCTCGTACTGGAAACAGATCAACTTCCTAAAAAAAGGACCTCGCAAGCTGTACACGATTAACAACAAGACTAATGAATCAGACATTACAACAGACTTCCATGACCATTTCGACACTCTCTTGAACACCCCAAGGGTTACAGGTATCGATAACTCAGAGACTAACATCAAATTAAAAGAACTCCTCACGTCACTCCAAGAATCATTTCAAGATGAATCGTTCTACATCACGAAAAAACAGAAGTGTCGAACGCACTGAAGCATCTCAATGGGGGAAATCTCGTGACCCCTTTCAGATTACAGCTGAACACTACCTCTATGCCCAGAGTGAGTCTTTTATCAATTACCTAACTAAACTTTTAAACAACATTTTGACTTCCAAGGACATCCCTGACATCCTAAGTACATCAATCATCATCCCATTGCTGAAATCTCAAAAGAAACCACTCAATGACGCAAATAGTTATAGAGGTATTAGCATTCTACCGATCATCACCAAGCTGTTAGAACTTGTCATCCTTGAGAGATGCCCTACCTTACGCAATCACATCGAATCCCAATTTGGTTTCACCAGCGGTGCAGCAACACTTCATGCTGAACTCGTTATGCAAGACACCATCCGGTACTTCAACAGACAGAACTCGCCTGTATACGTGTGTAGCCTCGACGGGGAAAAAGCCTTCGACTCTTGTAATTGGCTCACTTTATTCAATAAACTCTGTCAGAAAGATATTCCAAGTCAAATTGTATCATTTCTCATCCAACTTTACCTCAAGGGTACAGCATCAGTTCGTTACGGTTCAACAACCTCAGACCTCAGGAGTCCGTCAAGGAGCAATTCTTTCACCCTACTTCTACATTATCTATACTGAAGACCTAATATCGAGTGTCAAAGCCCTTAACATTGGTACCACACTACCTGGTGATCTGCAGACGTGTATCATTGTATATGCCGATGATAATGTATTGCTGAGCGCATCACTAAAACACCTACAGACACTAGTCACCCACTGTGAAAACTTTGGTCGTGAACACGGCATCAAATTCAACAATTCCAAATCGAAAACCCAATTTGTCATCTCAGGAACGTCCAATCTACCCTCCCCAAGTCTCGTCTTAAACAACAATGCTACTCCTCAAGAGACGTTATCTCACCTGGGCTTTCAATGGGCGAAGAAGCGAAATGAACTCTGTCTACAAAATCACAAGTCATCACGAATAGCTGAGTTATGGTCGGCACTTCCTCACTCATTGCCTCTGGTGTATGACATTGCCACCCTGACACAATAGTTTCCCTATTCAACACTCTGATCATCCCTAAACTGATGTATGGTCTTGAACTTGTCGACCTAAGTAAATCAGAACTTGACAGTATCAACGCACAGGCTAGATCATGCCTCAAGTCCCTGTTCGATGTTTCTAAATACAGCAAGAACTATATCTCTAAACTATACGACATCCCAGACGCCAGCTCCATCATCCAAAGAAGAAAATTGAAACTTATCAACCAACTCTTGGCTAACAAAACCACAAGACAGTACACATGTAAGATGCTATACACTCGCACGTGTAACTCGAGCTTCATATCTAAGTCGAAACAGGTTATAATCAACAACAACCTGAACATAACGGACATTTTATCTGGAAAAGTGAATTTCCAACGTACCCATCAGCATTATGACTCAGACTTAATTGATCAGTGCAAATACTGGTACATTGACAACTGGTACTCATTTGAAAATCGTGTTGCTTTTAAAGCAATCCTTGAAGAACGCGTTCAGAGGGCAAGAACAGAGCAATAACTATTCAGACCACGTATGTCTTATCCCTTTTCCTCTGGTTTCCCCTACATCCCCTTGTCTACTCTGATCTACCTGACAGTTATAAATGCTCTGTTCCTACCCCCTAAACATATTATTTTCTTTGTATATATTTTGTTTATTTTTTATGTCCTATATTCCGCTTCTTTTTAAAACTGTACATATTATATACCTAACTACTTTGGGTGATAAAAGAGATATATATATAATGTTTTGTCGAGAGAGTTTTTGTGAGACGGGTAAACTGAATCATTTTGTTCCCCTAGTTTCTTTTAAAGATTTTAAGTTTCAAAGTAGGGTAAAAAAGGGAACCAAAAGAGGTCACCCAGATCCTCAAGTTTCCACTCAAGTTAATAAAATTTCTTTTCCTCCTGTCCCTTAGGAACCACAATCTGCTTCTTTAAAGTCTTCAAAAAATATAGCTACATCAACAAAACCACGATGTAAGAAGAGTTCTCCTTTCCAGGGAAATACCATTTTTGACACGTATTCGTTTAAATCCTGTCAAATAGCTCCTTCTTCTTCTTCTTCTTCAAATATTGTTACTTCCTCGTGTGCTGTTGTTACGTCATCCTCTCAGACTATTTTGACCACAGTATCTAATTCAACATCGTCTGTTTCCCTAATTTCTAAAAGTTTGCCTGTTATGTCCTCAGGCCCTGCTGCTGTTATATCAGCAACTCAAGTAACTTTTTCTTCTCCTAGTGAGTCTGCTGCTTCAGCTGCTGGCCTTTCTTCTCCTAGTGAGTCGGCTGCTTCAACTGATGCTTTTGCTTCTCCTAGTGAATCTGCTTCTTCAGTTGTTGCCTTTTCCTCTCCTAGTGAGTCTGCTTCAGCTGTTGCCCTTTCTTCTCCCAGTGAGTCGTCCAGTAAGCATAGTTATTTTTTACTTCATTACCTTCAACTTCCAAAACAGTTGTTAAAGCATCTGCTAAAAAGGATAAGCTAGTTCAGTCTTATAACTCGTATAGTGATGTTCCAATTTAGCTTAGATATGATGTTAGTACCATTTTGCTATTTCTAAAAACTTAAACGATGATGAGAGATATGATTTGATCAAAAATTTCTTATTTCCTAAACATGGAACTTCTTCTTTTAACCCAAAATATTTGAAAAATAATTCTACTTGGGCTAGATATTCTAAAAGTCAAGGTGGTGTATTTTGCTTGCCTTGTTCATTATTTGCTCATACCAGTGGTAAATTAACATCACAAACAAATTTTGTTTCTCAATGTGTTGTTCCAGGAAAATCTTTTTCTGGTGCTTTCAAGCGCCATTTAGGTGAAAATAAACCTCAACGTTGTGATAGGAGAAATTATACTGATGAATCTCTCCATTTACGATGTCAAAGTATTATGTGTGCCTTTTTAAATCGCTTTGAGGGTGGAAAACCAAGAGATGTTGATGTTCTTATTGATAGGGATAATTTGAAAGCCATCAACAAGGCCAAACTGATTTTGCCTTCAATAATTGACACCGTTATTGTTTGTGGCCATATGGGTATTCCTTTGAGAGGTCATCGTGATGATCGTAAGAATTATCCTGAGGCTGGGGAATATTCTGAAAAATTTGGTCTAGGTAATTTTATTGAGTTGATCAATTATGGGATAAGAAGGGGGGCAAATATTTAGAGGATCATTATATTCATGCGCCAGGTAATGCCCATTACTTATCTCCATCTACTCAGAATGAAATTATTTCAATCTCTGGAGCACTCATTCTTGAAAAAATTTTAATTCAAATAAAGCCTGAACCTACTTCTGTTACTACTTCCTCAACAGTGGGAACATGGATTTTTTTCTGGCAAAGCCCATTCAATTTTGGTTTAGGCTTCCAATTTTCGGCAAAGTAATAACAAAATTAAATGTTCGACTAAAAGGGAAGTAATTTTGGCCATTCGGAAAATAACTATTTTATTTTAGGGAGAACTTCTTTTGGCAAATGGTAGATTTTATTAATTTTGGACATAACATAACATAATGGCGACAATTTTGATGAAAACAGGGTTGATTTTAATGAATAACCGAAATTTTTATATTAGGCGAGAAATATGTTTGTTGAGACTTTTTTAAATTGTCGAAAACTACTTGCAAGAAATAAGTTAAGTAGATAGAAGATTATCTTTCAACATAGATCCAACAAGAAAAATTCCAACATTTCTAATTTTTCGAAAGTTAGAGCAAGATCAACTTTCGAACGATGGAATGTTGATAAAAGATCATATTTTAACGACTTTCCAATAAATGGAAATTCCATCTTTCAAAATTTTGGAAAGTTGATGATAGATGATCTTTCAACGACTTTTCAAAAAATGAAAATTCCATCTTTCCAAAATTTTCGAACGATGGAAAGTTGATGAAAGATCATCTTTCAACGACTTTCCAATAAATGGAAATTCCATCTTTCGAAATTTTGGAAAGTTGATGAAAGATGACCTTTCAACGACTTTTCAAAAAATGGAAATTCCATCTTTCCAAATTTTCGAAAGTTAGAGAAGATCAACTTCCGAAAGATGGAAAGACGCTGAAAGATCATCTTTCAACTACTTTCATCAAAATTGAAAGACCATCTTTCAAAATTTGTTGAAAGTTGTCGAAAGATGAACTTCTCAACATCTTTCGAAATTCGAAAGATGTGATTTCGCCAAGTGACAGACAGTTGAAATCAGCTCTCAATACGTTTGATGCATGTATTAAATTCAAGAGCGTACAGAACATCAATCTCTTGAAATCGCCTCCTGGTGACAAGAATATTGAAAAGCAGCCAAACTTTTATTCCACCGCAAAGAAAAGAAAAGCGAAGAACAAGGTTCGCTTTGCGAGATCCACGTCAGGAGAACTGAAAGATTTTTTTGAGTTAAAACCATGGGAAGGTGATTCCCCTTTTAAGTACTTTACATGACTACTTTAGATAATTTGCTGTGCCTTTCATTTAATTCAATTTATATTGGTAAAGCGATACAACATAATCATCAGTTCAATATACTAACTTTATTAGAACGCTGTCTAGTTTGTTAAATTCGCTTCAATATTTATACCATTTTCATTTGTCAAGCATCTAACAATGTAACAGCTTAAAATCTAATTCTAATTCTAATTTTAGATCAAACGAGTAACCCCGACAACGGGAGAGATGAAGTGCCAAGTACACAAATCACGTCTACAAGTATGAATAATTATCTTTACGGTCAAAAGAGATGATAATATCTGTGGGTTTTTCAAATTTTGGGTTCGTTTTTGAAAATTTCCTTTCAACTCTAGGTCAAACGAGCAACCCCGACAATGGGAGAGATGAAGTGCCAAGTACACAAATCACGTCAACAAAGTATACACTTACCTTATACTTATACGGTCAAAAAATTTGATGATATCTGATGAATACTTAATTATCTATATACATAAAGATTAAGAAACGTTGTATTTCTTTTCAATACTTAAAGTTTCTTGCTTTCGCATTCATCAGTTGATTAGAAATAACTATCAAAACAAAATTCCACGTTTATTTAAAAAATTCAATACAGCGTCTTCATATAAAAAAATTGACTTCAATCTTTAGAATCAAAGTTTTCAAGTAGGTGTTTGTTTATGTGCCGGCATTTTGAGATAAGTTCAGATCTAGAGTTCAGTAAATTGTCTTTACGCAAAGATATTTCAAATTTTTCATTCAAACAAAGGTCACATTTCAGGCTGCTTCTGTTGAACGGTTTGCACTTTCTTACAATTCGCCATGTAACTTTAGGGTTGGTCTGGTTACGAGAATGCCGCCAAAATTCGTTCGAGAGCTCGGTTTCATTTTCGTATTTGACGTGGTTGAACGATTTCTTGTGGTTCGCATATCGCTTTTAGAAGGTTGGTTCTATCTATATACATAATTTCCTCCCACCTGGATTCAAAGGGGAAAGGATTCTGGGTAATAGCCTTCTCCTCTTTCTGCCTTTCAAGCCTGTAAATAATAAAGAGCATAAAAAAAGCAATTTATTAGTAAAAATAGAAAGTTCCAAGTTGTTTCTGAGCAACCGAGTTGCTAAGGGCTCAGGCCTCAAAATGGCCCAAAAAAATAAGCAACTTGCTTAGCAACCCTGATGCCTCAAATCCAAATAAGCAACTTTTTTCCTCAGCAATACTTTAGACGTAGAAACTTTCGCGAGCAGAAACTTTCGCGAATTTTGGCCCTTTTCGCGAAAGTAAATGTCTTTAAAAATTCTAGGAAGGGCCATTCGCGAAAGTTTATGCTCGCGAAAAATTCTTAACAAAATGGAAAATCTGTAAAACTTCAAATTTTGAATAAAATGTAACTTTTATGGCTATTTTTAGCCTGCTAAAAGACTAATAAGTCAAAGGAGAAATGTTTCAAGCCAATCTAAGAAGTATTTGTCCCTCTAAGCCATTTTTTCATATGAAAATTCTCAATTTTACGTCTTGATTCGCGAAAGTTTATGCTCGCGAAAAATATTTTTCCGTTAAATTCGCGAAAGTAAATGTCGTGAATTTTGCGATTTTTCGTCCTCGCGAAAGTTTCTGCTCGCGAAAGTTTGTACGCCTAAAGTAAAAAGTAACTTTGACACAACTTTGAAAGAAAGCCTTGAATATCTTCGAAAAATGCTTCTACTGCCCATTCAAAATTGAAAAATTGTTGAAAAATGCAAAATTGTGCCTTTCAACAATTTTAAGCTTGAAAATTTTAAGCAACCTTAAAAGCATTGGGCCTGGATTTCGAAAAATCCTTAGCAACTCCAGGCCTGACCCGAAAAATGGAGTTGCTTATTAAAAAAAATGTGTAACAGAAGCTTCTTCATTTTTTCTAAAATTTATTTGCACAAAAAGTTTTTAGAAAAAACGAAGAAGTTTCTGTTAATAAACAACTATTTACTAAAAATGTATCAAATGATTGATTTGTTTAAGAAAGTTCAAAGCACTCTGTGGTCATCTGAATTCTTTCTAATTCAAGCTCAGAAGAAGGGGAAAGTAGCAAACCGCCAAAAAAAAGCTTGAGATACTTCAAAGATCAATGTAAGTAAATATTCTTAAATTATTATTATTTAACACCAAAAACAAGTAATTTGGAGTATTAAGGGGGCTCTTTGTGAAACTATTCGCGACAAGTGATAAAAAGAACAGTAGGCTGCAAGTCCATTCGTGAAAAATTTGACTATTTATCAATGTAGGTGTAAGAAGTCATGTCATTCACACAACGTTGTTTCGACGCTTTTAGAACGTTCACAACGTTGCAATCCCAGTAAGTAAAGTGTTATACTGCGATTTTATTGCACATTTCATTTTTCTTTACAGCTAGCACATCTCACAAGGAAGGCAGCTCGAAAACAAAAAAAATGCAATCAAATTAAGCAAAGGTATTCATTAAAACAATATTCCCCGTAAGGACAAAATTTCAATTACTTTTAATCAGGTCAATTTTAAAAATCATTGCACATCCATCAAAATCAAATAAGCATCGTTCTTATTTCTTGTCGTTTTTGTTTTAGTTCAAAAGATAGTCCTTGGTTATTTTGGTGTAAACGATTTGAAGACCTTGCCTGTTATTAGCGATCGAATTCTCATTGATGAACAACACCCACTTAATGAGATTATTCTGTTGAGTGAAGATGACATCAAATCGATAAAAGATTTACTCTCTGCTGATGCTTGGATAAAAGTATTGGAGAAAGGTACGATTAATAATTCTATTCATGAAAGTACCTCGTTTTCTCTGAACACATGAAATGCATTCCAACCCCGGGAGCACTAGGAATGAGGCGACTTTTCCCGAAATTCAAATGTTAAAACTATCCATATCCATTTTCAGTTGTTGATCTCTCCGAGTCATGGAGCTGTCCAATATGTGAATCCAACAAATATATTGGAATGATTGAATGTGATTTATGCAACGTCTGGTATCACATGTAAGTTAAAAGCATTATACTGGGTACACATTTTTCTTAAGAAACTAGTTTTACCAAGCAACCTTAAGAAATGGGCCTTTTGAGCCATAATGTTTCTGAACTTTTTGACATAACCAGCCTCAGCATGTTTCTTAGTTTTTAGGGATTCTGAGCCTCGTGTTTCTTAAAACTGAAGTGTGTTTCTTAAAAAGAAAAAAACGTGTAACCCAAAAATATGAGGGCTTGATGGCTTGATGACTAAATTGAAACTTGGTTTATAATTTTCAGACTTTTCGGTTCAGTTGCTCTCAAGTTAAGTTTTTGAAGTCAAATTTTGAAAAAGCCAGAAAACAAAACAAAATCAAATTAAGAATCTTTAGCAAATTTTGACACAAAATTCCTTTCCTCGTTAAAATCTTTAGTTTCGCTATACTAATTTGAGGTCGTTGTACTGTTTTCCAATCTTCGTACTATGATGATAAAATTGATAATCGATTTATTTGCACAGGGATTGCGTCAAGCTGCAACACGAAGAGGAATATTAGGTCTGCGAAAAATGCCCAAGTCTCAGAAAAAGACCTCGCAAATAGACTAATGATAGTTCTTTATGATAGTTTACAAAGAAAGAATAACCAGTTATTTACAACTTATTCGTTTTTCCGTTTTCTCTCTTGTTCAAAGAACTGCCTGGTGCAGATTCGTACTTTTTTCTTCAGAATATTGTTCCAATCATCTCTTGGTTTACCATCGAGCCCTTCTTTTTTTAAGTGTCCGAGAACTAGGTTTATCACCCAAAGTTAACAATTTAGCCTCACTCTGTATAATTCAGGATTTTCTCTGTCGCACGAATACGTCGAGCCAATGTTGAAGTTAAGCACGTTATAGTTATTTTATAATGAAAAGCATGTAAATAGTAATTTGCGTCCTCTCGTGATTTAACTTTCTCTTTGATTAAAAGCTAAGATCTGAGATGACGCAAACTCTCGCGAACAACTCCAAAAACGAAAGTGAAACCCGAAATGATATACTACCCGATTTCGGATTTTTTTTTTTTTTTTTTTTTTTTTCTTTATTGAAACAAAGACACGTGCACACTACGAACATATATTACAAAACATTACTTAAACATAAAATATAGTTCCTCCCCCCGCTAGGAACTAACGTTATATCGCCAGAGGTACTAGACTATGTAAAAAATAAATAAATAAGTAAATAAAGAAAATAAAAAGAAAAAATCTTGGAGAAGGAAGCTACAGTTGTTAGGTAAAAGCCTAAAATAAAGCACCGCTAAACCTTCCAGTTTCGTTAAGAAATTCAACAACAGAACAAAGAATAGATTTATTTAGATTTGAAGTCAAACTTTCATCGCCATATAATAAAAGCCGACAGAAAAAAGGAGGGTTAAGTGGCGGATGAAAAATAATGCCTAGGGTCTGAAGTTTGTCGAACAAAGATTGTCTTGCATGGGAATATATAGCTCAGTGCAGAAGAAAGTGTTGAGTGTTTTCAACAGAGTTAGTTCGGCAACCACAGAAAGGGTCTAAAGTGTCGCGGAAGCCATGTCTAAATTTATGCTCGTTGAGATGGCTGAAACCGAGACGAAGTCGATTAAGAAAGATCACTCCTTGAATGTCAGGAACATCAAAAACATTCGGATTTAATTGGAAAATCGGGAAATTCGGGGAAAATGACGACTTGCGTTTTCTCGGCATTTAGCTGCTTCTTTACGTATTAAGAGCAAGCCTGAAGCCCTCAATTTAGATTACCCAGCCGGTACACAACGTTTTCAAAACGTTTTTTTTAGGTTTAAATTACGTTGTGAAGAAACGCGTTGCCACAAAACGTTTTAAAAACGTTTTTTCAACGTTGTAGAGAAAACGCGTTATTTCATAACGTTTATAAAACGTTGTTGAAACGTTTTAATCCAAACGTTTTTCAAAGGTTTTGCTAACAACGTTTAATAAGCGTTTTTTCTAAACTTGATTTAAACGTGATTTTGATCAACGTTTTTTAAACGTCTATAAAACGTTTTTTTGAGACGAAAGTGTAGTGCCCAAGATTTATATTTGAAATATATAAATATAACCTCATCGACTCTCAGCTTTTATCCCAAGAAAATTTCTGAGACTTTACCTACCTCTGCTCTGAGATATAGGAGAGATATTCTATATATCTTTTTCTATTTTACTTTATTGACTTCTCTCTAAGTGTTAAATATATTTTAATAAAACGCCCACTCCCTGTTTGAATACCTCGTAAGATAGCCGACCCGTAGAATAGAAACTTGTGAAATTATCTCTGTCACGCCCTTTCCAAATTACAAACCACGCACCCGCTCCCCGGCCCACTCGCCGCCCCCATCGTCCGCCGAATTAACAATGGAATGGCTTCTTTTCTGGACAGCTTTCGAACGTTCGAACGTTCAAAGGTTCGAATTCGAAATCACTTGTAGTTCAAAATAAAAATCAAACAAAGTAAAGGTTCTGTAAAAGTTGGATGTTTCATGCACGAAGACTGGAAGAAGCTGGTTCTGTTACAAAAATCAACTAGATAATGTAAGTAGTTTACATTAAACTGAAAATGCTTTTGATATTTAAGTTAATTCTTAGAGGCTTTATCGGTGTAGCTTATTTCAGGTTTCAATTTCTGATGATATTTATTTTTGAGAGCAAACCCTGGAAAAATTACATAATCTTCAGTAAACTTTATGTTAAAACTTTTTATTTTAACTTCTTTTCCCTCAGATTCAAACTGGAGTTTATTATTGGTTTCCTTATTGCGACTATCCTCAGCTGACTTTGTGTGGTCGCCAGCAGAAAGTACCGAAAATATGCTAGTAAAGGTAGGTGAAATGTAACAAAACTTTAATAATATCTTTCCAAAACTATGCTAATTTCTTGTTAATACCCCTGCATCACTGACTGAGCTTGGTACTTCAAACTACTGAAATTTGACTTGGAAACACCCATGTCTCAACGACAATAATTTAGCAAAGTCCTTGGTAGAATACTTTTGTGAAACATGAAGTTTGGCCATGAAATTTAAGAAGTTTTTTCTTTATCCTTCTGGAGTATTCTTTTTTCCGTGGAATAAGAACGTAGTTTTCAACGTCTCAACCGCAGCTAAAAAATCTTTAAACATCAAATTTACTATTAGTCTTTTATTTTTTCAGGATCGCAAATATGTGAAGGAGACCAAAGAAATCGCAATCAAGATATCGTTTTTTAACACTTCGAATAGCAATCATACTGGAAAAGTTTGGAATCATTATCACAAAGATGCCAGAAAGGAAGGACGGAAGAGAAAGAACATCAAATTTTTGATTTCATTGCGTTTAATTTATACTGATTGTAGATTTTCATACCCAGAAAATTATATAGAAAAGAGCATTCAAAGAAAATTCAAATGTGTGTACGGTCTTTCTCATAATAGTGCATTGAATAGGAATTATTTTGGCAAAGAACGTCTTAGAGACGTTAAAACTAATCTAAAATAACTTTTAAAGACGTTTTTAAGTCCTCTCAGAAACGTAAAACGTACCATACCAAAATTAATAAAATTAAGACGTCTCGGAAACGTCCTAGAGACGTCCATAATTTGTTTCAAAAACACGTCTTTCAAGTGGCTAGAAGAAAACGTAGAAACAACGTTTTTTAAACGTCTTGCAAAAACGTAATCTATAAACGTTGTGAAAAAACGTTGTAAAGTGCGACAAATACAACCTGAAAAAAACGTTTTCCAAACGTCGTGAAAAACGTTTTTTTGCCGTCTGGGTATGAGGGGTTATGTGTAAAACAAATGGCGCAAAAGAATGGAGGGCAAATTAAGCCCTTCAAAATTAGCTGAAGTAATTAAAACTGCTGGACTCTAAAAACAGGCAAAGGATTAACTTTTTAAGCGCAAAAACGAAATTCACGAGATTCGGGCTGAAAATCTTAAATCTGCAAGAGAGGAAAATGCACGAAAGGAACAAAAGCTTATTGCTGACAAAGAGCAGCTCACTATTTCAATCTAGCAGTAGGGTAGATTCTGAACAGCTGAAGTCTGCTTTAGAAAAACTGAGTACTTCTAAAAAGGAGGCTTTGAAATGTCAATTACAATTTAAGAAAAAGGTAACAAATAGTAACACTGAAAAATACTTTTTTACAAGACTGATGATTCTAAAAATAAACCAATAGTTGAAGTCCAAGAAAATTTAATCAAAGTAATAAAATGGAAGGTTTCAGAGCCTGTCCCTTTCAGTACTCTTGTCATCCTAAGTGATGATTTGGTGCAGCAAGAGATAAAGTGAAGTTGTATGCACTGAAGAAAATACAAACTATCGATTAATGATGACAATCTGTAACAAAAAGAAGGAAAAAACCAAAAGGAATGCACAAGACACAAAAGGAAGTGATAAGCTGAAGACCGAAGTCTGAGATCAGATGTGGTACCTTGAGTTAGCATCCCCTGCCACTCTAGAGTCACCTCTAGAGTCAGTGGTATCCCAAAGATGAAAAATGAAAATACGGATAAGATAGTGATCGATGTGGCAAAATTAATGAACATTGAACTGACCCTCAATGATATTGAGATTAGTCACAGAACAAACCAAGAACCTAATGCTCCCATAATTGTGAAATTCCTGTCAAGAAGAACACGTAACCAATTTTTTTCAAATAGAAATAAATTGAAGGGTAAAACTGTAAAGGACATTAATTTCAAAGGTTGCGACAACAAAATCTACGTAAATGAAAGTCTAACAAGACAAAATGGCTATGTATTCAAGGCTGCGCGAAACCAACTCCGGCCTAAAGGTTTTAAATACATTTGGACAGTAAATGGTGTAACCTTGGCGAGAAAAAATGAACAGTCTGAAATAATATCTATCAAGTCAATCACAGATCTTAACAATCTATAACTATGAACATCCCTACCATTGAATCAGTTATCTGCCATAAGTGCAGAAAACTCTGTCTTGATGACTGTATACTGTGCGAACTCTGTAATACCTGGGTTCACGCCAAATGTTTTAAAATCACAAAACGTCAACTATCTCAACTATCTAACAATAATCATCCCTACTTTTGCCCTGTTTGCACCTCTGACTTGATCCCCTTTAGCCACGTTACTAATGCACATATCGATCAATTCAACTCATCACTCAATCTAAACACCCTAATCTATAATTGTAGTTGTTGTAATAAAGCCATTACACACAATGATAAAATTGAGTGTAAAATGGGTAAACACTTTCTGCATAAAAAATGTATTAAATCTACCCCTTTAAATGACATTAACCGTTCCATCTGGTCATGTAACGACTGCTTAAGATTTCCATTCAACTGTGTAAATGATAACCATCTCTTACCAGAAATTCTAAGCAATGAAACTGAACTTAACCTTAAACGTATAGATAAAATAAAACTTAATAAAAAGATCTCTGAACTAAAAATGTCCTTACCTAAAATCACTGTGTCTGATCCCTCAAGTCATGAGAATGAAATTGAAATTAACTTTAACTACTATGAAATTAATCAATTCATTAAAATGTCTTCATTGCTAAATCCAAATGATAACTTATCTTTTTTCCACACCAACATCCGTTCCTATAACAAAAATTTTGATGAGCTTAACACACTCCTATCTAAAATTCCTCACAAGTTTGATTTCATAGGTCTGACTGAAACCTGGGATTCACCTACAAGTCCTGTCAATGCACAAGACTTGCCTGGCTACCATCCAATTGAAGTAACTGTAGGTTCATCACAAAACGGAGGAGTCATTGCATACATCAAAGATGACATCACCTTCCACAGAAGAAAAGACCTTGAAAAAGAGCTTAAATCAGGTGAGAATTTTGAATGTGAATCAATCTTTATTGAAATAAGAACTGAGTCAACGCTGAACAACTATGTTATTGGGGTCATTTACAGACACCCATGTAATAAAATCAAATTTTTCAATGAAAGAATGGAAAATCTTCTCAAAAAACTTAACAAAGAAAATAAACAGATGATTTTAATGGGTGACTTTAACATTGATCTGCTCAAAACAAACAAACACAGGGAAACTAGCAACTTTGTCGATCTCATGTTTCAAAATTATTTGTTTCCTTACATCACCCATCCAACAAGATTCAACAAAGAACTTAATTCCTCTCTTATTGATAACATATACCACAATAATGTATCAGGTGAATTTGTTAGTGGTAATCTCATCTCTCATGTTTCTGACCATTTACCAAATTTTCTTATACTACCTTCGGTAAAATCAAAACCAAAAATCAAAAAAATATTCAAACGAAACTTTGACAACTTTAACATTGCTGAATTTCGTCAAGATCTCATTGGAACCAACATTGAAAATAAACTTAAAAAGATGAATAATCCATCCAAAATGTACGATCTCTTCCACAACACCCTATCGATTCTTTTTGACATGCATTGCCCAGTCAAACCTCTGTCACAAAAGCAAAAAAAACGCTTAAACAAACCATGGATGACAGATTCTATCCTCAAAAAAAGCTCCAAAAAAGAAGAACTTTATGGCATATACTTGCAGACTGGAGACCGTGAAATCTTTAAAGATTACCAATTAATCAGAAACACTATCAATAAAGAAATCCGGAGGAGTAAATTTCACTATCAAAAACAAAGATTCGAAAAATTCAAAAACAATACCAAAAAAATATGGAAAGAGGTCAATCATCTCCTCTCAAGAAACACTTCTAGTCCTATCCCACAATTTATGACTCGTGGTAAAAAACACATTTCATCAGAGCATGAAATAGCACAAAATTTCAATCAGCATTTTTCACAAGTAGCACCAAATCTTCTCAAAAAAATGCTACCTGGTGACGACCCTTTAACAGCTCTAAAAAATCAAAATCAAAGCATGTTCTTTCAACCAGTTAAAACATACGAAATCAGTGAACACATTAACGATTTAGATTTAAAAAAAGCCATAGATCTCTATAAGTTTCCAATCTATGTAATCAAAAATATTGGTGATCTCATTTGTTCACCTCTCACAATCATTATCAATAAATCTATATCACAGGGCATCTTTCCTGAAAAACTCAAAATTGCTAGGGTAACCCCTGTTTTTAAAAATAACGGAGACAAGCATGACATCATCAACTACAGACCCATCTCTGTATTACCCATTTTTGACAAAATATTTGAAAAAACCGTAAATCACAGACTCAAAAACTACCTGATTGATAAAAAAATATTATCTGAGAACCAATTTGGTTTCCAGATAGGTAAATCTACTTCAGATGCTGTTCTGAAGTTGACAGACGAAATTCATTCAGAACTTAAGAAAAATAAAACATGCTGTACAATATTATTAGACCTAGCTAAAGCATTTGACACTGTCGACCACAAGATCCTGGTAAGAAAACTCAATGCAATTGGAATTAGAGGGCCATTAAACAAATGGTTTGAAAGCTATCTCACAAACAGAAGGCAGGTTGTTAGTATTGGTAATGAAGCTTCTGATGAATTAGAAATGAAATTCGGGGGGTACCCCCAGGGATCAGTGCTTGGACCCACCCTTTTCCTAATTTACATTAACGATTTACCACTATCCTCTTCAAAATTTTCCTTTACACTTTTTGCAGACGACACCTCCCTTCTTCTTAGCCACGAAGACCCTGTTATCCTTGAGCAACTAGTAAACCAAGAGTTAAAGCTTGTTCAAACCTGGCTGACCAACAACAAGCTATCCCTAAATATTAAAAAATCTTGTTTTATTATTTTTTCAGGTAAAAAACAGGTTGGAAAATTCACTATTACAATATCAAACAATCAGGTAATGAGAACTAGCTTTGCAAAGTATTTAGGTGTATTTATCGATGAAAAATTGGACTGGAAAGCTCACATCGATCATGTCAAAACTAAGATCAAACAAGGCTCAGGCCTCATACGTAAGTTGAGTCATTTAGTTTCACCGTCTTATATAACTTCATTATATTATTCATTTATTAATCCACATTTACAATATTGCATAACCTCCTGGGGCTCACCGAGCACCAAGGGAATAGGTAAGTTAAATTGTGAAATAAGTAATATAACAAATAAAATCAATAAAATTTTCAATAAATCAAATCTTGGGACATTCAATACATTAAATGTTAACTCCCTATACAAATTAGAGTGTGGTAAGCTCATATTTAAACATATAAACAAATTATCAGCTGACTATTTAAACACAATTTTTAGTAAGCCATCTCATGGATTTGGTACCCGTCAGCCTACTAATGACTCTTTAACAACTTTGGTATTTGGTGACTCGCCATCTCCCATACGATTTTACGGTCCACATCTCTGGAATCAACAATGTCTTAATCTCAAATCCACCAGCTTTTCTGTGTTTGCTCGAAAACTCAAATCAAAATTACTCAATGATAACTAATTTCCCATCTAGTGTCTTATTCAACCACATTTATTATCATCCACAAACCAAGTGTAAATATTTTCGTATTGTATCTCCTGTTGTTGTTTATCTTTTGTTGTTTTTTTCTTTTCTCTAGTTAGTATCTCTTGTACATTATCACTCCATATATCCTTTCGAACTCGAAAGCCTCTTAGGGTTGTTTTTCGCTTAGGATTTTTTAAATGTAAATAGATCTGAAAAAAGAAATATATCATATCATACCCGTCAGCTTAACAAGAAGAAAGAAACTAAAACATGGGCACAAAGTCAGAACAGTACAGCAGAAGAAGAAAGGTTGAAAAGTCGGCCTAGAACCCGGTTTGGCGTTCCGTGTGACCGAACGGCCGCCTCAAAGAGAAGAGGGTAAAGAAATGACTTATCTGGTACTCGATGTAGAAATTTTCTTCCGACACGCCAAAGCACTGAAGGTCGGGAAAATTTTAACATCTGGAATCTTTGGGTTACCATTTTTCTTTTTTTCTGTAAGGTTTCTCAGGCAGCAGAGATTTTCATGCTAAATTCAGTCGGGTGCAACCGATAGTCAAGCAAAAAGTGTAAGGACAGCTAGACACGACTGTGATGCGGTACATCACACGATGACTACTATAGGTCTCCGATGGTATATTGGCCCGCTCCTTCAGAGCTTAAGCGTGGGCGGCCGCCAATACGCCATCAGAATATCAGATAAAGAAATGACAAAAAAATCAAGCAAAGCATTCATTCTCACTGTAGAAAAGGCAAAGCTATCACAGAGAGGGAGAAAGGTCCTATTCCGAAGAGTATACAACTTCCCCCAGAAAGCCTCTTCTACACTGACGGCAAAGATGGCCGAGCAAAGTCAACAAAGCCAAATAAATCGTCAAAAATCAACGCCATCACCAAATAAAGATAAAAAATCAACTGAACAACAAGACAACAAAACAACAACAGTCAACAGAGCAACATAACAATAACAGCTTACTACAACAAATACACCAACAAAACAAAGACATTCTAGAAAAAAACAACGATATCCTTCAAAGGCTAGCAAACCTTGAATCGATCTCCAAAAAAAATGACAGACGAATTGATGAACTTTATTCTTGTTTCACCACAATGAAGGGAAAGGTCAAGAGGGTTGTTGATTCCCAGGACTTCATCAATGAAGAGTATGAGAAACAGAAGAAAACCATCACAAAAATGGAAGATAAGATTAAATCACTGTCAACAAACCTATCTCAAAGTGAAGATACTATCAACAGAATGAAGCAACATATACTGAGGACTGAGGATACGATTAACACCACAAGCTCTCGGTGTATTTAAGGGCAAACACACATGTTTGAAAAATACTTTTTATATAGATTTTTAAATCGTAAATAAAATTATTCTAATATTCGATCTTGGCAAAACAAAGTACATATTTGAAGTCTCCATTAAATTTCGCGTTTTTTGATGTATATATGATCAAGGTAATTATTAAAACATAATTACTAATTTGTGGAAAAATGCAAGAATTCTCCAATTTTTAAGTGAATTCTTGAATTGCATGAGTAATTTTTCTAATTGGGCATTGAAAATTTGACATTATCTTAAACCCATGTTTTGTAATGTGTTTTCAATGATTCGCATAGAAAAGTCTTAATAGATGAGAGGTTTTGGCGCTCAAAGTTCACTAAATCGGACTAAAATTCTATTTTTCTACTGACGTAAGCCTTTATAGGATAACAATTCCATTGTTTGGAGCCGATAAAACCTTTGCGAATTGTTAAAATTCTTATTATACTATAAACTACTTTTTGTTGAAAGCGAAATTTTTCGAGAGACTTTGATATTATCCATGCAATAACGATTTAAAGGTAATTTGGTAGCATTTCGTTGCTGATAAGATTTTACAGACCAACTTTCCAGATCTCTTTTTGACGTAACGAGCAAACAATGTTTTCAATAGATAATAGAACTATAGAGTTAAATGGAACCTATAGGATAAAAAAGACCTATTTAATTAAATTAAAAGAGTAGCAAATGTTCAATAGATATAATGAACCTTTAGTAGATAGATAATAAACTTCCTTTGATAAATGGCTTTTAAAAACAGTATTGTTCAAGGGGTGTTCAAGATTAAAGTGCGCCCAAAACTGTTAATAAATGAAAACTCTTATTTATGTCTTATTGATTTATATTGTATAATAACCTCTTTATTTCGAAAACCTATACGAAAAAGCCAAGACCCATTGATTTGGTTCTCGTTGTCATAGATACACCCGAATCAAAATTTTAGCCAGAAAGAGAGAAAAACTCAAAGAATCAGCCCTTAGATACACCGAAATATAGCATCAACGACCTTGAACTAACCTGATAACAGATGTTCATAATTTTCTTACGCACACGGTAAACCTCTAAAGGCACTTGAAAATTATACATCTGAGGAAAATAGTCCTCCCGCGGAAAATTCTACAACAAGAATCTTGTTGTGCGCCGGAAAAATAAAAACTAATACGGCGCCCTATTCATAAACACAATCGCGGAACTTTGTTGTCATTCCCAGTCCTTATAGACGAACGCGGTCCTTACGATTTCGAGATTGCATATTCGTCAGATTGTTTGTTTTCACACATCCCTTTAGAGCTTCAGCGTGGTGTGCAGAAAACATTCACAATCTGATCTCAGGTTACCTTGAACAGTATGGTCGCAGAGAAATTTTAAACATATCCGGAGTCCCTAGACTTCAATACGAAAACACTGATAACATTGTTATTGAAATTGCAAAGAAACTCAACGTAAATCTTGAACTTAATGATATTGAAATTAGCCACAGAACCTCCTCAAGAAATACAGCACCTATCAATGTAGAATTCAACTCTAGAAGAAAACGAAATGAAGCAAGATGGGGACTTAAGAATGTCAACACGACTCACATCGGATTCAATACAAACAGTTCAATATATTTTAATGAAAGTTTAACTGAACGCAATAGAGCAATCTTTAAATTTGCATGGGACAATCTGCGCGGAACAAAACTCTATGCCAAGGTTACCACTGAGAACGGTATAACATATGCCTGGAAAACGCACACAAAGGAGAATAAGAGCGAAAAACTAATGTTGAGAACAAAGGACGATATCAGGAAACTTATAACACCTGGACAACAACAACCTAGATTTTAGATTATATGCTCGTTAATATTATTAGGAAATTATCTTTTTCTCTGTCATCATGACTAATGCCCTCGATGAAAGCTCTCTTTTGAAAGAATCAGCAATCTGTCATGTGTGTGACAAACTCTTTAACAGTGGTGTTTTTTGCGAACTTTGTCATACCTGGCTTCACATCAAGTGCATAAAAATTAACCAAAAGCACTATAATCAACTTTCAAATTCTCCACTTCCATATTTTTGTCAGAAGTGTGTATCAAGTGTGCTTCCTTTTCTAAATATTACACTTAACAGCTTAAAAAATGAAAACTTTAACTCAAATCATAAAGAACCTTTAATCCAACCGTGTAATGAGTGTAACGAACCAATAACCACAAACCAATTCATTCACTGTCATCTAGGAAATCACTAGCATCCATTCCATCTAACATGCACTGGTGTCTCCGATAACGCGGAACTAAATTATAAACTTTGGTCATGTGATAAATGGCTAAACTTTCCATTTCAGTGCCTTGACAATATTCTGCTAAATGACCTTTTAACCAATAAACATACTTCTCTTTCTAGCAAGAAAAAGAAAAAGATAAACATTGACCAATTTAAACACATTGAGAAACTAAATATTAACTTCCAAGGAGGGGATTCCGATGAGGAACTCTTAAACTTTGAATATTATCAAGTTGACAACTTTATTAAGATGAAGCAAGATTTAGACCCAAACTTCCTTTCCTTCTTCCATACTAACGTTCGCTCTTTTAATAAAAATATTGAATCTGTAGATGATTTACTCTTTATTTTGAATCAAGTCTTTTTAGCGTTCAGAAAATGATAACAAAATTTATGCATAAAATTCCTCACGATTTTTGCTAAACAGATTATTTTTATCTATTTTTCAGAATTAGGACATTTATTGAATATTAAAATAATTTTTCAAGTATAAAAGTTTCAGTTTCAGAGAAACCAAAACCATGAGGATTTTACACAGAATTTGTACCATTTTTAAACCACTAACAATAAAGCTTATTCTACCCTGAAAGCTGTTTTCTCAGTGCTGGTTTTCCCCTATCATCGATATTTGTTTTATTGTTCTTCTTAAGCTTAATGATCGTAACCCAAGCCTTAATGAAAGCATTAGCTCGAACATTGGTCCAAATCTTGAAGACAGCACTCCTCAAATAGTTGGAGAGAGAGAGAGTCACTTAAATCTTTTGTCAAAGAGTCCCATGACATTCTCACAAGACTACTCTTGTTTTCTCAAAAACTAAAGGCCTTAAATCCTCTCCAGCATAATGCACCATCAAATTTCTGTTTAGAACAGTAGAAATAACATTTTCCAAACGGCGAATGAAAATGTAAAACTCATCATTGATGACATATGCTCCTCCACGGTTGATCATTTCAGTCCACGAACGAGTGTATTCTAGGAAAGGGATAACCTTCCCTCCTTGTTCTTGACTCCAGCTATGGAGCACTAGCAACAATGCTGTTTTAGAATCTGATTCCTTCCTATCTTCAAGCTTTTTCAAAAGTACATATGGGATGTAACCTGCAACGTATCGCAATATATTCTCCTCCTGGAGTGTAAGTTTCAAACTGAGTGCTTTTGTTTCAGGCCTGTTTTCAACAAGATTATTCCGATAATTCCAGATCTGTTTGTGAAGCTTGTGCAGGATGTAATGGAGTAAAATTCGAAGTTCTTTGCTCTCTGGAAAGTCCTTGAATATTTGTCTCCAAAATTTCCATATCGTTTTACTACTGAAAACCTCTTCCAGTTTGAACGTACAGCTTTCAATTTTTGAGGGGTGGTCTGGTACACACTGGAGCATGGAGATGGTGAATTGTTTGAAATAAATTAAAATAGCGTTTTCATTTTTTTCCAGTTTAGATGTCAAATATTTTATAAGTTGATGGATGACAGATTCCTTTTTGAGAATGAATATTCTGTCTTTTGCGGCCTCTCTTACAGCATTTTTGAAAAAGCTTAATGTGTGTTCTTGTATATTAATCCCCCATTCTGAAAGGTTCTTGGTTGATTTGGATCCTGAAATAGAAATAAATCATGATTACAGTCAACATGTCATTATAAGATGCAAGTTATTTGATTACAATTACAATATATACGATAGCCAATATGAACAGTATCCCTGTGAGTTGGCCAAGTGTCGACATCCCCCATTCTTTTCCTTTCCCTTCTCAAGAGATAAGATTTAAGTGATTTGCCTTTAAAGGGATAATCAGATGGTTTGTAATGTTTGGTATGTGGGATCCTTCTATTGTCTTGATTGAGCAAATCTCAAAATATTTTTGCCGCACTATTTTCCAAAGTTGAGATATTTAAGTTACAAGTTTTTGGTTGAAAAAAAATAGAATTTCAACGTAAGAACCGTGTACAGTAACCCATTTTCAAAAATTTCAAATTTTGATATCTCGAAGCTGGAAAATTGTTACACAAAAAATACTTTGAGGTTTTACACCAAAGGTTTCTCTAATCTAAATATCCCAAGACATCTGATTATCCGTTTAAATACACAAATATAAAAAAAATTTCTACAGTCCTGAGCAGGCAATCAAAGTAAAACAAACCAGAAAAAACTAAAACCTTTTGTTATACATAGGTAAAACTACTCACCACATGATTCTTCGTGATCTATCAAGTACTTCTTAATAACATACTGCTTGCCACAATGTTTACAATATAAATTTGGTTTTTTCTTTGTTTCTTGTTTGTGTTCAACTATTTCAGTATAGGGTTTGACGATTGCCACATCTGTGTCGCTTGTAAAAACTATACAAATTTCAGAGTTGGCAGATTCTGACTCAATGTCCATTTCAAGTTCGTCTGCCTCCTGGATAATATCTTCACCAACTATTATTGGCTCCTCATCAATTTCTACATCTTCATCTAATACCAAATTTTCAATCGACACAAGTTCCTTTGGCAGCTCAGCATCAAAATTTAAATCAAAATCGCTCATTAATTCATCACTTGCGGACGCCATTTTGCTTTTTTGAGTTTGAACTTGAACTCTTGTGTACGTATCGCTAAAAACATAAACAAATGTCCCCGGGCGCTGATTGGTCGATGAACAATAGGCTATGGCGTCAAACGAAGGAAAACCCGAGAACAATGATCATCAAACCTAGTTTCAATACGTGAATAGACCATTTTCCGTCCTCTTTTCTCAAACCCTGAAAAAACTAATGATAAAATCTCGAGAAAGTGTTTTTTTCCGAGAATCGGGTTCCGTCACTTTTTTGGCATTGCCATTTTGTATCATTGTGCAAAAAATCAGAAAAAACTAGTGAGCCAATTCTGAGAAAAGCTGGCAGCAGACGAACAAACGAACGGACGGACGGACATGGGTTAATTTAAAGGACCTCCACCGAGGTACCCGGAGGTAGCTCCAAAAATTGTTCTTTCATGTGGAGGTGTTAATAAACAAATGAGACAAGAAATAGTCTATGGTTGATCTTTTTTTTTTAAAGGTGTTAACAATAACAAACTTAATAAAGTGAATGGATGATCGCTTTCTTGTTCCGTCTAGCAAAAAGTAATACAAAAGGTTGAAATCTCAATGTCTGAACCTTTTTTTATCAAAAACTTTATAAAGAACATACTGTATACGGCTTCTAAGAAGCGGCACAAGAAAACTAATAAAATAATCGAATCGAATTTGATATTATTTTTTAAATAATTTTAAATAAATTATTTTTCACAGTGATCTATTTGTGGAAGTTCTAAAGATCGAAATTTTTCACCTAGTTTCTTTCGTATCTCTAAAAGTAATGATAAAGTCTCCTTATTAAAAGTCAAAATAATATAGAAGAAAGAAGTTTTTTGATACATACATCAACCAGGTCACAAGTTCTGGGACACTTTCGTTTTCGACAGATCACTCTATCCTATCCTGATCACGGTTGGGATCCCTTAAAATCGGTCATACCGGTTAAAGATCGCTGTAAAAATTTCAATCATATTTTTAGGGTTAAGATTCAAAAGAAAGAACACCCTAAAGCTTAAAAAAATTTGAATGGTTTAAAAAAAATCTCAATAGAAAAAGGTATATCTTATTCTGTCTCGTCGGGCGTTTCGGCCACAAATGTACTAAAAATGCTTAGCAACTCCTCTTCACCTGAACTTTCAATATACACTCTTTTTTTATAAGAACCTGTAAATCTTTGGCACTTTGAGCCTTGAATTGTTCTTATTTTTTCTAAGGTAAAAAACAAGTTTTGGCTAGTTACTTTACTATTTAGAGAATTTTAGAAACCATTGATTCTATAACTACTACTTTTTAAAATACTTTCAGCCTCTCCACTGTTCTTAAATTGTTCTTATTTTTTGGCATTTTTTTGAGCCTCATTGTTCTTATAAAATTGTTCTTATAAATAAAAAGTCTATCGTAAAATTCTTTAAATATCGAAGAAATTTTGGTCCAAGTTATTAACATTTCTAGTGAATGAAAAAATGTGATCAATTAGTGTTGGGAGTTTTTGGTCCAAATTAGGAATATTTCTTATGAGTAAAATGGCGTGACCAAGTAGTGTTTGGTGTTTGGATGCAAGTATGATCATTTCTAATGAGTAAAAAGGCGTGACCGAGTAGTGTTTGTTAGTTAAAACTATGAACATTCTTAATGGGTAAAAGATTGACCGAGAAATGTTTTTTTTGTGCAATTTGTAAAGTTTCTTGAGTTAAAATATGTGAAATACCATATTCCTAAAACTCTAGGGTTAAAAATAAGACTATTCAATCAATATGTTTTCAAATATCTACAAATGGAAAAAACGATGTCTAACAAAATGAAAATATAAAAAGTACTAAGGTTTTAGAAAACAAAATATTTCAAGAGTTTTCTTGCGGTCTGTGAAAGTAAATTATCCATTTTAGGAACATTATAGATCAATGAAAATGTATTTGATTAAAATGTGAGCTTTTTGGAGTTTCACTTTTCAAGGAGCTTTCACAAAAATCTTGAAGTATATTTGAGTTTTTCTTTCTCCATCTTAATAAAAGATTTCAAATTAAGCAAAAACTAATTAATCATTGTTGATCCAATTTTGAATACGATGCCTTGAGATTCCAGTATACAATTTGCCAATCCTTTTTTCTAACTTCAATGGATTTTCACCCTTATACTTCTTGTGAAAGAATGATATGATCGTCTCCACATCGGATATTCTAGGTACTATAAGTGATCTACCATCACTGCGAAATACCTAAAAATTTAGATAAACTTTAAACAAACATCATCCCTTAAACGCAGAGTCAGATTTTGAGAGGACTTTTTAAGAATTTACAACTAGAATATTTTAACAAAATGGTATCAAAAAATAAAAATTGATTTTCAGAACTTTAACGCAATGCATCGTGACCAAGTAAGGATAAATTTTTTTGACTGATATGCAAAATCTAACTTTCAAGTCATGTGACCAAGTAAGGATAAATTCTTTTGACTAATCTGTAAAATCTACCTTTTAAATCACTTGACCGTGTAGTGGGAATATACATTTTTGCGAAATTTTTAAAGAACTCTTACGCAATGCATCGTGACCAAGTAAGGATAAATTTGTTTGCCTGATCTGCTAAATCTAACTTTCAAGTCATGTGACCAAGTAAGGATAAATCTTTTTGACTGATCTGCAAAATCTAACTTTCAAGTCATGTGACCAAGTAAGGATGAATTTTTTTGACTGATCTGCAAAATCTAACTTTCAAGTCATGTGACCAAGTAAGGATAAATTCTTTTGACTAATCTGTAAAATCTAACTTTTAAATCACGTGACCGTGTAGTGGGAATATAAATTTTTGCGAAATTTTTAAAGAACTCTTACGCAATGCATCGTGACCAAGTAAGGATAAATTTTTTGACCACACATCAACATTGCTCTTTTAATTAATGTCAAAGCAGAATAATTATTAAAATAATTTTACAACGGAGTTTTTAAAAATACTTACCAACATCTCTTCGTCATCTTCTTTTATAGGATTATGTGTAAACTCGATGTCATAATTCCCTGATAAATATAACCGCGCCACTCTTCTGTCCTGGTTTGTGCGCTGCCTTCCTCTCACCATATTCCGACCATCATTTTGAATTATATTGACCAATAATTCATAATCTTCGTCTTCTATAGCCCTTGGAAGACGGTTCTCGGTTTTGATTTTCCAAAAAGCAGAATAAAAACGTAAAAAATAATCATTTTGCTTTTTCTTCTCATAATTTCTTGTTTTATCTCGTCATGAAAAAAAGCCATTTGCTTCAGAAGTTTTTTCCTGACAATGGGTAGAGCACCCGCGCATGCGTATTATGGTTTCTTCGAGACATTTCTTTAGAATTTCAATCAGGATTGTTCATCGTGCACTCACTCTTCAAAATATTATATGTATAGTAGTGATTTGATTGGTCAGTTAAGGAAATGTAAAATGTCAAAATATGTTTTTTATTTACCTCTGCGCCTCATTTTCACACATAACGGTAATTATTTTATGTAGCCTAGAAAAATATATCTGTCAATCAATTTTCCATATTTTATTCAAAGATATCTGTCAATCAACTTCTTAGCTTGCATAATAGCATATGTTACGTCATGTTTAAATGATTAACAATAATCTAGTAGAAACCATGTATATTTAGCTGTTTAAGTTTTAAGCATAAATTATGACGTAGAAAAGAAAATAACAATAAGAGACGAAGTAAGGATATGTGACGAAGAAGTGCTATGCACACCAGGGGTTGTGTGTTTTCAACGACAAAACGAGTCCTCTATGTCTGTAAGTGGTTCCAAAAGTTAGAAAATACAGTTCCACGTCAATGCGTCATCAGAATTGTCAATAACATCAGTGGGATAGGAGCCCCGGGGCCAAGGGTGATAAGAACGTTATAAAGAATAATTCCCAGCTATATAGGGCCTGGTGCGTTTATTATTACTTTTTTGGATTTTAAGGATTTTAAATTTATTTTCAAATTATTTATTGAACGCCCAGGAAATAGTAAGATATCCTGTTATCTCCCTCGAATATTTTTCTAAAACAGGGGGACGTTTATTCGAAGTACTAATACAGTAAATACAATGAATTTTCACTAAGTTCCCTCATTATCGAGGTTACGCAAGGAGCTATTTATGACCTAAGGCGCGTATTATCTAGCCTGTACATAGATATTTGTTTACAAGTTTTGCTTAAACAACCCTGGTAAAAATTCTTGATAAGATCTGAAAAGATCGTTAAAGATCTTTAAAGATTTTTAACAAGTAAGAATCTTAAGAGATCTTTGTAAGATCTTACAAAGATTCTTATGCAATCTTGAAAATTTCTTATTACAAAAAGATCTTTAAAGATCGTGTCAAGAAATTGTTAAGAATTGTCAAGATTCTTCGCACACATTCATAGTAAGAAAATTTAGGTTTCTTATTAAGTTCTTAAGAAGAATCTTATGAAATCTTATGAAATCTTGCAACCATAAAATAGTTTAAGATTCTTTGTGTTTCTTATCAAGTTCTTATAAAGAGACTTTCCAAATCTTAATTGACTATTATAGGCTAAGAAACTTTAAGATTCTTAGCGTTTCTTAACAAGTTCTTATAAAGAGACTTTCCAAATCTTAATTGACAAATATGCAAAGAAACTTTAAGATTCTTAGCGTTTCTTATCAAGTTCTTATAAAGAGACTTTCCAAATCTTAATTGACAAATATGCAAAGAAACTTTAAGATTCTTAGTGTTTCTTATAAAGTAATTTTGTGGTTATGATAAAATCTTCGATTTTGACTTTTTTTAAAGAATTTGAATATCAAATTTACATACAACCATACAAATATTAACATTTTGAAGTTAAAACTGGACCAAAAACAGCCGTTAAAAAGAAGGGTTTTATTTTCATTACAAATGTTACTTTTGTTACTTTGTCACCCGGGATAGAGGGAGCACTCAAGGCATGTGACTACTGGGCATTCAGCTCTTAAGGCCTCTGAGAATGCAGTTTAAAGGTCGACGAAGAGAGGGTACAAAAATTTGCAGGAAAAATTGGGGAAATTTCGAAAACAACTTGCCCTGTTTGGTCGTAAATTGTAAAGGTCGAACACAATTTGGCCTTTTTTATCCTGAATTCCTGATTTTTGGCCAAACGTACTGTCGTATTCAAATAAAGTGACAATGGGCTTTTCAACCCAAACTAATGAATTTGCCTTGTAATTCAGAAATCAGAAACGTATGAAATAAAACTTATAAAGATTGTTTATAAAGCATATAATAAATCGCAATAGGGGGCCATCCATATAGTACGTACTAGTACGCAGTAAAGGGGGAGAGAGGATTTATCAAAAACGTACCTCTATTGTTTGAATGACGTTATTTCTATTGTTCTTCTCTGCGTACAAGGAGGGAGGGGGTGTCAAATATGGATGACCCCTAGAGTACTCGCTCTCGGGCTGAATATTAATATAAATAAAAAACAAGTACACACTTTTTTATAAGAATAGTGTTTTTTGACTGAGGGTCAAGTAATCTTAGGGATATTCTTAACATTATCTTATTTTTTATATTGGCGAAAACATTTTACATATAATAACCGCAACGAATCATCTCCTGTTAAAATTATACTTCCTTTTGATTTTTCCCACCCTATATTCTTGTCAATTCGCAAAATCTTACCCTCGAGGTATGTAGTTGATTTTCACCCAGATATTCTTACAAGCACTATTCTTATAAAAACGTGTTGCTGGTAACTGTTCAAAATATTTGATACATAACCACCTCCAGTTTCACAGGGAATAAAAACTATTCGGCTAATCAAGAATTTTGCTGGGTGCAAAACAAGGGCATCTCTTTCTACAACGTGTTGAAAGCACTGTCCCAATAGATTATTGTCAATATAATCGTCAACTTTAACACTTTCAAGACAACCTTTCATGTCAGCTGTGAAAAGAGTTTGAGCAGTAGGAACCAACTTCTTCATCACCATCATGACAACGTCATCTCCCTCTGCACACGCAAAGAAAAGTACGATTCCGTATTTGACCTCAGGTCCATCGGAGTAAGATACCATGTAGCTGTTAGAATTGCGCTTGTATCGATAAGAATAGCTATGGTAAACATGGTTTTTAAATAATATACGTTCGCAAAATAAGCTATAATCGGTTCTCAAGTTATCTGGGAGAGGTCGTGTTAAATCTGGGACTGTTGGTATCACTCTGCGAACTACACTATAAAAACATATTTGGTCAGCCATTAGTGTTTTTTTCGCACTCGGTACTGAAGTTATGTCGTGTGCAAGCTTTCTAAATTGAAGATCGTCAGTTTGATTCGCAATCTCCCTTATATTCTGTAGGAGACCAATGTTTGCAACCATTTGTGGCACAATCCCTCTAGTTCCGTGATATTGACGTTTAAGAGTGGCTATGAAGCCCTCGAAAACAAAATTGGACAAGAGGACGAGCGGGCAACCATGCTTTCTTCTTTGATCCGCGAGATGGGTTAATACATGGTTTGTAAATGTTTGCGATTGTTCTCCGTGTATGAAAACATCTAGCCTATGATATTCCAGGAGCGTTTCTTCTGCAAGTGCAACCTCTCTCTCGTTAGTAACATCCTTGTTTAGTAACTGATTAGCCGTAACAAGCAGACCCAAGTGACAAAATAGGTCATCAGAAACATGCAACTTCAGAACTGGTATCAAAACATGGAGCAATACCACTTGTAAAAACCCTGCCTTTCCTTTTCTTATTCTTTTTTCGTCAATGAAAGTGACCTTTTTGCCGAAATCGTGTGGATACTTGACATTCTGCAAAAGTGCGTTAATTTCTTTTAACGATTCTTTGCTAACGAAGCCATACGAGGAGAAAAGGTGACGAGATAATTTTCTTTTCAGTTCCCCTTCAAGAATTAGGTGCATGTAGTCGAAGGGTATTTCCACTGGGATACTTTGAATATCTACTACCACTGATCGACCCTTAACACCAAAGAAGCAATCGTTGTTCTGTTCAGCTGCTTCTGCATGTAAACAAAATTGATCATGGGTTCTAAGATCAGGCAATTCGGGTTTATGAGGGTATACTCTTACGAGTGTTCCATTTAAGCTCTTTCCTGGATGCAGACATACAGGGCAACCAAAGCGACCATTGAATTGTTTTATCTTAAGAGAGGATGCTCTGGCAGGAAGGTCTGCAAGACTAGCTTCAATGTTGACATAAAACGTTTCCTCTCCATTGATAAATGCCACGGTAAATCCAAACTGCATTAATCTCTTGATTTCTCTGACGAAATGCAATTGAAACAAATCGAAATTTGGTTTTTGATTACCATACCAGATGCCGCACACGATAATATTTCTCAAGGCAAACCTGTATTGCTTAGGCACCTCGACAACGAAAGCTGTTATCAACCAAATATCCAAAGTTTTTGATTTGATGGTGGGGGCTCCGTCTATATGCCAAACCAAGGAGATATTAAAACAATTCGTACCTAACTTCGATCGATAAACTTCACCATGTGCTGTACTAGAGAACAAAACGGGAACAGCAGCTTGATCTTTGAACGTCATGATATCCTCGGTATAGCCTAGGGTTAGATTAAAAAGGGATCATTCATTAATTAAACACATACTCTTCCGTGCTTAATTGTAGGGGTCATTTTCCATTTTTGGGGAAAAAATTGCCAAATTTGGATCATTTTTTGACCAAAAAAGTGCTCTATTTCAAAAGGTATTTGAATTTTGTTTGAAAACTCAACAGTTTTGAAACACCTTCAGTGAGAGCAACACTTTAGGCCATTGATTACCCCTCCTACTACCCTAGAAATTTTTTTTTGTTCAACCCCTCCATTTAATTAGACCCCCCTACAACTAAGCACAGAAGAGTAGGCGCGCAATAAATGATTTTGCCCTTTCTGGGCGAACCAGAATTAGGGGGGGCAGCATAATCAATACAATGACAAATTGTTAAATTGTTTTGGGACATTTTTGGGCGCTGATTGTGAAGATCATAAGATCATACTCGTTTTAGCTGGAAAATAATCAGAATGCCCCAAAATAGGCATTTCTGTTGGGAGCTAAACGAGCAACTAACGATGCTGGGTGTCCATAGAACTACTGTAACAATATGCCGAAATTGATATGCCCACGATGGAATGGAAATTGGAATGTGAAAAAATGTCCAAAAACAACTTGTCCAGCTAGAAAATCAAATGTCCCCCTTGCCATAATCACTAAATCAAAATAAATTGATCCATAAAGTTTTGTTTTTTTAATACAGTGAGAAACATAAAAAAGAAATGAACATCGAACCCCCTCCCAAGATTTCACATATAAAACCAACTTTTTTTTGTTTGGGTAAAAGTAAGGTCCTTTAAAAGTGGTCATTAATCAAAATAATTTCCTAACTTACATTTCACTACTTTTTGAAGCTGCTTTTCGATATTAAATGTAAAAAAGTTCAAAGATTGGTTGCTCTTCAAGCCGTTAGATTCGCAGTTTTTTGTGATTTGGTTCAGCTTGTAGCAGCTTGGTGGGCAGCTGTTATTTACTGGAAGGACATGTCCGAAAATCCTCAATAATTCATCCACAGCTTTGTTGGATAAAGAATGCTTAATTGCAAATACTTTTAGCAAGTAACTAAAAGATTGCACAGAACATTGTGCATTGTCATATAAGGGTTCATTTTCAAGTTCTTCATTTGCATCTACCTCTTCTGGTATTGAATGGTCAGAATCTGAGGAATCGGTGGCGGTAAGACTTTCAACAGATGTCTCAGAATCACTTGAGGCATTGCTCCTATCACCAGCTTGCTCTGTAGAAACAATTAAAACTGTATGTTAGAAACTAAATAAATGAGCTAGAGATATGCAATTTTGGGTGTTGATTTTCTCCAAATATCAATAAATCAATGAATATTTTTGTCAGAATGAAACCCCTACATACCAGGGAGAAAGCATTCCTCTTCTATTGACACTTCATCTAAATCATCTCCGGAAGGACCATTCAACATATTGACATCATTTTCACTAAAAATAAACAACAATGTAGTTTGTATTAATATATATATGCAAGAATGTTGAAGAATGTTGAAGATTTCACTTTAGCTATAGAGTGCATAATGAAAATCGACTTCAAACAACGTCTCAATTTATTATCTATCTATCTTCAAATAGAACTGATTTCAACTATTTACTATGAAATACTATGCCCAGGAGCAGTCAGCTGCAGCAAGTCAAGATGGCAGATGGCATGTGAGGTTGAGGGTGTGTTTTTTTCAAGGTAGCCAAAATACATGTTAGGATGAAATTTTAGGAAAAAGCAAGAATCTTTGCGCAAAAAGGCTGATATTTTGCTATAACAGGGTTACGAAAATGCACTCCTCAAGCGTTAGAATTTCATTTTTTTTTGCTGCAATTTAAGGGTTAAAACTTAATTTTTTCATCACACATGCTGCAAGCTTCCGAGCCCAGTGCCCCTTGAGAAAAGTTTAAAGGTGGAATTCAATTTTCAGAATAGACCTTTTCGCTTTTCGTTTGCCATCTTGAATTATATGCAGATTATAATGGTGGCAAATTTGCCTTGGTGAGATTTCTTAGGAAAATATGCAAAACCTATGCAAGAAGAAAGTATTAATATAAAACTTGCATGCATAATTGACATTATTTAAAAGTGTTATCTTGTAGAAATAAGATTAATCTTGCTTCTCTTGGAAACCAAAAGTAATGATCTCCTCTCATCTCTTAGAACAAGCCCTTCGAAAATCCATAACATTAGACATAAACTCAAGCTGAAAAATCAGCAGCGAAGGTGCAAGTAAAACCCTTATTCGGCTGACAGCAAATTATTCTCCTGAGAGGGTGAGAATAGCGAAGCAAAATGACATCATGTTTCAAATCAAAAGATTGATCTGAACCCCCTGATTAAAAGTAACGAAATACTTGTTTTTACGGAACCTTGTATATCAAACAGGGTTTTGATATTCTTCGTGAAATTTTTAAGGAAATTAAAACAGAATATGATATGTCTGTAAGATCAAATTTCTAAAAGGCTGTTCCATAAGTATTCATTTTTGAATCATGAAATTCCATCTTTTATTGTTCTAATCGTAATGCATATATTTCTTTATTTAAGATGCTTTGTTGGCTTTATAATATTTGTGTAAACTTGCATATGTTTTGCATATTTCTAACTAAATCCAACCACAGCTTTTTCGTTACTCTATTATTGCATATGATTCAAGATGGCGGATGGAACAGCTTTCGAAAATCTGTTTACATAATTAGAAAAGTATGTCAAACATACCTATAAGTGTGATCAGAATAGGCTTCCAAATGTTCTGAAGAACAATCACTAAGAACACGGCGTCGATGACGAGTATGGTATTGGAAATCACTGAAAAAAAGTTAAAGTACATTATTTAAGCTGTAATTTTAAGCGCATGAATGACAAAGGCAAATGCAAATGCTACCCCCAGAGTCACCTTGACCAAGATCCAGGCGTTTTTCATAATGTCGATGGAATAACCTTTTGCAGATCACAATGTCATGTTGAATAATAAAAAACTCCAGCTTCAAAACAATGACAGTAGTAGTAGTTTATTTTTAAAGATTGTGAATGTAAAATAAATAAATTGACAAGAAAAATTTATTACATTGTTTTACTAATTATGTACTTCATGTGTTATTGTTGCTGGAGTTTTTAATTATTCAACATGACTTCATGATCTGCAAAAGGTCTATTGGATTTTGTGTTTACCGTAAGCCGCCCATGTGTCTGAAAACCTGCCACATCTAGTTGTTATTATTTCCAATTTTCTTGAAAAATTGTCATTATTTCAATATTTATGTTTTCAAAATCAAAATAAACGGCCCGACAACCACCATCCATTTTTCAATATGATGCTCAAAGGCCCTAATTTAGAGAATCGACCTTGTGGAGATAGTTTTCCGTGCCACATGACGTTTTGTAAAGTTGTGAAATTATTATTATTTAAATATAATATAATTATTAAAAAATCTGGGGACATCCTACACTACCACACTATTAAGTCAACGACCCTAGGTGTGGCCCGAACTTCGGGCCACTCGCATGCTTTGAAATCGAAAAAGACCAAAGACCCAAACTTGACCCAAACCGACCCGCGTATGTTCGGGGCATGTTTGGGCCAGTTTTTCGGAAACGAAAGTGCGAATTCGCGTGTAAAACACGGACCATGTATTTGGCTTCAGTTTTAGATTTTTTATTAATACCTAGATTACAATTATTTGATATAAATGTGTTAAGAATATTTCAAAAACATATTAAAAGTCTAATTTACTTAGGTATATACAGATTCTAGCCTAAAAATTGTTTAAGTGTCTGGGTCCTGATTTTATCACGTCACCACGCTTCCAGCATATTTCTTCCCCGCTTGCCTCGGCTCATTGTCTGAATCAATTTTTCAAATCCAATATCGTTCAGTCATATTGTTGTGTATTAAAAAAGTATTAAATCTGCTTGAGCTAATTTGATAATTTTGAAATCAGATGTTTGGTTTTGAATTACAATGGATGATGATGACAAAGTCCCAAAAAAGGTACCTTAAACTCGATATCACAGTATTTTTTGCCCGAACCAGCCCGAACATCAATGTTAGGGTCATTTAAATGTTTAGGCTTAGAGGCCCGAAACTGACCCGAACATGTTCGGGGCTTGTTATGTTCGGGCCACACCTAGGGTCGTTTAAGTAAGTCATGTCAGCAGCTCAACCCCTCCCCCATCAATTGTTCAATTGGGACTTTCTGTGGATGGCAAGTAGAGTTTCAGTTTGGATATGGCTTACCCTAAAAGGAATTTGTGTGAGTTTATTCTTATATATAATAACCTAAAAAAAACACTGAAAGACAAACAATTCAAACAATTCAATTTACATACCTTTCATCACTACTGGAAGATTCCGACTCTCCATCATAACTGTATAATAATGATGAATTCATTGTTATTGCATTACCAGTCCTGATTTGATAACTTTGTTTTTGGTCTGAAGTAAGCAGGAAGAGTGTATCTTTTATATAAATCATAAGATCTCAAAAACTATAAACAAATATTTTTGATTTCAGAATATGCTAGAGAATTTAAAAATACATCTAGTCAATGAAAAACATATTTTTTTGAAAAAAAAGTCATTTTAAGGATAAAGACAATCCTTAGATAGTGTCAGGATCTTATTTTTTGGTGGGACCTGGACCCCCCCCCCCTCTGCGCACTATAGACAAATCATAAATGTAGCTCAATCAAATGGAAGAAGAAAAAACTATTTTATATTAATTTTTCATTTAGTTCCGTGATCCAAATACCTAAAGAAACCGAATCACTTTTACAAACCAATCCAAAGAAACCTGCAAGGTAAGTAATTGAGCAATACCAATAACTTTATCTACAAAAGTACACAGAACTTCTTCTTTTATCTTCAGAACATTCACCATTTTGTCTTAAGTTTAGTTCAAGAAACATTGAATGGAATGAAGAAACTTGCTTTTATTTTCTGAGTCAAATTTTGTTCAGTGTCCTTTTATAATCAAAAAGAGTATCCTATGTAAATGAGATAATGACATTTGTACCTGTTGCCAGTTGGAGGAGTTCTGTGGGTCCCCCAAGTTAGTATCAATTCCAAATTTGTGGATGGTGTCTTTTACTTTAAAGTCTTGAAAAGTCATGTTTTTGGGCCCTGGGCTGGTATCCTGGACCCTGACCCCTGAACAAACGCAAAATGGCAAAAGAGTACTGGACAATGATCTTAAATAATCCCACTTTCGATTTACATCGAAAGATCATGCTAATTTTCAATTTGTTTAAAAATCTTTAGTGACGATGACTTTGAAAAATCTGAGTTCATACTGAATCTCCTTGTAAACAAGCCAGAAGATTTTGAGCTAGACCAACCACCAACCATGGACACCATGGTCGATAACTTGGTATGTACATTCAACAGAAAGAGAATAACTGTGGACAATGTGAAAGCTGATGGGAACGGTGCATACAGTCGAAAAGGCGGAGTGAAGAAATGTTTCTTTTACAATGGTGTGAAATGTACAGAAGCACACAAAGAAGGAAATGGTAGCTTTTTCATCAATGTTCGTTCAGGTGAAAATCAAACATGGAAAAATGTTGACAAAGAATCTATTTTCTACATCAAACGATACTATCGCTACAACAAGCTCAATGATTTCAATCAACTAATTGTTGAGGTCCAGCTTTACAACTTTCGGTGGCTTGATCATTACTTTGTATTATATCGAAAGAATAAAGGTTCACCCGACTTTGACAAAATCCAAATGGGAAGACATGGTAATGCAACCAATCCTCATGCTGGTAAGTATAGAAGTTGAATTTTGCCGGTGTCCTTCAGATGGCACCCTCTCAGGTGACTAACAAACTCCCGGTCCCCTTGTTAATTTTGTCAATTTATGACATGCCTTACTTTACCCAAGGAAAACCTAAAACTTTTGATTCTCCCTTTCATCAAAATTTTTTGGTGTACAAAAATAATTCAAAATATTTTTTAAAAATATTCAAAAAGAATTTAATGAAAATCTAAAATAAATCCAAATTCAACTTTATTTTGGCTTTTTAGTACACAAATATTAAGCAGAAAATTTGAAATTTGACCCTGACACCCCCTGTATAGTACACAAATAGAGTATGGTCAATAGGGTAAATTTTGCTGTTTTGCCTAAATTCACATTTTAGAGGCTTCAAGACAAAGTGCCATCTAGGACTCTTTCAAAGAAAGTAAGCATCCCCCTTGAGAACACTTGAGCCTTTTTGGCCCAGCAGCGCAGCGTAATGGGCCTTTCATCTGCACAGTGCCCGTACGTTTGTTAGTTACGCAAAGCAATTAGGCGGTGTTCCGCGAGAGTACATATATTTTCCAGGCTAAACTTAGCGCTATAATGTAGAGGGATCGACAGGGATCGTCATAGTCAATTTTGTCTGTCGGCTAGCATACAATTATCTATCCTCAAGCATAGCCGAACAAAGCCATATGTTGATATATGGCTGAAGACTGTATCTTGTTATTGTCTGTATTTCGTATAGTCTACCACCTACATAGACTATCTTCGACTCAACGTGGAGTGTTCAGCGTGATCTCTTTTTCTCTCAAAGACTGAGAAGTAAAGAGTTCAAGAAGTAAGAAGATAAATCAAGATTTTACTGTCACTGACTGCTGCTGCCATTCATAAAGGTAAATCTCTATTGTGTGCTCCAGTAGTATCATAAGAATATTGACCTTTTGCAACAAGACACTCTGCGAAATACAAAAAATCTGCAAGGTTAATTCTCAAATTAAGGGCTAGGTAGGAGGGGGAAAGAATCAGGCAATTCCACTTATACAAAAAGTGCAGCGCCGGTCACTATTGGGTCGTTTGGTGTCTGCTTTTATTTTGAAAACAGCTATTCTATCGATTACGTCGGTCGGTCGATACTCGAAACCAATGATCTCAGTCGAACGGAACCAATGACCGAACCAGATCGAACGCAATCAAACGATTAAAATTGATTGGCCTTTTGCAACAAGACACTCTGCGAAATACAAAAACTCTGCAAGGTTAATTCTCAAATTAAGGGCTAGGTAGGAGGGGGAAAGAATCAGGCAATTCCACTTATACAAAAAGTGCAGCGCAGGTCGTTTGGCGTCTGCTTTACGAAAATCTCAATCGAACGAATCAAATATTACCTGAAATTCTGCCGTTGGATTGAGATTTGTTTGCGTTCAACAATCGAATTTCAATTCCGTTCGATTGAGATTGTCTGGTCAAAATGGAGAAAAAAATTTTACTTGGGGTAGCAAAAACTTGAAATTCACTAATTTCAGTTCTAACCAAAATTGATTCTTGTCGTCAATCATTAAAAAAAGGTAATAGAAAGGGAAGATTTGCCTGGCCATTCGCCAAAATAAGTTCTTATCAAAATTTATAATATATTTATTCACATTTTTGCTGACTTCAGTTGTTTGCCAAAATAAGTTCTCGGCAAAAAATGTTCCCTTAAAGGTATTACTCCAGGTCATGCCTAATGATTGTACTTTTTGTTAATAAGAATCATATTTGTTTTTCTTTTTGTACAGTTTTGGACCATCTATCATCCATATACATCAAGACTGTTATCGTACATCATATCCAGACGGATTGGTTCCCACTGATTGATTGATACCCAATCTTAAGGTGAGTTTGAATTTGATTTTCTTCAGGATTTATCATTAAAAGGCTTGGTAACCTAATGACTTAAGTGAAAAATCAAGTTGTGTATTACCATTTACTGCAAAATCTTTGTGAGGCTGGGGGAAACGTGGTAAAGAGAAGGCCATTGTTGGCTATAGTCTAGAGAAGGATTTCTTTTTTTGATTCGTAATTTTTTGTCCTTTTTGAAACTTTTAAAGGGATAACAAGATTAAGGTAGCTGCCCTGGAAATGAGATTTTCACTTGTATTTGTAAAACATCATGATCAGATTTCATCTCGGGTTCTTTATGTTGTGCGAAAAAATTGTGACCTATAAATGCTTGCATGCCTCAATTTTCAACAAAAAGCAAGTGTCTTCCTGAGCTTTACGATTTATGAACATGGTAGTATACTCCAGTTGAACGCGACTGTTTGGGTAATTTCGTTTTTGTTTTTATTTTTCAGGGTTCATCGAGTCCACATCATTCAGTGTATCTGGATTTACATTAGATAGCTTGGTTATAAAAAGCTAACTTGGATTTACACAGTTAACTCAGATTTAAAGGATTCCCCTCTATTCACTTGGCTCACCAGAATACACTTGGAATACTTTGTTTTACTCAGTTTATTTGGTTTTACAAGGCTCAATTGATATTACTCGGCTCACTTGATATTACTCGGCTCACTTGATATTACTCGGCTCACTTGATACTACTCGGCTAACTTGATATTACTCGGCTAACTTGATATTACTCGGCTAACTTGATATTACTCGGCTAACTTGATATTACTCAGCTAACCTGACACTACTCACTTGATTCTACATAGTTCACTTGATTCAATTAACTTGTGTTTCATTGGCTAACCCGGTATTTATGATTTTTTTGACATTTCATTGTTTACCACTTACTTGCTCAGCTTTTTTAACTTGTTAAAAAACAATAGGCTATTAAAATAAATATACAAATAAATATACATTATATTTGAAACTGACGTATTTATCATTTTTTTTACATTCCCCTTTTCAAAACATGATATCAATCGAAGCATACCGTAGTTCAATCGGCAACTTTAACGGGACAAGGCAATATGATCTCCGCTCAATTTATCGTCATTTAGTAGTCAACTCTACTATTTCAAGCAACGGGGTTTCACGATTATTTAAGCCCTTACCCTTTTTAGCCATTGCTTTATATATTTTTATTATGCTTCTTCGATCGGGTGATGTAGAACATAATCCAGGCCCAGTTACAATATTTAAGGTAGTAAAAGCATCGACCCACCAAGGCAATGCCGTTATTTTCGGTAGGACTGCAGGCTCCCAATGTACATTTATGTCTCTCTCAGCAATTGTTTATTCAAACGTAAAATCGCTCACTTACTGGACACAAAACGATTTAGACGCTATTCTTAATACCGGTAATGATTTGTACTCTAGTTTCGGATATGTCGATACATTTTTAGATCTCCGTGAGTTGCCCCTTCAAATTCAGATAGAAAATCGGCAGGTACAAAATGCATAAAACATAATGATATTGCATAATGAGTTTGAACGAACATTTGTTCGAAAACCTCTTTATAAGAGTTTCTTAAAAGTTTCCAATTAGTTTCTTTTGCTTTGAATCAGAACGAAAGAGAAAACATTCGAATCATTTTTCCGTCAAAGTCATTCTTAAAAAAGGTAAACATTTCGAATTGAAATATTCGAACGGCTCCACATTGGTTAATGATTTTTAAGAGGGAAAACCCGTTGAACTTATTAGCAATAAAAGATCTCTGAGAAACCCAGATAAAGATATTGCGGGTATAATATACTACTACACGAGAAAATAGGCGACAAGCATTTTCATTGATCATGGACTTTCTTCATCATCCAATTCAAGTTCAGCTTAACCTATCTAGCTCTCATTCATATCTATTGACTATATGGGAATAGAAAATACAAAATCGAGTTTGAACGAACAGTTCCTAATGTTTCGTCTTTGTCTTCGGAAAGTCGAAATTTCATTGATATACCGGCTGGCTACAATAGCGGGATAATATTAGCGGGCTCAACGAGTAGGGCTTTCATATTCTTACTATCTATTTGATTCCCATAGTCGAAACGAGGAAGGTATGTTTGGTGGAAGCACAGGGACGGCGGTTTTGCTTGTATTCCAGACTAAATTTGACCTTGAAAACTACTTAACGGCGTACCATGTTGATCAGTTTTCCAAGGAGTTTGAAGGTATTGAAATTCAATATGTGAAGGTTAACGTTACCGTTGATTCTCTTCAAAATCTGAGAACCTTTTTTCGTAACGTGATTAGGTTTAGAAAACGCACAGCCTCAAGCATTCCTAGTGCATACCAGACTCCTGAAAAAAAATCTAAGATAAACGAACATAGCAGATCAAGAATGTCTAAATTTCGCGCAAACTTCTCACCTGAGAAAATAACTACAAATAATGAAAATTCTCGAGAAAAAATGGCCGATATGCGCGCAAATCTTACACCTGAGAAAAAATCAGTCATCAATGAAAAATCTCGTGAAAGTATGGCCAATATGCGTGCAAATCTCACACCTGAGAAAAAAAAAACAGTCACCAATAAAAAAGAACGTGAAAGAAAAGAATGGCAAAAATGCGCGCAAATCTCACACCTGAGAAAAAATCAGTTAACCAGAAAAGACAGAGGACACGAAGATCCACTAACAGAGCAAGAGGTAGGACATGTGCGACTAAAATAGAAAAATTTAGAACGGAAATACGACAAGGCCCGTTTTATATTTGCGTCATTTGCAACAGACTCCTGTATAAAGTAACTGTCAATTTATTTGACGAGAACAAATATCGTGGTGTAGACGGAGAGGTTTTTCAATATCGCGTTCTTAGTTTCGATGGGAAAGAATACATTTGTAACACATGTAATAAAAAGCTAGCTAAAAATAACATTCCTTGTCAAGCTGTGGTTAACGACTTGCAAATCATTGATCTACCAGAAAGATTCTCGGATATCAGAAAACTGGAACGTGTCATCATAGCAAAACGCCTTTTGTTTAAGAGAATAACAATAATGAGTAAAGGTCAAGCGCCAAAAATGAAAGGAGCTATCTGTAATGTACCTATTAAAGCTGATGATATTTGTAACATTCTACCACGTGGTATGGATAATAACGGTGTGTAGTGCGAGTTGCTTTAAAAAAGAAATTGAGCTTCAAATCGAATGTGTACTTTGAACCAGTTAGACCCCAATTCATAAGAGAAATTTTGATGTACTTAAAAAATAACAATCCTTTGTATTCTGACATTGAGATAAATGTCGACGATATTCCAAGATTTTGGATAAATATGATCAATAATGAAGATGATGACGAAAGTAATGACATTGATTTCGTTAATGAAGAAGATTCAGAGCACGTAGACAAAAATGATAATGTCGAAGAGAATGATAACCCATTAGATCGTTTTCCGAATTCCAGCTTCCGAAACTGTTTTTGTGCCAGAATTAGCTCATCATATTATTGATGACTCAAATGTCACCATAGCGCCTGGGGAAGATAAAGAACCTTTGCCAATTATTTGCGATGAACAATGTGAAATACTTGCACATCCTTATTTATTTCCTACAGGTAAATTTGGATATACCTATAAACGCGATATCAAATTAACTCCATGCAAGTATTTTAATCAGAGGTTACTAAATTATACTCAAAAGTTCTCCTCAGATTCGGACTATATATTTTACGCACAGTCTGTAATGCAACATTTGAATTTGAATAGCAGCATAAACACAGCCTTGAAGAAGATTCAAACTGAGGGATTAACTGCTGGTCGTTTGTCACAGAATTTCAAAGAAACAATATCTAATCTAATAGCTAATGATGACGCTTTTAGATTCATGAATAATTTGAAAGGAACTCCAGCTTACTGGAAAAGGTTTTTATATGAAACGCTTGCTATGGTAAAACAATTAGGTCTACCAACCTGGTTCATGAGCTTTTCTTGCGCTGATTTGAGATGGCCTGAAATAATTGAGATCATTCAAAAGATAAAGGGTAATGAAATGACAGAGGAAGAAATAAAAAATTTGACCTACAAGGAACGAACAGAAATTCTTCAGTCTAATCCAGTTTTAATGGCGAGACATTTCCAATATCGCGTTGAATGTTTTTTCAAAACTATTTTGGCGAAAGACACTCTGGGAGGTACACTTAAACATTATTCTATCAGGGTAGAATTTCAAGCTCGTGGTAGTCCCCATATTCACTGTCTTGCATGGATAGAAGGAGCTCCAACATTAACACACGAAAATATAGATGAATATCGAGATTTTATTGACAGAGTTGTTAAATGCGATCTACCAGAGGATAAGGAGAGTGAGTTATATAAATTAGTGACAACATATCAAGTTCATAGACATTCGAAATCCTGTCGGAAATACAAAAACCAACCATGCAGATATCACTTTGGAAGGTTTTTTACTGAAAGAACTATCATTGCCAAGCCTATTGACCCTAGCGTTAGCAACAGAGATGAGATATTAAAAGAAAGAAAAAACTATTTTGTCCCCGGTTAAAGAATACATTGACGATCATTTTGACCCAAGATACAATAACACACTTGATCCTTTAAAGGATAACTACAAAGAACCGAAATCAATCGATGAAATCTTAAATGAGCTAGGAATACCGAAGGATGTTTATTACAAAAATCTGGCTATTTCAACTGATACGGGATTTCAAATACACTACAAGCGCTCCCCAGCTGCATGTTTCATAAATAACTACTTCGAAGAAGGTTTACTAGCATGGAGAGGAAATCTAGATATACAGCCTGTCATGGATTATCATAAAGCAGTATCTTACATGTGTGCTTATATTTCAAAATCTGAAGATCAAACTACTGAAGCTATGAAGCAGGCGGCAAAGGAGGCTATGAATTCAAATCATACCCTTAGAGAAAAAATGAAATCTGTGTCAAGAGCATACCGAACGTCAAGAGAAATGTCAATTCAAGAAGCTGTGGCAATAATACTTCCAGAAATTTGGCTGAGAAAAACCTCACCAGGTGTAATTTTTGCAAACAGTAACTTGCCAGAAAATCGTTATCGTGTATGCAAAAGCGAAGAAGAAATTTTAAATATGGATGATGATGATACAAATGTTTTTAAAAAGAATATGCTGGACCGATATATAGATAGACCGAACAGAGCTTTCAAAAATGGTAGATATGCTGCAATGGACGCCTTATGTTACGCTCAATTTTTGTCGAACTACTATTTAGAACCTAAAAAGAAAGAAATTGAGAATGACTATCAACCAGAAATTCTCGACGAATTAGACCCAGCTGAAGCTGCAGACCTAGCACTGCCCAACTCGGTACCTTTGATGTCAAGTAAAGAGCGTTTGAAATTACGAAAAAATAAATCTGTTTTACGGTATCATGTACCAAGTAAAGAGAAAAAACCCGAACATCACGCGCATCATCTACTTTTCATGTTTTATCCTTTTAGAAACGAAGAAGAGCTCAAAAATACACCTTCAGGATCATTTACTGAGAAATTGTTCTCACCCGAAGTTATTGAAATTGTCAACAGAAATAAAGCAATTTTTGAACCCTACGCCGATGCCGTAGATGGTGCCATGCTAAATTTTCGCGAAAATGTTAGAGGATTTGACATTTACGGTGAGCAGGAAAATGATGACGTAAGAGAAGAAGAAAGAAATTATGCAAGCGGAGAAGAATTGGATAATGAAGAAAACACTGAAAATGTTTATAGTGGTGGAGCACCTATTCAGCCAATAGAACCTTTAATATCTGATAATGAACTAAGTAGGAGAATACGATCCCTCAATGAAAAACAGCGGGAAATGTTTGACTACATTGTAAAATGGTCTAAAAAGACCTCGCAAAACTTACGAACAAGTACTGCTACGAAGCCCGATCCGTTTTATATCTTTCTAACTGGTAGTGCAGGTTGTGGTAAATCGTACACTTTAAATACGATCAAGTATTATTTACAGAAAGCGTTATCTTATGGATCAAGAGATGCCTCAAAAGAGCGGTTACTTACCATGGCACCGACGGGTGTGGCCGCAGTGAATGTAGCCGGTTCAACTATTAATTCTGTATTTAGCTTACCCCCTGGCTATGAGTTTAGTAAACATATAAATAAACTCCACGACAGTGTCCGTTCAAGCCTTCAAAAGCGGCTTTCAGAACTACAGGTCATTATTATTGATGATGAAATTTCAATGGTTTCAAAGTATCGTCTATTACATATTCATCAAAGACTTTGCAATATCTTTGAATGCACTGAGAACGTTCCATTTGCTGCTGGTATTTCAATAATAACTTGTGGAGATTTTTATCAATTACCTCCAATCAAAGGTGGTACAATATTTTCACTTTTTCCGGATGCCCTTTTGAATATTGATCATTGCTGGAGACATTTCAAAATAGTCGAGCTCACGGAGGTTATGAGACAACGAGGCGACCAGGTTTTTATAGATATACTCAATAACATTAGAATAGGCGTCGTCGATGAAAACAATATTGATATCTTAAAGGAAAGAATCGTTAATAAAGACCATCCTGAATACCCTAAGGATGCCGTACATTTGTGGGCTGAAAACCAACCAGTTAATGATCACAACATGCTAAAATTGAGTGAGTTACCCGGCGAAGAAGTAAAAGTAGACTCAATAGATAAATTTCCCGACAAAATAAGTCCAGAAGATAAGGGTAATGCATTAAAACGAAGTCAAATGCAAACTGGAGGTCTAGCCCATAAGTTCACTTTCAAACTTGGTGCAAAGGTAATGATAACTTCAAATATCGATGTCGAGGATAAGCTTTGCAATGGTCAAATGGGTACTATACAATATATAAAGTTAAACCTCGAGAGGAAAGTGACACACATTTATCTAAGAATGGATGAAGATGATATAGGTACAAAAGCGAAAAATAACGATACTTATGGACGCGAGAATAACCTAGTGCCGATAGAAAAAATAGAGAAAGAGTTTGGTGTTAAACCAGGTAGACATCGCCCTTCAATCAAACGAATTCAATTTCCACTAATGCTAGCGTGGGCATGTACCGTACATAAAGTTCAAGGACAGACGTTTTCAAAAATTGTTTTCAATTTTGATTTATACGGCCAAAGATATTTTAATGCTGGTCAAGTTTATGTAGCCTTAAGCCGTGTTACTTCATTGCAGGGTTTATACCTAATGGGGAAATTTAATACAAAAGCAATAAGATGTGACACTAAAGCCACAGAGGAATATAACTACATGAGAGAAAATTTGAGTTTGAAAACTACAACTGATGAAGAACTGCTTAATGATAATGGACTCAAGATTTCACTTTTGAATGTACGTTCACTAAAGAAACATGCCATTGATATAAAGCATGATAGATCAATTTCTGAAAGTGGTTTAATATTTATGACAGAAACTCAACTAGCAAATAACTCTGAAGAAGTTGAAAATATATTAGCACCTTTATCATTACATACAAACAATTATGATGAACACGTATTTTCTAATACTGCTGCTGCATACAATAAAAATCAAATCCGGTTACTAGATGCCCACGACATCCCAGGTGCCACTTTATACAGTTTTAAACATTCCATGGTAAATTTTCCACTTACTTAATATCATTCTATATCGTCAAACAAAATCTTGAAAATGATCATTTTCTTTACAAAATTCGGCATTTACGGGATATAGTTGAAAAAACCCATATCATTCTCGGAGACTTTAACAAAAACTATTATACTGCGGAAAGTAGCTTTTTAAAAGGATACCTAGAAGAAGAGTATGAAATGATTATTAAAGAACCTACTCATATTTCCGGTTCATTGATCGACCATGTTTACGTTCATAAAGATTTAAAAAGAGACTTTAAAACTCAAATTTCCATGCATAGTATATATTTTTCAGATCATGATGCAATTCAAATAAAATTCAAAAACTTCTTCGAATAACCATTGCGAAATTTCAGTATCATGATGCACATTAAAAATGTTAGCCAAATGTTAAAAATCCGATATTTCCTACTTTCTCTTTTTTACAAAATGAAATTTGAATTTACCTTACGCAAAAGCGGCCTGCCACAAGATAGAAAGAATAATACGCATGCGGTGCGAAAGCAACTAACTTGTAGCGTATTCTCGGCTTCATTTTTGAAGGCGTGCACCCCACCCGCCCGATCAAGCCGCGGGTGGCGGGAATAAGTGCCCGATATCATCAATGTGCCCAAGTCGATTCGAATCATCAATCTTTTCAAGAATACCATCTTCCTTTTTTGCAACGACTACGGAAGAGAACACATCCTGTAAAACCACAAATTAAATCGGTAATTATCAAGCATCCATTTTACAAGAAATTATTTTCACAGCAAGTTTCGCAATGCTATTTCTCTCTATTCGTTATAGATTGCTCAATTTTGTTCTAATAACAGGGATAAAGATTTCAAATCATCAGATTTCCTGCCTAAAAAAAACTACAAGATCTTCTTCAAAGTATCCAAGAAATTTCTTTGAAGTATCTAAAACCTAATAAATTGAAAGTCTAGAAATTGAATATCTGAAATCTTTCTTCTTGTAAAGACCCCCCTCGCTCAGGTCCCTCCCTATAACGATTTCTGGAGTAAGATGAGGGGGGAAATTTCTCCTAAACAGGGCATGGCATGGTAGAAAATTTTAAGTTTACTTTTTATCTTTTCAAAATAGAAAGAAGAATGGCAAGCAACCATAACAAGCGAAAGTCCTTAACGTGCTACATTCACCAAACTAGTCCGATGAAAAAGAAACATATCAACTTCAGAATACAATCCTCCGAAAATTCAAATTTGAGACGTGCTGTTTGCTTCAAAACGAATTCTTGCCAAGAATTTCAAACCCTCGAAACAAGTGGACAGGCAGTAACTTTGAGGAATGTCAGAGAAATCATACCTGATAATCCTAACTTTGCTGAAAAATAATTTTTGATGATCACTCTTCAATCGAACAAATAGCACCGGGCAGCATGGCATTTGACAGAATGGAAACAAAATTGCCACCACGACAGACCGTCCAGGAAATTGCTCAATCTTCTTGGGATGCGATGGACAACAACGTTACCACGAAGGGTGTTGTTTGCCACAATAGAGAAGTGGTTACCAGAGGCGGCTTTCAACTACTTGAAGCTACATTTGGGGACACAACTGGCCAGATGCCCATCTCAGTTTGGTCCAATAGCATTGAAATTTTTTTAAAGAATGAAGAAGCCTGTTTTGAACTTAAGAACATCGGTGTCAAAGAGCGAAATGGGGTTCTGACCCTCACAACCAACTCAAATACAATTATCACCATCATCAATTTGGACAAAAAACACAAATCTGTCCATGAAAAGTTAAGAAAGGCATCGTTGAAGCAAATGGAATCTGTTCAAGGTGTTATCCAGTTGGTCAAGGACTTTACATGCGGTTCCAAATGCAAAATATGCCAACGACTGGTCCCACATGCACTGACATCAAACAAATTTCGCTGTAACCCATGTAAGTCAATCCAGATTGCAGATTCGGTGTCCAAAACAGTTGTATTGGGGATTGATTCGCTTTTCCTCGTGCTCAATAGTGAAGTCTGGACTGGTACTGTTTTTGAAGAGGAAGTGTTAGCAGATTTTCTTCTCGGTAAGAAGGTTGATGTTTCACATATCAAGTTGGAAATTAAAACAATTAAAGTTTTAAACAATGAAGAAATTGGTAAGACAGTTGTTGTTTCAAAATCCAAGTGACATTTTTAATCATCTTTAGTTCTTTAGTTTACTGACCATATATTTTAGTTTTTTTTTGTTTTTTCGATTTTGTTTTAGAGGTTCACTCTTATACCTTCATTTTCTCTCAAATTTTGAATTGCAACTGTTTTCATTCGTTTGCTATTCTCTCAAGTTCAGATTTCAAAAATTTAATTTTGAGTGAGTTTTGTTTCTCAGACAGGGATCAAAAACTCAATTTTTCATGGTTTCACTGGGAACAAAGAGTTTGCCAGATTTTCATGCTTTACTTTTTACATATTTTCTACTAGGTACACACGTTTTTAATCTTCATGTTTTGACATTTTTACATTAGGTATTTTACTGGGAACATAGAGTACCAGGTTATTATTCTTTACTTTCCAACCTTATTTTTATATTAGGCCAGGCCAATTTAATTGTTTTACGGGCCTGACCGATTGATTTATGTGCTGACCAACTGACCCATTTTTTCAACAGACCTTGCTCGTAAAACAATTAATTAAATTGGACTCATTATATATTTTTTGAACCAAGATTTACCCAGGATTTTTATTCTTTACCTTTTTGACATTATTTTCATATTAGATATTTATACTGGGAACAAAAAGTTTGCCAGGTTTTTATTTTGTACTTAAAGTGCTTTTGGATTTGCTGATAAAAATCTTATTTTGCTATCTAGATCAGAAAAACAGGGGTTTGGTACGTAACTTTCTAAAGTATGCTAAGTAATTTTTACATTAGAAATATTTTTATCACAAACAGTGATTGAAATTAACTTTTGTTCCTTTTGTTACAGTTTATTGAAAAAGATTGATCTTAAAGAGAAAAACTGAAAACTGTTTACTATTTATTTGTACTAAAGCCTCCAATATTGAGTTCTCAAAAAAGTCTTCTATCGAAATAATCTTTTTTCAGACATATAACAAATGTCGGACTGAAAATAAAGTATATAACACAAATTAACACAAATTTCAAACTTTGCACTTTGACTTTGTTTACATTTAAAATTCTCCGTTGTTCTAGCTTAGTTTCCTATTTCCCTTTTTTCTCCACACTTATCTCAACGGGGATTCCCTGCCGGGGAACCTCCATCTAGCTTAGTACCCCAATTATTTGTTATAATGCTACTACTTGGGAACAGATCCGTATAACCATTATTTTGGTGGTAAAAGAGAGAAAAAAAACTAAGTTTTAATCCAATCCGTCAAGACCATAGATATCATTTTTCTTCATAAATTCAATAGTTAAAATTATTTTCAAGCCACAAAATTTGTGAATGTAGATAAAATTCTATTTCTAATCTATCAATCGGAGGTAATTTGCGCTGACGCCTGCCAACGTCAAGAAATCCCATTCAAAATTGACTTCACTTTTTGCCGCATAGATTCTGATCTAGCCCTTCAAAACTTTCTTTGTGGTCATGGTAGAACTCTCCATATCAGACAATTTGTGAAATAGTGACGGGAGAAAGTGACAATCAATTTTGCAAGCGAAGGGTACAATTTTCCCTTCAAAAAAAGGGGGGTGGGGTGAAATAGTGAAGGGAGATTTTATTAGTACCATTAAAAAGTGACAGTGTCTAGATATATTACATGTTAAAAACTACTATTGATATTTACATATTCAGGAGCTCTTGCTCCTCACACAACCCCTTGGGAATGCAAATTGGGTCGTCCAGTTGTTTGATCATCGATCCCTACAATGTGAAAAAAAACAGTAGACTCCCGGTTATTCGAAGCTCCAAGGGGGATAAGAATTTACTTCGAATAACCGGGAGTTCGAAAATAGCTGAAAAATTCGTTTTAAGATTAATCAATCAATTCGTTTTAATCAATCTACTGTATAAGTCATAAGATAAAACAAAAGCGGAAATTATAGAAAAATCTATTTTGCGGATTATTTTTCAAATTAACCATGTAGCAAGTATCCTTGTATTTTGTCTCTATTACAGAATTTTTTAGCTGGGCCTTCACGCCCTTGGGCGCCTTGTTTTATATAAAATTAGATGTATGTTGTAGGGACTAGTACTTTTTAAACTTGCAAAGTTCAAACTACCTTAAAGGTTTTCTCAATTTAAAATTAAGATAAAAATTTGAAACAAATTGAATTCTCATATAAATTACTGGATTCTTTATCAAACGATTTTTTTCAGGTGTTTTGATAACATCTTTATGGGTACCAACGATCCTGGGAATAATTGTTTTTGTTTATGGTTTTATTGTTGCGTAAGTAATTTTATATGTTTATTGATTTGGATTAATATTGGATCTAATCAACTGACCTTTATATATCCCTGGACCAAGCTATATCCGCCATCTTTGATCGAGGTTGTTTTTGAATTGGTACCCGAGAAGAGGCCATTGCAATGTTAAAAATTAACGTCTTACGGTGCTACATCATCAAAAGTATTCGAGGAAAAGTAGATCTTGCGCTCTCGATGCATTTTTACCGCTATTGAGTAGTGTCGCCATTAGGGTACCAATTTCAAAAAAACTCTGAGCAAAGATTTTTGCTTAGCCGGGATAGAGTAGCTTGGTCCAGGGATATATAAAGGTCAATGGTCTAATCTTCTTCGTTCTAAATGTCTTGAGCCAGAATCTGAGAATTTTCTGCTTGTTTTTTTTCTTCATGACCATATGCCTGTTCAAAGCTTTGAATCAGGCCAGAAAATTTTCACACTTAATTAGTGGGAATCTTTGGTAACGCTAGTTTTCATTTTTTGGGACTGGGAACAAGATTTGCCACTAAAACGAGGCTGAACTTATCCTACTTAATGATTAAACAATTATACACCTGAAACTGATGCAAGGTATCGAATTTGAGCCAATGCAGTTTTATACTAGAGTACTTCAGAAGAAACGCTGCTGTAATCAGTTCTATCAATTACTAACTGAAATGAAATTATACGTTTTTAGATATAATACAAAAGAAAAAGTGTCAGTGGAAGCTGTTACTGGCTGGGTTACAAAAGCTTTTGACAACAATGCCACACCTTATTTTGCAGTTATCATTTGCTTATGGGGTAAGGAAAATATTAAAAATGGTGAAACCTTCAATGATGGTATAAGCCAATTTATTATATACCTGTAGGCAAAAACAGCCATTGAATAATTCCTGATATACCATGGCTATTATACCACTGTAGAATTTTTTTTCACATTTTGCATTCAAAGTTTGATTTTTTTTGTCGCACTTGTTGTTATCAAAGAAATCCATTAAAAAAATTTATTGTGAATTTCATGAACAATTTTATGACTCAAAGTAATTAAGAAAATCTTTAAAAAAGAAAAACATTCGAACGTTCGATTATGGGAGTGTTTTATGTGAAACGTTCGACTATTGACACAATTAATGTTTTGTTTTTGCCTCTAGGTATATAATAAAACATATATTCAATAGGTTTTCGTTGGTTATTGGATTTATTAACCCTCGGTGATGTATATTCAACTCGGCTCCGCCTCGTTGAATATTACATCACCTCGGGTTAATAAATCTCAATAACCAACTTTTACCTATTGAATATCTGCTTAATATCATTAATGATGTTTGCTACAATTTTATTTTTTCGAGAAAGAAAATCCAAGCGAGATCTTGCTAGTCTGAAGAGATATTACTAGATGTTTTTATTCTGACTTAAACAGCTTTGAGCTTTCTTTGAACAACGATAAGAATTGTGAGATATTGCTAGTCTGTATTTAGAGCAAGAATATGTGGTCAGGTCAATGATTGATTTCTTTGATTTTCCCATAGGTACTGTATTTTGTGAATATTGGAAAAGAACCAATGCTTTGTTAGCCTATAAATGGGATGTGGATTTGTTTGAAGAACAGGTAGTTATTAACCTGATAACAGATTGCATTTTTTCTGGCCCAGTACGCTGAAGCTCTAAAGAAGTGGGCGAAATTTAGCGATCTTTAGAGCTTCAGCGTATCGCTTTAAGAAAGCTCAACAGCGCTGTTATCAGGTTATTATTGATTCGCTCTCATATAATCGATAGAAAAATAAATTGATCTAACAATTTAATATTACAATTTCAATCTCTGGCAAACCAATAGATAGAGGTTTATGAGCTTTCATAAATACCGTAGTCTCTCAATCTTAGTACCTTTAGTATCCTTTTTTCTTTACATTTAGGAAACGAACAGACCACAGTTTATAGGAACTACTGTAAAGAAGGTAATTGTTTCCTTCTTGAAATTCCTCAATTATGGTAGCGACCGTAGTGCTACGGTAGAGGCTATGATGTGCACGGTCGTGTTGGTTTAATCCCCGGTCAGGTTCTACAAAAGATTTCTTACCTAGTACTTATTACTTTAATAGAAGAATCAAGGGTAAAATGGAGTAATCCAGGAAAAAAGAGTGGCGCCCTCCCCTACCTTCGCGTGGATAAATATCGAAAGAGAAGCCTTCGGGTCGACTCGGACTGTGATCGCCATGGTTTGCTTTTGTTCATTATTTAACTCTCAACAATTGTCAAGATATATTCTTATTTTCAAACAATCGTGTTTCAATGCAACCTTTTCTGTTTCAGAACCCTGTATCAGGAGAATATGAACCTCATTATCCAAAGTGGCGTAAAGTGTTGAAGTCAATGGGGTCAATGAGTATTATTTTATTTATGGTATGTTTTTTTCTTCAACATTAGGAAGTTAATGTTCTCCTTTGTCATCTACATGGCAGTTTAAAACAGCACTAAGTTAAAAAAAGGATCTGGAAAAAGAGTTTTCATTTTATTTTGAGCATATCTCTCTTTCAACTGACGTGGGAAATCCTTTTTCTAGGTTTGTCTGGTAGTGACAAGTGTTGTGTCTGTTGTGGTTTATAAAGTTGTATCGCGGGTTGATTGGTTTAAAACGATCACCAATGGAGCTTTCGCATCATCTATGACGTCATCAGTTCTCAATTCCATCTCGATTCTGTTGTTGGGGAGACTTTATAAAACGCTTGCTTACAAACTGACTGAGTGGGGTAAAATTTAACTACAATTTACCATTTTTTAATGTACTGTATTCAACATACAGTGAAATAAGCCTGGAACTTATCAATCAGATATAACAAAGAATAAATCTTCCAAGATGGTGTTTGCTTTTGTGTCAAACGTTTTTCCGTCAGCGAAGTATATAAAAGAGGCCTTTCCGTCTTAAAATTCTACGTAAGTCACCAAAGTTTCTGTAATAGGTGCCAGTTTACTGTGTAAAATCCATTTTCCGTTTCAGACGAAAAAGACTTGCTTTGATCACACACTACTCTGTACCAGAGTGTATCTCACGTTTATCGCTTCGCAGTACGGCAATGAATTTTGAAGTTAGCCGCAGATACTGGGTCTGTGTACAGACAAACCACCCACTGGCTTATAAATGATTTGTTTTGCTTTTAGAAAACCATCAAACAAAAACTAAATATGAAGATGCTTTGATTTTGAAGTTATTCGGTTTCCAATTTGTCAATTCCTATGCTTCACTGTTTTACATTGCATTTTTCAGACAGGTATCTTTCACTATATAGTTTCTCTTTCGGATCTTCCAAGAAAAATTTTATCGTAGGGTTAGTATTTAGCCTGTACCAAACTCTTCTTCGCAAAAAAGAAATCCACAACAAAATTTTTGAAAAAAGCAAAAATCGCCCGTAGCAACCGGGGATGGTACGCAAGAAACAGTAGCGTGGTGGGTTGACCGAAATTGGGGTAAACTGGGGAGGCAACCCTTGGAAGTTTGGATTTTGGAACCCTTTCTCTAAATGAAAATGCCTTTGTAAAAGATCGCGAGTGAGGTATTTTTTCTCTTTTTGGCTGAAAACTACTAATTCTTAGGTGTAAAAAAGGAAAGGGGCGCCAAAATTAGTAATTAGAGGCGCCTTTTTGCGTATTTGGTCTTTCGGCGCCCCAAAAAATCGATCGCTGTAGGGAGACAAAAGATTCTACCTTTCTACATAATCAAAATACATCCCATTCAAGTAGCACACCATAAAAACTAGGGCTCGTGAGATAAAAAGATTAACCGTTTTCGTTGAAATGCATCATGTATAACTTTCTTTTAGCGCACCTCAGAAGGAGTTTTCAATCTCGGTACAGAATATTCAGATAGTTGTGGAGACAACAACGATTGTATGTCGCTGCTCTCTTTACAAGTTGCTGTTCTCATGATCGCGAAACCGATGCCTAAATTCTTCTCTGACATCATTCTACCGTAAGTTTCTTCGTATATGTCCGCGGTATTCTGTTCTTTTGCCGTCGAACAAAAGTCAACAAGTTCGATGAAAAAGTCAAACATTTGCCGTAATTTGAGAAATTTTCTTTCATCATCTGAATCAAAACATATCAAATTAGACTACAAGTTAGAAAAACGAATATTATATATTCCCTAAAAAAGATGCAGTTGAAATTTCAAATTCACCTATGCAATATGTGTTATAACTATGAATTTATTATGTCATAGTGTTTTGTGAGATATTTAAAAAACTGTTTGATTGGTCGTGTCCTTGTTAGCGAACTGAATAAGATCGATGGGAGAGAAGAATAAAGGATTAAAACTCGTCTTCAGATTCAGCATTTGACTCTTCATCATCACAAATCGATTCTTCATCACCGACAACATTCAAATCCTCCAAAATCATCCGTACTAAAAAAACCAATCCTGCTAACACGGATATACATACTGTTATCACAATGGAATAATCTACACCTCTCATACAACCAATATTAAATGGTGTCTGTAAAATTTTTCCCTCTTCAATCTTGAAGCATGATCTTCTTAATTTCTTCGTAATGTATTGGTATAAAGCACCACCGAATCGTAGTAAAGTAGTTGCAGGCATCGCCAATATAGCTCCGGAGAGAGTGACAGCGTATATTGTGTTTTCGTACTGGACGTCATTTTTTATGAAGGATATTGCTGAAAATGCGCCTTGAATATTACAACATGCTACCAAGACATCTTTGACTATCAACAGTGGAGTATAGGATGTAATATACTTTTCGATCCAGAAATATTCTAATATTAATTCAGGTCCATCTTCAAAAGCGAAGCTAGCCACTGTGATATGATATTTAAGTCCCTTGATATCTTGTACATCTGCATAACATCTACATTCATTGCATCCTACATCTTTCAAAGATACTTCGACGTATTTCAGAACGATTATCTTCACAATACAACCAATGACTGCGAATGCGTATATAGAATTATTAACATGTCTGTTCCGGTAGATTGTACTATCCAAGATCTCACCACTTTCAATCCGATAGAAAATGTAAACATCAAGAGTCATATCGATGGCATCCCATGAAAATTTCACGAGAGGCATCAAAATGAAAAAGAAGAATGATTTCATTCGAAAAGATCGTCCCAGTTTCGAATTTGGTTTGATCGGTTTGATGGTGGCCCCTTCTTCTTTTCTTCTCGTTTCTTGCCATTCCTTCTCAAAGGCGATTTCTTCTCTCATGTATATTTTCCAAATCCTAAATAATTCCTTCAATATTCTTCTGATCATCCAGAGAAGTATCAACCAGTAAACCAAAGCCGGTGTGATTGCCATCGCCAGCAAAACTCCATGGTTGAAACGTGGTGTCCATTTTTCTTCCAAACTGCAAAATGTTTTATTACCAACAGCGATGGGTAAATCATAACAAATAGACTTGTTCACTGTCGATGAAGAGATATCCATTTGTTCTTTTATTGCGATTAAGTCAACTTTCAGTGTCTTTTTAAAAATCGAGGACTAGCAATCTTATGACCCAACTGACTGAAAAATCTCACTGTTGTATGACTTCTTATCTCTCTTCTCTGTCTTTTTTAAATTTATCAATGGTCAATATCTAAAGATGCTTCTGTAAATGCATGTTTTCGTATTACACATTTTTACCATTCAACAGTTCAATGATGCATTTAACACTGCATGACAACGTTTTTCTTTGAATTCTTTTTCAAGAACATGAATATGCCTTCTTCAAAGTAAGCATGACGCAAGTATATAGACTAGTAACCTAGTCTGGTTGCTAGCCTTTAAAGTCAATGATATTGATGTATAGCCATCGGTTAAAAGTTGTAGTTTGGGCTTTTCCCACTCTCGTGTCTTTGAAGATGCGGTTAGCAGTGCCCAAGCTAACAGTAATAAAATCAAGCTAATCTCTTAACGTTAACCTCCTTTCGACCTGAACCATTGCGTTATCACTCAATTTGTACCCCCAATATCAAAATTATCTTTGATATCTGCCCTGGTAATATAATGCATATCTATTCTACAAAACATGCACGTTTTTTATAAGAACCAAGTATACAAGAACAAAAGGCTTTTATGCCCAAAATATTAAAAACAATTTAAGAACATTTTAAGACTTTATTGACTCTAAAATGCCGTATTTCTTAAGAAATTGCACAAAATTACTCAAAAATAGTAAAATCAAGAACATTTTAAGACAAACTTTGCTCTTAAAACTCAAAAAGTTAAGAACATCCGAAGGCTTTAAAAATTTTGAATGTTTTTATAAAAAAAACTTGTTTCAAAATTATCTCCATGATGTCAGGTTTGTGATGAAATACGCGAGAAAGTTGTGTTGCTGTTTCAAACGTCAATCAACAAACGTGGTCAGTTCATTAGAGCTACAACAAAAGGATACTTCAGATGATGCAGAATATGAAGCTTATCTTCGCCACGAACATAAAAAACCTCCATTGGATGACTTCACCCTCTCAGAATACACCGAAAAAGGTAAGAAAAGCGAGTTTATGTATTTGCACTTTTGAGGACATTAAAGAGACTGAAGTGATTTGGAAAGACCCGCAGTTCTGACCTGCAAAATTGAGGACAGTAAAATTTCTGATTTACTGTCGTCCTCAATCAGTCAGGATGTAGACAAATAATTAAACCTTACCGTATCCGCCGCTTAAAACGCACATACATAAACTCACTAATAATGGTGGTGGTGCGGTTTTTCGATCAAAGATATGATTTTTTCTCTTGATTATTTTCATGGCAGTTTTGCACTGCCTATCTCAGCCTACCTATGGTTGGGCCTAATTCTCTTACTTACTACTTATACGGTGGAGTCTTTATACCTCAAACCCATATGGGGGGCACCAAGTTGTTCGAGTTAAGGAAATTTCGAATTATAGAGTAAAGTTTATAAGGCATTATTAAGTGAAAGGACAACAAAATCTGTTTGTGTTAAGGAGGCATTCGAGTTATAGAGGTTCGAGTTGAGGAGACTCTACTGTGCTATTAACTGAAGGCCAGGAACGTGGACAAGATATTGGGCGTCGTCTTCCCCAATTTTATTATAGTACCTGTGCAATGTGTTTTTTCTATTCTTCTACCGAATAATGTTTTCTTCTTTTCTACTTTCTAGTATTGCAGTACGGCTATTTGATGGTATGTATGAAATCTTGCTCTTCATTGTATTAATACCCTTGACTGACTGATAATTTGGATGCGTTTGGGAGCTAGTATCGAACCTTACATGAAGAATAGCTTTGTTGTTTGCTTCTTGACATAATTAATAGGCAGCAAAATCTTGGAGTCAACCCTTCGAAATTTATCCCCCTATAGCTGGCAAACAGTAACAGTTCCATGAACTTCAAACAAGACGCTAAGCACTGTTATATCATAATCTAATCTTCTAATGTTTCGTCTTTTAAGATGTTTGCAGCAGCCTTTCCATTGGCACCTCTAATTGCGTTGATCACCAATCTGATAGATATGAGAGTGGACGCCAGACGAATGTTATGGTTCAATAGAAGACCTTTCGCTGAACGAGCTGAAGATATCGGTAAGAAATAAATTTCTCCTTATTATTCAAAAACAAAACTCACAGAAAGCTTTGAAATTTTTTTTTCAATTTAAGAATACTGGAGAAGTTGTAGACGATGCTATCGTCCGTATAATATGTTATTATGATATAACATAGTTTGTATATTATAAAACGTAATATGTTTCGCGGCGGATAGAGTCAGTGTTTACGGACGATATCAATTTGGCGCTTTTCTTGATTTCATCTTTGCCCTTACCGACCTTGGAGAAGGGTCGGTGATTTTTGCGGAAAATCCCTGCAGATTTATAGACGAACTTGGTAGAGAAAACCAAAACAACACAAAATCGAAGGGAAGGATGCAAGTAGGGAGTGAACAAAAAATGGTTGTTTTCTTTGAGAATGATGGTTCTGGGTCTGGTGAAGAAGAATGCTCTTGAAGGATAATTTGGAGGCTGAAGACCTTACATAAATGCATTTGCTGTTTCTTTAGCTTTTTTGACAATATTAGTTAGAAGGGATTGTTTTCCTCAAGGCCCACAAACAAATTCTAACTTTGATTTTTGGAAATTTTATTCAACTTGATGCCTGACACCTGAAGCTTGAAGTAGCATCTAAAGGTAAGGTTTACATTCACTGCATTTTGTAGTTTCTTTTATGTTAGCAGGAATCAGTGTCAGTTGAGACTGAAATATTGACTTTTTCCCAGTTCTGTCAAGTATGATTTTGTGCACGTCAAAAATCTTCAATCTCTGTAAAGTTTCTTCTAAGAAAGAAGGTTTAAATTTTAATAGATTCTACTTTCTGTTTATTTTTTTGTTGGGCTTGATTGAGTTTAAAGTTAGCTATCTTTTATATTTTTTGATAGTCAATTGTTCAGCTTGGCACTTGAGTGACATATTTCAATAACCAATGCATTTCTACAAAATTCAACCAACACCTTTCACGATATCAGACCGACACCCTCTACCGTGTGTAAACAACACTTTCTGCGATATCTAAATAACACTTTCCACGGCGGCTGATCAACACTTTCCATTATGACTGAAGAAAACCCTCCACGATATCTGAACAACAATTTCCACAACAGATCTGAACAACGACACCTTCTATGATACAAAAGCAGTACTCAAGCATCTTGAAAGATCTGAACAAAAAGTTTCTTTTTGACTATATTTTTAGCGCAGCTGGGGCAGCAGCTGGTTCATTCAAAAACAGCTTTTTTAAGCCTCAGGTCTATTGAAAATTTGAACCAAAAATTTTTTTAGGACACATTTCTACGATGTTAAAAAAATTGTATCGAAAAGGAGTCTTTTTTCACTTCAAATCTCCACATTCTTCTGGAGAAATGCAAAATTATCTGCTACCCAATCAGACCGTACACAGGATGCAATTTGATATAAAAATTTCCCTTCACTTTTTGAGGTTAATTCAAGGTGAAACGCTGCAATCTTTTAATAATTTACGGTGAAATTTCAGCTAATCATCAAGTAATTATTGAAAGATTACAGTTTTTCACCGCCATAATTCATCTATAGTCAAGGTAATTGTTTTTTTCTTGTGAAACAGTTTGCAAATTTCATCTAAAAATTTACAACTATAAATCGTGCGAAAACACAAATTTGGTTTGAATCTTGTAAAAAACTAAAAGTTTATCACAATTCCTGAACCAATGATCAAAATTACTTTAAATTTGGAATGTAGGGTCACTGTGACGATTGAAATGTATTTGTAAAAAAAAATTCCCCAAAAAATCTGTGGTTCAAATTTTCAATTTTAGACCTAAGGCCGAGAAGGCGTTTTTGACTGCAAACCGAATGCTTTGCAAAAAATACCTAGTCAAAATAAATTTCTTTACTCAAATATCCTTTTAAATGATCCAAGTGGCATACCCATAAAATAACACGTAAAAATGAATTGATTTATTCAAAATTGAAAAAAAAGATAACCAAAAATATGATAGAAATTTCATACAACATTGATTTTTGCATGACAAAAATAAATACTGAATACAATGTCCTTATATAATGCCCATCTTGAATATAGTAGGGCAGAATAGCAACTATTACTAACATATAGTAGTCAATAAGAAGATAAATAAAGAAAAATCTTTTCTTAATGACTACCTTGCTAGGAATGGTTGCTACTTTGTCCACAATAGCGCTCTGCAACACATACGTCATAATTATTACTTTTCACTTTTTTTGACATTTGTACGAGTTGCAATCCCACAATTCAACGCAGCTCAATTAAAGATACGTGCAAGCTGTTATATATCTTTTGTCAAACGATGCAATAAACGTGCAAAAGAGATTAGCGCAAAGGTTGATGGGATTGGAACTCGTACAAACACATCGCGAGAGTAATGATTATGTCAAAAATAAAATCTATTTTTAGGTTCAGCGCGGTGCCTTATTGAAGTTGGTGTCAACATCATTGGAAATGTTTATTATATATACTTTTCTAAAAATAAAAAATTTTAACACGCTACTTGTATAATTTTTCATTATTTTGAAACTACCTAGATTATTTATTTTGAAACTTTTATATTTTTAATAATTATCAAAATTATAATCAGTATATGACAACTTCGCACAGGAAAAAAATCAATGAAATTCACCTTGGCTTTTTAGTGAATTCACGGTGAAAAGCTGCAATCTGACAACAATTCACGGTGAAATTTACCTTTTCATCGTGAATTATTAATTGCAGCTTTTCACCGCGAATCCACTAAAAAGTCATGCAATGATTTACATTGAATTTTTTCTGTGTTGGACTTGAAAAGTTTTGGAAGACCATAAGGTGGGACCAATTTGATATGTTGTTTTACGGCCCGACCGCACTTAAAATTTAAAAAATCTAAATCAATGCTGATCATTCACACAGGAAAAATCTAAAAAAGTATATACCTTGATTTTCGGGTGAACTCACATATAATTCACTTTAAAAAGTTGCAATTGTGAAAATGAAATCTGGTAAATTCACCCAAAATATCATGGTGATTCAAAAAAAATTTGCTATGTGTGACTAGTAGTATAGTGACTAGTAGACTACAGCTTTATTCAAAATTTTAAAAGCTTTCTCAAGTTTTTCAATAAAACTGCAATTCACCAATAATCTTTAATTTCACAAGTTTGGTATAATTACTGATTTTTGCTGTGTATAGACTGCAGATGTTTTCACGGGTATAATTATTTACAATATCATTTTTTATATATGAGTATGATTCATTCTTTTTTTGCAAACCACACTGATCCTCTTTTTTCGTTAGCTCGCGGCCTGTAAGAAAATGACAAATTAAAAAAAAATAATGCATCACACGGACACTTGTAAAACTTGTAAAAAAGCTGTGATTGAAAAATGCGGCTCTAATAAAATTTTCCAATGAGCAATCAGACAAAATAATCTGCATACACTGGAGAGTGTTACAAAAAGATTAGTCTTTCAAAATAAAAGAAAAGAGCCGTACTGCTTACCTCTTCTCTCTTTTATTCTTGAAAAAATATATATGATACTTGCTTGAATCTGAGTTCTGCTTGTTAAAAATAAATTCAAAACAAACCATTTACATAAAACACCTTGTTGCAAAGAAGTTACAAACTAAAGTACTAACTAATAGGAGGCTAAGAGACTAAAATGCTAACGAATTGCATAAAACATTTCCACACATATAGATCAACTTTCTGTCGCCCTGTTTTGGTATCAAATTCCAGTCGGGTCAATTTGTATTCACAGCAAGAACTGCCCCGGGATTTACCAGTCAGACCCGACTGTTTGTTTACATTTGTTCGAACCGGGCCGGCCGATCACACCGCTAACCAAAATCCAAAATTTCCGCTTTTCGACCAAATTGATATAGTCTAAGACAACGGTCACTCCCGTAAAAAAATTCCCCTCTTCACGTTTGCTCCTTTTTTAGATGAAACTCGTCTTAGACTATAGCATAGTCTAGAGAAGTTGTTGTGTTTGTTTTGTAAAACAACGAACGTTTTCAGAAAAAAGTAAAAGTATTGATCATATAGAAAAACATTTATCCTAATATATCTCTGATGAAAAATGTCTGGTTTTCTAAAAATATTTAAGTTGTTCTTATCTAATCTTATTTGATGTGTTTGGGTCCAAAATTAGAAGTGATGGGATTCTTTTCTCGTTGCTTTACATTTGTACTCTATTTATAGAAAGGGTTTATCTACAATTCGAAATAAATAAATATATTGTTTTTGGTTCGGTTTGGGTTGATTACGTCATCTTTGAGACTAAATGACGTCATTTCTGATGATTTCAATCTGCCGTGTTGTCACTCCAACCTTCACGCGTCTCCATTCTCGCCACATCGAATCAAATATTTATCTAAAAGAAAACGATTGGAAAAATTTCAATTATTTCGCCCCCGTAAATTTAAAGCCTCAAAATAACTATCGAGCAGAAAGTACTCGTTTTTTGACATCCCTTTAAAAGGAATATAAATCCGTTAGAAGGTTCCAACAGCCTTTCCTTTCGCTTATAACCCAAATTAACTTTCACCAAAAAGCTTTGGTAGAAAAATATAGACTAGATCCCTACAAAACTGCAGGTACTACATGCAGTACAAATCTGTTAGAGGATTCCAGCAGCCTTTCCTTTCGCTTATAACCCAAATTAATTTTCACCAGGATGCTTAAGCAAGGGGGATGTTACAGTAATGAAGACTGACATTCTTCTTCCAGCAACATACTCTTCAGCGCTGCGAATTTTTTTTCCGTCAACGGACCTCGACCTACGCTAGCGGCCGATTTTCAAGGGGCCGAAACCCTACACTAACAGCCGAATACCTACATATTTAATGTGTGATCAGTTTCCAGCGGCCGTCTTCAGTTTTCGGCCGCTAGCGTAGGTCTTCGACCGTTGGCGTAAAAAAATCCGCTTTGGCGCAATAAGGTTTTATTTCTTTCATCTTACCGCTCGATGATGATTACGTGTGAAGATGCGATTTTTCTCTTCAACAACCATTGCTTCAAGATGGTTACTTTTGACCAATGAATTTGTATTTGAAGTATCAGAAGCACCCAATAATTTGTTTATCTCTTCATCTTTTTCCTTCATTTTACCCTTCATATCATACATTTGTTCTTCCAAACGAAAAAGTTCTTTTCTTAATTGTTCGTCACGATTCGACCATTCCTTCTCTTTCGCTAAGTAACTTTCTAAGTACGATTGTTCCATATCTGACATTTTTCTTTTCAACCGTTTAACTTGCGTATGCTGGAATGATAAGATAGAAATGATATGGTAAATAAATAATATGGCATCCCCTGGAGTTCAATTGGTCACCTTTTTAGACCTTGAAGTACCTTTGAGAAATTAATTCTAGTACCCCTTATGGTTGGAAAATAGAAACGATTTAATTTTTGACTTCTTAACAGTTCAAATTTTTATTGAAAGGACTGTTTCACTTTCAAAATTTTGAGTCAGAGTACCAGAGGTCGGATGGCACGTGTCTGTTAGCCATCACCATTCCCATCAAAGGATTTTTGTGTAATTTGCGTATAATCCTCGCCCGTAAAATGAATCAATTACTAAAGTCTCAGGTAGCTCTTGACTTGTGATTTCAGATTCAAAGCGAAAGTTATACAAATTGAAATGAAATTGGATTCTACGTACCGTTCGTTTCTTGAAATGTTTGGTGGTCTCTAGATAAAGTTTTTTCATAGATCTTAAGAACAGGTCTTCATCGGTGGTCGTATCTCGATGTTTGGCTGTAGGTGTAGTTGCTACACTGTGGCGTTGGTGTTTTGTGGTGGTGGTTGTGGTGTGGTTAGCGGCGCCGGCAGAGTGGTAACTACATGTGGAAACCGAAGATCCTCTTTTCATGATTTCACTCCAATGATGATAATTCTTACTCTCCCCGTCACTAAAAACGCAACGTTTGCTACGGTTTGATGTTCGTTTCGGACGCCGTTGCATATCGGAATTACTACGTTGCATATGTTTCTTTGTGCGTGGTTTAAGCCAACGTTTCGCCAAACTCTCATCGCGATGATTTTCGTGGTCACTGTTTTCTTCTTCTGAATCTGATGTGAAGTTTGTTGTTGGAGAGGGTGTCTTACTGACCTGACTGATCCGACTGGCCGACCGATGAGGTGACGACCTTCTTGAAAAACTCTGTGATAACGAATTTTCTAAAGTTCGTTTATCAAGGCTTTTTATAGAAGTTGCAGGTCCGACAACGTTACCGTGTCCATGAGTAACCACTGATGCACGTTGTTTCAAATGAACCATTGAGCGTGACTTATGATTGGGTGTATCCAAAAAAATACTATTTCTTGGCGAGGTTAGATATTTATTGACAGATCCTGTTTCAGTGACGTCATCTTTTCGATCAGTGAAGACATTATCGTCTTTGATATCAATTTTGGTATGAGAATTTTTACGCACTGTAGATGTGTTATTATTTTCAATATCTCCATTCTCGAATAACGAACGACACGATCCTTCGTCGGAATCTGGCCGCGTGATTTTTAATTCGATCTCGCTATCTGATTGGCTACTCCCTGACGTCGTTTCATCACGTGGTCCAGCTGCCACTATAGAGCCGAGCGCTAACCGTTTGCGGCCGTGCTTGGCAAGGATACGCTGTGCTTCCGGGTAATCTCGTATAGATGACATCACATCTTCTTTGCTTAGTACAAATAACTCGATGTATCCGCACGACCGAACGTCTGCCGTTCTCCTAAATGAAATAAAAATCCTTGAGTGAGATTTTTTCATGGACATAACAGCACAAAACACGTCTTTTCGGTATTTTTTAAATCAAAATTAAAATAACTTCTTCTTGCAATATTTTTCCGTCAATAGAAAAATATGTTTTCGAAAGAAAAAATATCAATGAAATGAAATTCAACTAACCTGTTTTGACCAGCACTTAGACTAAGTAATCCAATTTCACCAAAGAAATCGCCAGCTTGCAACACTTTCAACACTCGTCCACTTTCGCTAAAAACAAAATGATAATTAGCAAATCACCAACTATCATATCATTGTGGTTAAGACATTGATGTTCTGATCTTAATATTATGAATTTAAGCTCACCATAAATTTACTGAGATCTCATTTGAACAATACTAAAAAAACTCTGTACTTCGTGCTTCTATCGATAATATAAGAGTATGTATTAATTTTAACCTACCTGACCACTTCAGCCATACCATCACTAATAACATACATCTCTCTGGCAATTTCTCCTTTCCTGATTATGAAATCACCCGGTGTAAAAATATGAAGCTTCATTTTCAATACCAAATCATGTAAAAACTCCGGTTGACATTTTTGAAGGAATGAAACCTGTAATGAAAGAAAAAGTTGACGATGTAAATCATATAAAAAACAACCCAGGAAAGGTGACTGCTTTTCCTTGAAGTTTTCTAATGGTGCTTTAGGAGGTCTTGTAATTTTGCAGCCTGTGACATAACTTTGGTTAAATTGAAATCGTAAATTTGTCTAGTAAAAGGCATAGTGCAAATATATTTCTTGAAATTAATATCCAAAGGAATACCTTTCTAAGAGTTTCTAGATGAACGTGAAGAGCTAATTCCGTTTTCATTTTATCAGGAAGCATGGTAATTTCATTAATGTCGTCTCCACCATTGAAACGTCCTCTGTGAATGCAAAAATATAAAATCTGAATTATTCTTTGTTGTTTAGTTTACACCAGCGAATTCTTGATATAATAAAGGTAATCCTGTAGACATCCCTCTTCGGACCCCTGGACAAAAGCCTAGATTACAGGAACATGACATCAAGATTTGTTCAGTGATATATTCATTTATGGGTTAACAGTGGTAGTATTATAGTATCGTAGTGTTTTCATATTACGGTTCTGTTTCTTTCCTTCCATTCTATTTGCTCATTCTCATAGTCCAATGTAGTTAACTCTCGCTAAATCGAACTCGAACGGGAAATCTAATTCGTTTGAATTACAGAGATATTCAAATTATAGAAGTTCGAATTAGCGAGAGTACCAATCTTGGAGCGAAATATGACATGTTTTTTATACAAGGAAAAACTATATGAGAACACCAGGCTTCGATTTCTGAGGAAAATAAACAAAAATATTCAAAAAATGGCGAAAATTAGAACATGTTAAGATTATTTTTAGGCTTAAAATTCAAAAAGTTAAGAACATCTGAACGCTTCAAATATTTTGGATGTTCTTATAAAAAACGTGTACGTTACCTTGAGTACGTGTAATCGTACCATAATCGGACACGTTTTTGTAAATGTGTTGGTACGTTGTGTTCTTTCATATACTGCATTGTGTTATCCTGAAAAGAATTATTCACAAATATTTTAGAAGGCTCCCCCAGCGGTAACTCTGATCACAATATCATGTAATTTTTTGTCTTTAATCACGGTCACGTAAAACAGGAAAAAACTTGGATAATTACACATCCCTTTGAAAAAAGTCCTAATCACGCACCACGGCTCAAAAATACTTCAGTTCACGATCAAGAAGAAACAAATTCAAAATGATGACATGTTATCACGCTAGAAAACAGTCCCTATCACGACGCAAACTGCTTGGGGGCTTCTTTTAGCCTAATGTCTGATTATCTGCGTAAATTTTATGTTGGTTATTTTCTTTTGTTGTACTTAGCCTGTAAGTTTGATATGAACGGGTTAGATAAGACTCAATACACCCTGAAAGTTTTAAGGCAAAAACTGAAAAATTGTAGCCACGTCACAATCGGTTATAAAGGCGAGTTTCATTTAACCTAAAAGAACCTATCAGAGTAAAGGAAAAAAATTGAATTAACCCTTTGTCTTTCAAACTCCATTCGGCTTGCGTTCATATTTTGAATAACATTTCCAGCTTGCCCTAAAATTGAATTGATTTTTGTCAAATTTTTCGAAGACATCTAATAACATTGTACGGGTCTAAATAATCTGATTTCTTGCAATTTTTTCAAAATAAATGTAAGTAAGCAAGGTTGCTGAACATCTCATCAAACCATAATTCCCTTGAGTACCGTATCAGCTACATGATTTAATATGACTTTTCACTCTAAAAATTGATTTTTCTGCACTCTAGAAAAACTTACCAACGATGGTCGCGAATATGAAGATTCCAGTGATATAGCAAACGATCATGTACGCACATCTATAAAGAATTGATAAAAGTTTTTGACTGTGGGAAAATTGCTGTTTTTCTCAATCCTTAATGTTAGACATTAGCTTTGGGTGAAAATCTGATCCAAACCATAGGTGTGAGAGACCCTATTAATATTATGTTTGACAGTCTTCACAACATAAGATCGAAAGGCTTGACTAAAATTTATAGGATGCTAGATAAAGGAGGAATTCTAGTCAATTGATTGTTCACTCCAAAATCGAAATCAAACTTACTCCACTGTTGTTTCTGGAGTGCTATCCTCACCAATTGTGGTTAGTACTAGCGTTGACCAATACATACATTTGATGTATCTGTGGATCAAAATATGATGTAATCCTTCTAGCTTTGGATACACCCACTTATTGGAACCAAATCCTTCCATCTCCGAAATAATGTAAAAGAAACAGCAATTCCAATGCATCAATAAAAACATAATATGCAACCAAAATACACCACGAACCAAATTCGGAAAGTTAGTCATCGATTCCACTAATTTTTTCCCTTGGAAGACTTTAAAAAATTTGATAAGCCTAGGTATACGAAATGCAGGGTTGGTTTGAAAGAACAAATATAAGAGATCTAACGGTAGCAAGCTGACCAAGTCCAAAATAAATAATGTTGATTTAAAGTATTTAACTGTAACTCGTTTTACGCTCTCTACATATATCCCGTTCTCCAGGAAAGACATTCTGGAGGATACTAAAACGTCTATAATGTATATCAAATCTGCTGTGTAGTCCAGTGAAAACCAAAGACCGGTGTAATTGCGTTGTGCCGCAGGGAAGGCTATCCGTAGAATGATAACCCAGGTGTTGTAATGAATGGCCAGTATGACGATCCATGACCAGATATAGATGAAGGTGCTATAAGGTTCAAATAGTATATGTAAGAAACGACATCGCCTTTGCTCATGAAAATCATCGATACAATTTGAAACGTTAGTTTTTGAATCTTTGATGTCGTTTAACAGCTCTTTGAGTTCAACAGAACTGATGTTTGATGCTCCGTCGGTTAAATGGTTTCCATCCGGTCGGCGTCGTAGGTCGAAACTTGCGCCGGAAAATCGCCGGTCTCTAGTTGTGCTGAATTTATCCAAGAAATGTGATTTTTGTTCGATGGACATACTTCGTTCGCGGTCGCGAGCTCTCGTTTTGCTTCCATTCAAAGCGTCATTGACTGCTAAGATACTCTTGATCTTCTGTGTGGCCACACTCCAACGGCGGTGTGATTCGCTGCGGAATTCACGCCCTATACAATCAAAAGAAGATGAAGATGTTCGGTTATCGTATAAACGTCTGTACCAAGGAATCTTATAAGACATCACTTTATTCAAACTGCTTGGTAGTGAACCAGACTGATCACTGCAATCAGATAAATTAGGAACCTTTAAAGTGTGACAATGTGCCAAATTATTGAGTGATAGAATTTTCTTATTGTTAGCCAATGATGATTTTTTCTTTTTACGTTCGACATTTCCGTCAGTGTCGTAATATAAATCGCTTTCGTCGGCGATTGAGATGGAGGGTAGCTCAATATTGGACGGTGGATACTGCATGACGTCCTCACTTTCCCAGAGAATGACCAGACTGTATTATCGATGACGCCTTAAGAAGACTATCAACTGAAATATGTTTGTTTTAAAGAAATAATTTTCCCTCGATCTTTTTTTGTAAAGATTATCTCGAATTGCGCAAAAGAAAGGGAAATAGAATGAACAATAAAAGAAAAGCACCTGTGTTTTGAACAGGTTTTTCTTTTAGAAGACAAAAAAATTTGGGGACGAAAAATGTTTTAGAAATTGGGGTTTTTTAAAACAATTGTAAAGATGCCCTTAAAAGAGTACCCCCTCCTTGTTTTGAGAAATATCTTTGGGAAGGTCGTCAAATTCTCATTTGAAGGGACTTAAAACTGATCAGATCTTTCTTTTTTTATTTGATCGATGATAGCTTTTATTATCTTGATTATTTTGACGGTGAATAAATTCTTCAAGAAATTATTTCTTCTTTTCCATCGCTGAAATGTTTAACTCTAAAAATTTTACTTTGTTGTTATATAAATATTTGAAAAACAATTTTTAATGAGCTCTTCTTTCGCCCATATGGCGGTGACATTTTGAATTCGATTCTTATCTCTTCCCAAACATTTCCTGATCGTTTTGCAATACTCGTGGTTCAGTTTTTTCTAAGAGATTGATGACCCAGCATAGATATCCACCGACCAACGTTTATAACCTACCTGATATATCGAGAAACATTCTTATAGCGTGTGAAACCTAATTAACAAAAAGTTAGCGTTTCAAAATTCTAACCCAGACAAATTTATTTCTTAAGTTGAGTTAAGCTTCGAGAAAGTTTTGTCCTCTTTTGTCCTCTCTTTTGTCACATGATGACTATAACCCAGGCTGAACGGTGTCTCCTAATTCTCTAGTGTCCTTTGAAAGCAAAAAAAACATTTTGGCTAGGCTGCCTTAGGTATAGTCGAAGGTACGAAGGCATAGCCTAGCTCTTAAAGAAATCCAAGGAAAAAAAACAGAAAATGAAAAAGAAACTAACCTACAAGAGGAGAAAGGCTAGCGTTTAACGACTCCATTTTCAACTGAATGAAAAACTACAGTTTTCTTGTTCTGTTTAAGTTAAAATCTTAATCTTCTACCTCAGCAGGGAGTATATTAGCAAGCCCATGAATACTACCAATTAACTTTCAATGATTAGTTTCAATTTGTTCGATTTACTACGGAAGCAAAAAAAGTTTAAAAACCCACTTATTTCCGTCCTAGAAAAGATACAGAGGGTTCCTGTTTTTGAAAGATTTTAGAAATTAAACTCGAGTTTCCCTCCAATATTAATTTTTACCACCTCTTTCGCAATGTTAAGGAAATGTGTCTAGTGACTGTCCTTTTCGATTATAAAAAACCTTAACCATCACAATACAGAGTGTATGTATTGGAGGATATCAAGGGCGAGGGTAAGTCAAGTCGACGTAAAACAAAGTCGATAGCTGGTGTACGGCTCTATATCGCCTTCTCTATACCGCCTTCTCTATACCACCTAAGCAGATGACGGTATTTTGGTGTTTTTATCGTCGTTAAGCAAAGTGGACGATGATTTTAGCAACAACTTTGCTTTATACTGTCTTCTTAAATTGATCTCAAATGCAAAAACTCGGTAATACTTTAAAAACAATAGAATGTAAGAAAAAGTAGAAGTAATTTCTTACCCTCGAAGAAACTTTTCTACAGTGCTTAGTAATTGGTACACCAAAAGATTTCAAAATTTTCAAAGTTTTACAACGTTGAAATTTCCAAACAACAAATACTTAGACTCTAATAATTTTTCCTTTAGCAAATTTTGTTTGTTTTGTTTTCCCCAAATTGTATAGGTAGGGGTGATCACAAATTGATTAGAAATTAATTGATAACAATCCTTTACACTTTTGTGTTTCTATCTTCCCCTCTAATTCTAAAAGAGGGCCTAACTAATTTGATGTTATCTGGATTTCTTTGGTTTTGTCCAATGTTTTTGTTTGGAAAGCGTGGGTGTTCTTAATCATTTGGTCTTAAGTTACGTCATAATTTTTAAAATTTGATTAAAAGCAGATGTATGACCACCTGAAATTTGTCATATCGTTTAAATTGAAATTTGTTAAAAGCTTGGAGAATTCACACCATCGGTATATAAATTTTTAAACATTATCTATTCTAATCGTAGCCTGATGCTAGAAGACTTATTTAGGCAGTGTAGCAAGTAAGAAAAAATGGGACGCTGTAGTAGTGCAAAACTGATATTATCCCGTAACAATTTATCTATTATCATATAACACTCATATAACACACATAAAAACGAATCCAGTTTTATTCTAATTGTGTTCCCATTAATGGGACAGAGAATCCCCCCCCTGCCCTAAATTACGTAATGTTCCATCACATAGTTTTAGCTTATTCATCCTGACAAAAGAGAACCATGCATATACAAGAAATAAAAGTGACCATAGGCCTGCTTGCCATTGATGAAAGATGCAAAACAATGAAAAGAAGATTTTTGTGAGAAAAACAACGTTACAGTCATACTAATAGTTGCTATTGGATATACATTTCTTTTCATGTCACTTGCTGGCTAGTTTATATTTGATACATGCTATCGACACTATCTTAAAATTCAAATGTTTTTTTAGTGAAAAGCCTTCTAACGCTTTTATCCACTCAACGCTTTATGCAGCATAAATTAGCCATTTTTGCTTCGAAATTTCGGAAATCTTACAAAGTTTTTTAAGGTATCGGAAATAACCATTTTTACGTTAAAATCTTTGTAACGAGGAGATTTAATCCTTAAATTTTGAAATTTTGGCAAAAACAAAAGAAAAATCGGTATTTAAAGGAAAATATTGTTACCCTGAATTTCGGAGATCACGACGAAAATCTTCGGTAAAACCACGTAAAACCCCCTTACAGAGCCCTTTTCCAGCCGAGGTTGTACCTTTCAACCCCCTTCTAAGTTAGAGCAGGAAAGAAATGAAATACCTTTTCTTTTGCTGCACTTTTCACAGACATTGTCTTTTTCATCTTTATAAACTTTGTAGGGTGTACTATGTTGATGTGGTATTCGTAGAAACATGATCTCTTAGCTCAAAACTCCCTTTTCCTTTTTCATAAGATACATGCTTTAACATCTCCAGGTAGTTTTCACACTTATAGAAAATATAACAGCTTTAATTACGTTAAGCTTTTCTCGTTTTTAGTCTAAAAAAAGGTCCCTAGTTTTATCGGTCCCCCTCAAAAGAAATTAGACCCAATTGTTTTTGGTTTTTCGTCCCTAAGCAACTGTGATTTTTACTGGAGCTGAAATTTCAATTTTATGTTCCCATTGAGAAAGTAATGCTTTTTTGTTCAATTTCAAAAATGGTTGAATAATTCTATGAAATAGATGCTAATAAGCTGGGTTAGTTTAGTACATTACAAGCTCAGCAGGCTATTAACTAAAATGTTGATTGGACCCCAGCAGAGGCTTGTACTTTGCGGTGTTTGAACTTTAATTCAACTATTAAAGAGCTGATCCAAAACATTTCGACATGTATTTTTTTCAATTTCAACTTCTTCTTAAACCGTCCAAACTAGACATGACCTGAGCGGGATCTCTTTTTCTTTGACCTTTTTATCGTTTTAGACATTGAGGAGGTGAATATAATACGTTGTTCCCTTTTGGAGCCAATTTTTGAGTTCAAATAGTTCTGACCTAGTACATTTTTGCCGAGATTTCAGGCCAAACAATTCTTTCTTGCATTGAATTTCTCTTGTTATATTTTTTTATTAGCCTTTCTGAAGTCTAACGTACCAAATTACTTTTCTCAAATTATGTTAATTAACTTAAATTACAGTTGACGCTCTCTAATTCGACGTTCTACTATTCGATAGGCTCCCTTATTCGATGAAATTTAAAGTCCCCGTCAACAAGAAATTCATAAACGACGCTCCTTTATTCGATAAGCTCCCTTATTTGATAAAAATTCAATCCCCCTTGAAGATCGAATTAGAGAGCGACAACTGTTTTCCTGAAGAGAAAAGAGTTTCTTATGATCGATTTCTATGGAATGATTCTCAAAAACCAGAAAGCGATTTGAAACATTCCACATCCTCAAATAGCCGTCTATAAAAATTTCACACTCAATAAAAATCTAGATTAGTTTCCCCAAAAAAAATTTCTGGAAAAATCTCGAGAAAAACACTATTATTCAGAAGTTTAACCACAAGTAGACTTGAGGTTCTGGTTCCTTTTGAAAATCATAACTATTATAAAAAGCGTGCTATTTAGAAACGAAAATTCTATCGATCGCTCGAGATTTCTGATTTCTAAAATCAAATTTTCAGTAATTTGGAAAGAAATTTGAATTTCTTCAAATTGAGGAAATTTTTCCTGCAGAATTAATTATATTCAAAAGGAGATACCATAATAGATTACCAAAAGTTTTTGACCTAAACGTAAAAGATAGAAAGTCTCTCTAAAATATATTTTCAACCAAAACTTTACCTTTAAAGCGTACTCGACGTTTTTCCCTAACAACCTTCCTGACCTGATACCTTCTTGTAGTTTTGAAGATCAACGAATGCTCTGTATAACTCTTCAATTCATAAAAACTACTTTCTGACAATCCGAACATTTCATAGAGAAATTCATCAAACAACTAGGTCATGTCGAACTCGAAAAATCAATTTCTTATGCTATGAAAATGGAGCTTAGAACTGTCAAGAAAGGAGAAAAGAATGAAAAAGTTTTTAGGAAGTTGATGATGATTGCAATCTGAGGTTATGTCTCTTTTTTCATTTATTTTTCTTTGTATTATGACGCCTTTACCGCGTGCGATCTGGATTGACTTTTTCAGACTAGGCTGTTTGATTGTCTTTACTACACCCGATATGGAAATTTTGAAATTCGCACATTAAGTGATATTACACTCTTGTACGCTCTGTTTCTGATACACTAATCGGTTTGCTGGTGCCCTTTATAGCGAATTATGTTCATTCTACTCACTTAGCTAGCTACTGAGAGGAAACCATTTTCAACTTTTCAAGGTTTTGGAAATATGAAGCATTCCAGCTTCTGTACTCAGCTTTGTGCAAGTAGACGTATAACTTTTCGACAGTAGCCGCCAATTGCCGTGTGTGGGCATTTTTTTGTCGGTTTTACCACCCTAAAAGTCTTTTTTTCGCAATAGCGAAAAGGTATAAAAAAGAATTGGATCGAGTTTAGGGGGATAATCAAATAATAAAGAGGCACGCGCCTCGACTACGGTCGAAAAGGTGCATTCTCTTGTAATGATAAAAGAATTTACTTACTGCAAGCTTTACACATTTTCAACAAACTTCTGATATCTTCACTACTACTGTCACCACGCCAAGAAGTTTGAGTCTCTTGGTTTCTCTTCTGTTTACTCATCCTGCCCTCTGATTCTCAACTGACTTTTATTTATATCCATTGAGCTATATCTCTAATCGAATTCGTGACTTTGAAATGTCAACTCTTTTATTTTTTTCGACATCCGAAAACATATTATATTAATGGATTTCCGAAATATCCTCCATTTTCGATTCTGTCTGTGGACGACCGCTATTCACAAAAATTGCACGGAAAATAATTTGCGTAGGAGAATGGTTAAAAGCCTTGCAATCAGAAAAATCTAGTCTGGAGGAAGATTCATTGTAAGTCCACATACCTTGAAGGCCTCAACCTCCCAAATATTCAATACTTAGAAAAACTGATATTTTTGCATACATGAGAGATCATGTGCGTTAGACTTAGATGATTTTATCTTCAAAAAAATCCCAAAAGAAGTATAAATTTGGAATAATGAAAATACCTCGACGACGATTTATTTCGTTATCAATTTCAATCATCAACATATCATTGCCTTCTTCTCTTTCACCGTCACCATCCTCGTCATAAAAAACCTCATCACGATAAAACTCTTCAAAACTTTTCATTTTTCCTTTAAAACGTTCGATCGTTCCTGACTGCACACGAACTTGTAGAACCCCAATAAAAATCATTTGATTATGATGTGAAAATTCAACCAGATTTGATAGTTTTTTTATGAAGAATTCTTTCTTTTGTGTAGCTTACTGTTAAATAAAGGAGTGTTTCACTTTCATGTTTGAACCAAAAACGGGAACGAAAAACCCCTGCAAGCCCTATATGACATTGTGGTTGAAATTTTGTAATTGGATAATTCTGTCAATAATTTATGATGAAAAAGTAACTTTTTGCAGGTCGTGCAATTGATTTCATCTTCAAAGAAAATCTCTTCACCGTTTTATCACCACGACCTTTTCCACTTAAATCCAATAATAAACCTCACGATGTAGATGTTCCTTCAAGAAAAGAAACAAGGTCGAACGAAAAAGATTAGCGAGTACCTCACCAAAATCCGGGATTTTTCGTTCCGTTTCTTGGTGAGTTCCACTTTGACGATTTTTTTGAAATAGAAGCCTCTTTCAAGTGGATTGACGCAAATTCGATTTTTTCGCTACTGCAGTCTGAGCTTAGAAAGCTAAAAGTGACGTAAAAAAATCGAATGTTTAGAGCCCGAAAACCCGGGCTCCAAACATTTGAAAAAGTTGCAAAGTGGAATAGCCGTTCATTGCGTAGAAAAGACGCGGATGACGTATCATCTTATTTGTTAGAAAAAGGGTTTTTTTTTCTATCGATACTGCTTGTGTTCCATCAGCGTAAACTCGATTCAAACCCGCTTGCACCACTTGGCTAAGGATAAGTTACAATGGTGCAAAAGTGGTTTCGGAAACGGAAAGTCGGGAATTCAAGAAAAGTTGCATGATTTTGGATTTTTTCAATTTACAGATTGTAAATCAGTTTTTCGGCGGATATTTTAAAAAAGATTTGCAGTGCTGACACTGGCCTGGTGGGTAACCGTTCAACAAAGAAAGTACGGAATTATTTTTGAAGCATTTGTAATTTTAGTAAATCTACCAAATATTTGACATTGTCATGTGAACTGTAGAGACTTAATCAAAATTAAAAATGTTAAAGATACAGATGATCATTTTTAAAAGAACTTGAAAATACTAAAAAATATATACCATTTTGGAGGTACTTGCCCAATACATGTCTGCTTGCGCGATCAAAGAAATAAGGCGGTGTTTCATATTCCCAATGAGGTTGATGGTTCCGTCGGTTGTAATTTCTATTCGACAACATTAAACTATCTCTTCAAAATTTCAAAACGAAACTCCTACTGAGCATTATGTCAAATATCAAATGAAAATAATTTTGATCAGGTTTGGTGTGTGAAAAAATACCACTGTTTCATCAAAGCATCAAAGACAAAAAAAATTTGAGCATCTAATTGGTGTTGCAAACTAACATTCAATGAATTATTCAATATTTTTCTCTTTTAATTCTCATTTCCAAAAAAAAAATTATCTTTATTTTTTTCGCAAACTGATCTTCCCTCAACAATTTTTTTAAACGATGATTTTTTGTGCATAGAAAACTCTCTCATCTTCTTCTTTTTCGCTTTTCGATTTCGATTATTTTGTGGTTGTTTTGAAAAGTTAGTGATCATCCAGTCATTATCTAATGGATAATCCAGGTCCGAAAAATAGGGGACCAATCATTTCATATACCCTCCCACTGTCTCTCTCTCCCCTTAAAATTCTCATAATATGCTAGCTAACTTTACGCCTACTTGCAGCAGTTACAGTTTCATCATCAAAAGAACTCACTGCGAGTAAGGATAATGAAAAAAAATCTAATATTTTACTATTTTTAGAAAAGGCTCTATAAGATACACCTACGACCTCCCATTAAAGTCATTTTGAAGACTTTTATGGATGTTTTCATACCATATTTTATTTAAAATGTTGTGCAACCTTAATGTCCACCCATAAAGCCTGGTTTACATTTTCCAAGTCAATAAGCTGAAGAAAGTAAGAAAGTAAACTAAGAGCATCCTTTAACGGTTGCAAAGATTCATTGTGGATGCGGACTATTTACGCTATCTTGAACACTCCTGTCTCAGTGACCCAAAGGGTACTTTATAACTCAAAATAAGATGAACAAGTTAAATGACATCGTAAAGTCTACTGTTAATGGGGAGGGGGGTTTGTTAATCGCCCAATACTCCTACAGCGCTTCTCATAATTTTAGCATCATTCCCAATAGAGATGAAATGTTAGGGTATTTCGTCCTATCAAAGAAAAGAAACAAACCTTGGGCATCTTCATCACCTGTGGCCATATTCATGGTGATTGTTTTCGTGGTCGCACGCCGCGTCAACATCTTTTCTTGAGGGTTCAATGAATTACCATCTCTACAAAACCCATTTTCCAAGATGGGAGATATGTTAGGTTGAGTTGAATATTGGATGGAGTTTTTTTGAGTTGTCCGATTCGGAATGGATGTGGTTGATTTTGCTGACTGCATTTCTGTATCTTCGTATATTACCTCTTGAAAAGATATTAGAAAATAATAAAGTTATGAATGAACGATTCATTAGAATGAAGCAAACTGATGGCTAAAAATAATTTTTTCAACAGACTGAGAGTCTTGGAAGAAAATTCCTTTTCTTGACCTTTACCCTTTAAGTGCCACAGTCCTTTTTTCTAAGTTTTTTAAAGAAAATTCGCTAGTTGAAACTTTATTAAAAGCTTTTATCTCCGGATCTAGAAGGAGTTAGAAGCTCTTTCATAGGTCGTTTGATAGCTTAGAGTCTCTTGCTGTGCGGACTGAATGACGGAAAGGTGCCCGGTGGTAAAACTTCAAATCAATTGGCTAGAGGACAGAATAAAGTAAAGCAGGGCCAAATTTGGAGATTCTTGGATCACTCGGTGACCAAAAATGGTCAAAAAACGGTCAAAATTTCAAAAAAGTGGATTTTTGTCAAATTTTGGCTTTTTTTTGACTTTTTGGCTTAAAGTCTCACAACATAGACTCACTTTTGAAGCCCATGAAGCCCAATCCAATTCCTACGAGTTTGACCAAAAACGAAGATTTCTAACTCAAACTGGGCATTACAGGAGGGCTTCGCTATACCGACATACCGATATACCCGATATTGGCACTTGAAGGGTTATATGGAAGCCGATATGTACAAAAATGACTGCAAACCAAGGTTTACAGTTCTAAACTTAGGTTTGCAATTCTAAACTTTGGTTTGCAGCTTGTAAACTTAGGTTTGCAGTCTCTAAACCTGTGTTTACAGCTCTAAACCTTGGTTTGCAGCCCTGCAAACCTAAGTTAATGTGTAAACATAGGTTTAGAGAGACTGCAAACCTAGGTTTGTAAATCTGTCAATCAAAATTTCGTTAAGCCAATCAGCGTTTGTTTTTGTTAACTTCTTTCAGCCAATCGAAACTGAGTAAAAAAATTCCATAGCTGGAAACCACAACGCTGATTTAAGACATTTTATAGACTAAACGACTAGTAAATAAGGAAATAAATGATCTGCCATTTTGAAAAGCGCACGCGAGGCAGGCATCACGAATATACCTAGAAAGAAAGCAGGGGATGAATGTATTTTTTTCAAATTATCTGAGAGAAATTATGATATAAATTTAAAAGACGGGGGTAATGTTATTATAATATGGGTAAAATTGCCGCTTTTTTAACCTGACTGAAATTCGAGCCGTTACTAGCTGGAGCGGGGAAACAGATAGTTTTAAGGAAAAGGTCTCTCCTAGAAAATCGGATCTGTTTCCCCATTTTTCAAAAAAAGCTCTCTCCTGGAAAAGGGAAACAGATATTTCGGGGAAATGTGCTCGTTGGCTGCTTCTGAATGAGCAATAGACAATAGATTTTGCATATTATTCGGGTCCGGGATTTACTATTGTCAAGGAGTTTCAGTTGAAACTATTTTGTAAACCTAAGTTTCTTATGCGTAAACCTAGGTTTACCTATCTAAACCTAGGTTTACAAGTTGTAAACCAAGGTTTAGAGCTGTAAACCTAGGTTTAGAGCTGTAAACCTAGGTTAACAGTAATTTTTGTGCTAAACGGCTTCCATAGGGTTAATCGTCTCATTAACTGGCTTATCTGCGGAACTGTAAACTTTTATCCGAAGTTAGCAGAAGAAGATACCCTGTCTCATTGCCCCGAATTCACACAGATGGGATAAAAATGTCCATCAAATTGCGATATCAAATCTTCTTAGGTTATTACACTCTTTTTTATAAGAACAATAAGGCTCAGGGACACCAAAAATATAAGAACAGTTTAAGAACAAAGCCAAGCTTAAAATAGCTGAATTTCAATGCATTTAGGGGTAGTAAAATTTGGGCATACCTCAAATTTTCTCTGAAATTATAAAAACAAGTAAGAAAATCGAGGCTCAAAGTGCCGAAAAATGTGAAGAGGAGAACCTTGACAAAAATTCACTGGTTCTTATAAAGAAAAATGTAACTTATTCTTTGTCTGTGGGTAAGGTTTTTGAGGGCAGTCTTTTCCCGATTCATTTTGAATGGGGGGTGGTATGGTTATGGATCCCCTATTGGGAAAACATTTTGGGCCATTTTTACCACCGAGGATGGTTTCCTAGGACAAATTATTTAGCACTGTGGTATCCAACCGGTTTTTTAACATGAGAATGCCAAAGTCTGTACAAATATTAACTTCCGTCTCTGTCAGCCCAGTCTAATCTTTGTGAAAATTACATTAAAATTTTTTGCAAAGGATTTTGCGAAACTTACCGGTGTCAAATCTTATTCTTCGCGTCATGTCTATCAATTAATATCAAATTACTTCTTCAAGTTAGTTCGTTTGAACTTTAGCTAAGCTGAATCTTGATAAAGTTACTAGGCTAGATAATTTGATTTAAATAATAACGATTAAAAAAGAGAGAAAAAAGAAGAATGAAAAATCAGACCATGATATTCCGCCACGGCAGGCATTCATTTTTCTTGTTTTTTTCTTGAAGTCATTTTTCCTCTGAAAATCTTCCCATAATCGTGTAAAATACTGTATTTTTACAATGAAAAAAAATTTTCCCATACATCTTTTTGGATCCCTCGAAAGTAATCCTAAAAAACTCACCTTTTCCAAATGTTACACCATTATTTCTTGTTGAACTTTGGGCAATCTCAAGCGTATCTCCCGTCATTCCTCAACTCATATCGAATGTTTTCCTATGTTTGAAGAGGTCCAAAAAAGTTCCCAAGCGTTCCTGCTATGCTATCGCCGCCTTTTCTCACGGAGTATTAAAATATTAGTTCTTTTATCAATAATATTTCATTAAATATATTATAGACGAGTAGGGCAGGATCTCTTTCACAGAAAAGATTTTCCCTCAATTATAGTTATAATTCCTTGGAGTCAAAAAGAACAGAAGGTTTTTAAATAATATTTTTCACTTTAAGTGTAATATTTTTGATTCTTCTAAATAGCTGTTTTTTTGCAGTTTTGAAAATCTCCTCAAAAGATAAATTAATACGTCCTCTTAAACTAGGCTATTCTCACGAATTATTATTTTAAATTTAAATGAGATTTGCAGTCACTTTATTCATTTTTCCTCGAATAAAAAGCCAGGAAAGAAGAGGTTTTGGATCTGTCCCAAGTCGCCTTCACAGGAAAAATCAAAATACTTCACCGTGTCTATTTGGGTGAACTCACGGAGAATAATAACCTAAAACCCGTACATAAAGCATTTTCATTAGAAGCACTATCGCTGCAATTTAATGAATGTACGAGCATTAAATTTATCTGATGATACCGAATTCGAACTTATGCATTTCGTTGTCTTTTTTTCCAGGAATGTGGTTCGCTATTTTGAATTTTCTGAATTATGTTGGAATGTTAACGAATGCTTTGATTCTCGGCTTGACCTCACAATATGGGAACCAGTACAAAATGAAAACGTTCAATGTCAATCTCCCTAGCAACGTGACCGCGTTCAATACAATAACCAATCAAACAGTGAACAGCTTTCCTGTCACTATCGAGTCAAACAATAATCTATGGATTATTCTAATTTTCGAGGTAAAGTCTTGAGTATTCTACACTATTCGCTTATTCATTTCAATACTAACCTTACTCACAAAAGGTGATAAGGGATTAGTCTAGCATTTTAGACAACTAATTCATTAAGAAAAAACAAAAGTACGAAGGAACAACTTGTAGTTTATACAAACGCATATTATCCCGTAATTATCACTTTAACACTCACATTACATGGATTATAAACGACTCCAGTCTACAAAAGGATCAGTCATTGAGTTTACAGCCCGAAGGGCTAGAGCAGAATCTCTAACCTTTCCCAGGCAAAAAAAGGGAAGCCACTTATTTCCTTAATCCAGAACGCGCCTAAGGCGCCGCGATCATGACCACGGGTTGTATCTAGTGGTTTCTTTGTTTTTGAGGACTGTATTCTATAATCTATAATATAATCTAGCAATAGATTTTACTTTGAATATAGCGTTTGTATAAAAACCACGCGCGGGCGTTCTGGATGGAGAATAAGTGGCTTCATTTCCCATATCCAGGAGTCTCTAGTCTAGCCCTTCGGGCTTGGAATTCAATGGAATAAGTATATCGCTCTGGTTATGAAAAGTAACACAATTTGTGTTTTGCCAAATCGAGTTATGCTGAAACTTGAAATGCAGCAGTATCTCCTTAACCAGTTAAAAGCATACTCTTGTCTCCCGAATAGACGTCCCCCCGCTAATTGTTAAGAGAAAAAAAATCCATCCCCCCGCTCTTATTAAGACCCCCCGCTAATTAAATTTGAATAGCTAAATTTTTTATTACAGTGTAGATAGACCTTAAACTTGTTAAAATTTTCCTTTTTGTTAGTATTGGTTCTTATTTTACGTGTTCATTTGTTAAAGTTTCACTTTTGTTGTTGAAATTGATATCAGTTAAAAAGAATTATGTCTTCAAATTACCCCCCCTCTTATTCCATCCACCCCGCTTATTAGAATTTAGAAAATTTTCCTACCCCCCTGCTTATTCGGACCCCCCCCCCGTCTATTCGGGAGACAAGAGTAGCTTAAGCTAAACTTTATGCACATACTTACATATAACCATGATACCATCTAAAGAAAACATTTTCCCCGCGAATAATCCGAACGCTACTAATCTTTTCTTTGAAACTTTCTCAAACGCCGTTTACATGGCGGAGACATTAAATTCGAAGTTATGCAAACCCATTTTTTCTGAAAAAAGAAAAGAAAAGTTGAGCTCGTTTTTAATAAAAGGTTCAAAATATTTCCCGTAACTTATGTTATCGTCAAGATAGCCCTAAATCCAGTCTTAAAATACCCCCATATCCTACGATTAAGTTTTGAAAGCCGGAGACATATTCCTTTTGTATGTTTTTCATTTCGCTGTTCCTTTTCGTGTTTTTGAGGTCGATCTTGTTTCGAGCTTTATTGCAAGGTGGTTTTCCATTCAAAAGGCCCTCTTTTGACCGTTATTCCGACCATGGTCTAACTCAATTTTTTCAAGGCGTCTTCATCAAGTTATGTCATCAAAAACTTTACTCCAAAGAATCTACTTTTCGAAAGAATAGTTTTTCTTTTAACTAGTATAGCTAGAATGATATCTAAAAATGCCCTTTTTGAATCATTAAAAAAGCCATCATAAAACTTTTAATACTACAATCCACCAAATAAAAATTAATCTCGAAAGGCCTACAAAACTTTTTCCTATCAAGATTTCTTTTCGTTTGAAAATCAAAGAGACCCCTAAAAATATTGTCATTGAAGGTAAAACCTCCTCAGAAGTTAGCCCTCATTTTAATCACGAGGAAAATTATTTTCAATTTGTTTTTGTTTTCTCGAAGAACCATCTGATGGCGAAGAATGTTGGAAAAGTAAAAGACTTTCTTCAACAATTGTTTTGTCTTCACCAGGAGCCAATATATTTTGCAAACCAAACTTTTGTTTTCAAACCTAAGTTTATGAAAACCCAAAATAATAAGAAAAACTTTTAAAATGGAAAATTGTTGTCAGGTCACCCGCCCCCTTTTTGCCCCTACTGTACTCAAATCAAGTGTATTTTTTGTTAATAGAACGTTGTACTTGCTGTGAAGTTTGTGATTGCTTACGCAATTCCTGATATCCCCGAATCAGTCTCCGAAGCCAAGAGCCAGGTATGAACATTATATGAAAGTTTTAGATTAATTGAGACTACTTTTAGATTCACAAATTCAGCGAGGACAAAATATTTACCAGTAGTTCTGGACCTTATAAATTACGTCACAAAATATAGGTACACTTGTCTCGTTTTAAACGAAAGGCCTGCATTAAAGATGGTATGAATGATTTATGATTTGTGACGTAATAAAGAAAACATTGTACCATATAACATATGATAAAGGGCATACCGGATAAGTGGGATGGGGGAACCTGGGAACCTAAAGTGGGAACCTAAATGAACACCTGAAAAGTGGGATGGGGGAACCTAAGTGGGAACCTAAATGAACACCTGAAAAGTGGGATGGGGGAACCTAAGTGGGAACCTAAATGAACACCGGAAAAGTGGGATGGGGGAACCTAAAGTGGGAACCTAAATGAACACCGGAAAAGTGGGATGGGGGAACCTAAGTGGGAACCTAAATGAACACCGGAAAAGTGGGATGGGGGAACCTAAGTGGGAACCTAAATGAACACCGGAAAAGTGGGATGGGGGAACCTAAGTGGGAACCTAAGTTGTTTAATTATTAATAGAATTGAAATATTTTTCTTTAAAAACAAATAATAAGCGAAAAATAAGACTTGCTCGATAGCAAGTCTTATCGTAGTTTGAGAAGAATTCCTTTATGTTTAAATAAATAGGTCTATTGAAAATGGCGATTTGTGTTTACTTTTCAAATTTTGAAATTTTGAAAAGATGTGCCCATATTTTTTACCTGAAAAGTGGGATGGGGGAACCCGGGAACCTAAAGTGGGAACCTAATTTGTTATTATTATTTTTCTTTAAAAAACAAATACATAAAGATAAGAAAGATATTATATGCAAGGAAAGAAAAAACCTTTTATCATAATAAGAACACCAGTTATTTACTTTTTACATTACGGTTCGCAAACAATAATGTTGAAAATAAAACAAAGGGAATTTATTTATTCAATTAGCTCAAAAAAGCATGTTTATTTATCAGCAGTTTTATAGTGCATCTTTTTGAAAGGTTCTTTTTAGTAAATGACTTAATTGACTTTAAACTTTAAACTTTAAACCGTCATATCTTCAAATCTAGAAGGAATTAGAAGTTCGTTCATAGCTCGATGGATAACTTAGAGCCTCTTCTTTCTTTTGCACGGATCTAATTTGCTTGAATACAGAATCTAGTAAAACATTATTTACGATCTAGTTTTTGTTCACTCTTGATGCAATACACATTGTTTTTTATTAGCAGCTCCAATTTTCGGGTCAGGGCTGGGGTCGCTTAGCATTTAACGGATTCTAGCTCGTTTTTCTTTCTGTACCAACCAAACAGTACAGCGTGTGAATACACTTCATTAATTAAAAATGTTTGATAGTAAAATAGAACATATTGCACGGCTTGCCACGTTTCAATACACATAAGCATAGATCCACGGGGGGGGGGGGCACTCAAGGTAAACGACCTACCGTACGTGCGGCCCTTTTTTCCAAGCTTCCCAAAGTACACTGTAAGGGTGGAAATTAGCAAAAATGAGAATAAGTGCACTCTAAGGGTTTAAAATTTGGTCAAAGCCAGTCCGGCTTTTAGAATTTCATCCGAACAAGTGTCATGTTTTAACACTGGGTAAATTTTGGAACATCAAATATGTCCATCCCTATCAGGATCTGTTCTAGAACATGTTGACCAAGAAAAAGATCTAGGAGTGATAATCGATAGTGACCTGACCTTTGAAGCCCATATATTCAGTAAAATCAAGAAAGCTAACTCTATCGTTGGCTTGATTAGCAGGAGCTTCGAATTTCTCTCACCAGATATGTTTCGAACGCTTTTCATTGCATTTGTCAGACCCCATTTGGAATATGCACATGTAGTATGGTCTCCAAGGCTAATCAACCATATCAATGCAATCGAGGGTGTCCAACGAAGAGCTACAAGGCTAGTTAGTTGCTATAGAAACTACTCATACGAAGATCGGCTACGACTCATCAATCTACCTAGCCTAAAGACCAGGCGGCAAGTTGGTGATATGGTGGAAGTTTTCAAGAACCTCCACATTTATGACGAGTCTATAAGATCAGAGAAATTTACTCCTCGAACACGACCACGACGTCAGCATGATTACGAGCTTCAAAGGAACTTTGCTAATGACGGTATGAGAGGCTACCAAAGCAACTCTCTTTTTTACAGAAGTGTGAAACCTTGGAATGATCTAGAAGAAGATATTATTGAAGCACCATCCTTACAAGTCTTCAAAGAGCGTTTGATAAAAGAAAGGGAGAAAAACTTTATAAAATGTAAAATCAAAAGTTCTGTTTCATAGGAGGTCAATAGACGTGCGAAATATATTGCTATAAAAAAAAAAAATAAAAAAAAAAAATAAAAAAAAAAAAAATTAGGTTCCCACTTAGGTTCCCCCATCCCACTTTTCCGGTGTTCATTTAGGTTCCCACTTAGGTTCCCCCATCCCACTTTTCCGGTGTTCATTTAGGTTCCCACTTAGGTTCCCCCATCCCACTTTTCCGGTGTTCATTTAGGTTCCCACTTAGGTTCCCCCATCCCACTTTTCAGGTGTTCATTTAGGTTCCCACTTTAGGTTCCCAGGTTCCCCCATCCCACTTATCCGGTATGCCATGATAAAGATGTGGTGTGCCATATTTCATTCAAAAAGACCAACTAGATAAAAAATTAAGGGCGAAAAGCCTCTTCCTTTTTCTGAGACGCGCCTAAGAGCCGAGTATGAAAATGGTTTAAGGTGTCACCATAACGTTGAAAAGGTACCATTGCTGCCTCATTACTTAGGGGTTACAAATTAGATTCAGAAAGGTTTCCACCACACCTATTTGTGTCTGTAATAATCTATTTTGCTTTTTTATAGGAAAAAATCCAACTGGGTAAACTTTTAATGAGATCAGGTTTGACTCTTGGACCAGGTAAAACTATTAAACCAGAGACGAAACAAAAGACGAAACAAAAACAAAGAAACAAAAAGAATCGCTCATCTTTGAAACGGGTAGATGAAAATTCAGGACCGTCAAAACGAAAAAGTGTTGGGTTTGATGTAGAATCTGAAAACTAACTGAATATTATTTTGAAATGACTGAATTTTATCGAGTTGAATGTAATTTTTGGAAAGATTTTAGATGTTTTGTATATATTTTGCACGTCATTTTTATGAGATGAAATTATATTTATTGATCAATTTTTATGTTATTTGTAAATCGTTACATAACTTTTTTTTAAAGCATAACACTTATAACTTTCCGGGCTTGGACAAATTGACCTGCTAACAAGAAAGTGTATATTATATAGATCTAAATTTGTTAATATTTGGTACGATTTTTATGGGAATAAATCGGGAATATTGAGAATTTTACGAATGATATAAAACGCTTCCAAAACTACTGTAGCTTTTGTTAATAATCCAAAAGTTCGCTCAACAATAAAATGAAAACATTTCTGCTGAAAATGAAAATTTCCGGATAATTCGAGAGACGAACCAAGCTAGCCGCACTTACCCATAACAATCCAAAAAACTCGCCAACATTACGAAAATTCGGATAGTTTTGCGGTACAGCCATTTTGATAAAAAACCAAGCTTGCACTTTATCCACGAGAGAAAAGCTTGGTTCGTCTCTCGAATTATTCTAAATTTTGATTTTTACCAGATATATGTTTTTAATTGAAGTACGGTATGGGCTAGCTTATGTCTTTGTCTTATTTCAAAGTGACTTTACCGCATCATTATCCCAATTTTTGTGATTTGGTGTGTCTGATTGATGAAGCGCACGTTTGGATTGTTAACGGTAACTTGGTCAGGCGGTTGTGAGGTATGACCGCTTTACGGAAGCTCCGGAATTTGCTTTCCGGACGTCGGAAGATTGAAAAAATGTTCAATATGATAACAGTGAATGGTAGAAAAAAAGTTACAATGAAAATATTATCTTGAACTTTTGAAAACTTCAGATAAAATACAGCAATAAAATTTTGTTTGGATTAAAAGTACGGGTTAACATAATAAAGAATAACGTTAAAAATCTTATCGTCAGCCGTGCAAAATTACTCGAATCTGATTGGTTTAGAGGAGTGCAATTAATCGTTAATTGCACTATTACCACTTTTTGCACTCTTCGGCGGGGGGACACTTTTGTCCCCTCAGAAAACTTTCCCTTTTTTCTAAAAAAACTATGATTTACTAATGATTATTTACTGACGATTACCTCGGAATCGTATGTTCTGTCGTCCAAACCATACGATTACTAGTACTAATTCTAATTTGATTAGAATTGATGCATATATATTATGTAATGTTAATAGAAAAGCTACGAATCTTATGTAAATTATAATTTAGTAAAATGTACATTTGTACCTTAAGATTTTTAAAAAATCTTTTAAAATAGACTATCACCTATTTACACTCGCAAAATAAAACTCTCTTCTTCCTTACAATATTTAATTCAACTGATAGATTGAGAATAATTTATACGAAATATCTCACAGATAGCTTTTTCAGTCTGCCAAATCAAAGTCTTTAAGGTTGTCATGTTGAAGCGTTTTTTTCCCATCAAATACTGTTTATTTTTTCGAGGTTTCATCCGAGTTTATATTCATGTTAAAAGTAAGGAATTTCAGCACCCTCGACAAGCTGATGTCGTTGCTAAAAAGAGAAGTATAAAACATTTATTCGTCGTCATATTTACCTGTATCAGTTAAAAAACCTCGAACACCATCGATTAAATTGCACTTTTTGGCTATCTTCGCCTATTATAACTCGGGTTAAAACTCTCGCCAGTCTTAATACCAATAGATATTTTTGTTTATTTCTTTTCTTTTGCGTGAATTCCTATCAGGGCTATCAGGACACTCTCAATCTTTGAAATCAAACCGCTTGATAAATTTCTCAAGAGTAAGAACTGAGGGCAACAAAGACATTCTACAAAGACATTTTTCTTACATATCAATATTTTTCCAATTTTCTCTGGCTTGTGACGACTTAAGAAATGTTCGAACTCGTCCCAACCTCCTCCAACTCGTACCATCATGTGATCGTGCAAAAGCTGAAATTTTTGAAGAAAAAATATTTCCTTAAATCTTTCATTAAAGATATTCTTTTGATATAGGAAGGAGGCGCGCCTCTCTTATGCTGACAAAGCTAAATCAATAAAATAATTCCTCAAAAATTGTGCTCGTGCGGCGCGGAAGGGGGAGAAGCTTGCTTTTTTTCTTTTTGATAAAATGCTTGGTAAGCAAATGGTAGGAGATACATCAAATGATTCTCTTTAACAATTTTCAAATGCAAAAGGCGTTCATCTGTTTTTGTCCTCAATAGAAGTTACTCACATTCAAGTGATGGGAAAAATATCGTAAACTTACCCGAACAAAAACTGTGGTTTTGCCATTCACAATATACTTTCCTTCCTTGATCTTTTCCACTTTAACCTCGTGCTGCAATGCACATCTTTGAACCTGAAAAGCAACAGTTTCATAAGACTTGAGTATACATCTGACTGAACTTTGCTTTGCAAAAAATCAAGTCGACCAAATAACAACGGGCCACTTACCAGCGCCATCCATTCTATAAAAAGCTACAAGTGGCCCCCAGGCTACAGTTTGATTTGCTTACTTGACTTTCTTTTATTTGTTTGAATGAAAATACTTTTACGGAGACTTTTAAAAGTGTTCAAATGGAATACCTAAAGTATAAATTCGTCAAACAGCGTCAAATCCAAAATTCCACACTGGCTAAATTTTGTTTAAAGTTTTCGAATTTACTCCTTTTTCTGGATGATTATTTTCTTGTACAAACCTTTGTGTCTAGATCAGCAATTTTGCTATTCTTTCTTCTCCTTATCGTCACATTTTGTTTTGGGTCAGCTCTTTCCTCTTCATCAATTTCATTTTCAATTTTGACGATAGACGGAATAAGATCAAGTTCGTACTTTGATGCGATTCTTCCAAGTTCAAGTAATGTCAGGACAACGTGCTTTAACTGCTTTTGAAGAACAAGGCCTTCTGATTCAAAAAGAATGGTATCTTTCATTCCAATGTTTTTACACCATTGAATAAATTTAGCTGCGTTATCTCTAGCGAAAAATGAATGCCGTTTGACATTATTGTGACATTGAAAATCAAGTCTTGGAAGAGGCTTGAGTTTCATTTTCATCCCTCCAGTTGAATTCCTTTTCTTCATCTTGACATAATTCTCTGAATGAATTTGAATTTTCTCTGCTAATTTACAAATAAATAACCCATCATCCAACATGTCAAGAAAATTGTTTTTATCAATCTTTATCCTCAGATATTTTGATATCCAATCAGCTACGTCTTTCACCAAGGGTAAAACACTTTTCTCCATTTGCTCTGTGATTTGAGCAGTGAGAGGATCAATATTTTCTCCGTCATCTTGAGTCTTCAGATCTGACATTTCTTTATTTCATATTCGTGAAGCTTTGTATCTCTAGTATATTTTCAAGTTTATACAGTTAATACATTGGAAAAGCAATACCTTAAAACTCAGCCTTTTTTGTTTTGAATGAAAATATTAATCAGAGATACAAAACACAAACCTCATTAGCGACCTTTTGCTGATCACAATGACAATGTCAAGAATAATTAATGCTGTAGGTTTTAATCAACACGATACCTTGATTAAGAAGAGGTCTATCTACAGTCTGACAGTATATTTTTCAAAACTTTTTATTTCGAAAAAATGAAATGGACACATTTCTTTCTTTTCAATAACAAACAGTCTAAAGGAACTCTTACCATATTACACCCTACTGCAATACTTATACTTAAGAAAATGTTTGCGTTTTCTCAAGTAACATAAAAGACAAAAAAAACAACAACTGAATTGAACTATTTTTTGATAAACTTTCTCCCCCATCTCTCTTCTAGCTGTTCAGCAGGCTTTTTAAATATCCTTTTGTTATATACTATTTTCAGAAAATATATATTTACTATTTCAAGCAAAAAAAAGAGAGAAAATATATTGGTTTTTTCACGAAATCAAATAAAGAGGTTATCGTGAAACAACAGAAAACGTAACAAAAATATAATACATAATATTTAAAGCAGATAAAGGTGCAAAACACAAAAAAAATATTCCCATATGGCACTTTTTTCTCTCTGTCGGCTTCGTGTTTTGTTTTGATTTCTTCCTACCATTTTTCTTTTCCCGCGCGAAATAACAATACTAACCAAATGCGGAAAGCAAACTAAATACAAATTTGAAGTCGCGCGTATGATGGGCTCGCTCTGTACAGTATCGAAAACACTAAAAATGGTAGATATGAAGCGGCGGCACATATCTGCGGCGGCGGGTACCAAATAAAAACATGAAGGTATAAACTTTGGGCGATCCGATGTAACTTCTTCCAAAATGGTGATCTGTACCATCATGTACGTGTGTACGTGCTGGTAGCTTTATACGTGATGGTGAGTACATTAAGTTTTAAAAAAGGTCACTTGGTAGGTATGTACTATCGAAGGGGCACTTTTTTGATTAGAATATTTCCTCAACCTCTCGTTCCTATCATTTTCGAACTACGAAAGCAGGTATAATAGTCGCGCGGCTGAGGTCGAAAAACGTTTCATTTCGTGATACATCTTTTAGATTCCAAAAAAAACAACGGAAACTCGCGAATTAGTATGTGTAGATTACAAATCAAAAAAGTTTCCACGATATTATCGTGTATAAAGTAACGAGTAATTGGCGATTTTTTGTGTTTCCAGGCAAAATTGCAAGGCCTGGAAATGATACATTGGCCTATTTGTGGTGAAAAACTGATGGAAAACAGGGAATTTCCCCACAATCTGCATTAATTTATGCAAAATTAAACACCTTTTTGACCACAAATAGGCCCATAACTTTTGATCTAGAGAAGTTGGGACTTTGGTGTAATACACTTTTTTGCTCAGTTTGAAGAGCTCTATCGTGTGATATAGGTCTTTTTTTAATTTGAAGACCCCCCAAAAATCATGAATTTCCAGGCCTTGCAATTTTGCCTGGAAACGCAAAAAATCGCCATTTACTCGTTACTTGCACGATAATATCGTGGAAACTTTTTGATTTTGGAATCTACATATACTAATTCGAGAGTCTCCATCGAAAAAAGTGGAATCTAAGAGGTGTATCACGAAAATCATTTTCTAGCCACTTTTTTCGACCTCAGCCGCGCGACTATAAGAATTACTGTGAAGTCGGGTAACTTGCATCAGTGCCAAATACAAATTTAGAGTCGCGCATATGATGGGTTCGCTCTGTACAGTATCGAAAACACGAAAAATGGTAGATATGAATAATTCCTAAACCTCATTCCTATCATTTTCGAACAATTTGGAAAGAAAATGTAATGAAAGTGGTACCTACCACTGACAGTGGAGGCAAACATGCATAGCCCTCATCAAATGAATGACCTGTCTGGTCATTAAAGTACAAACTTAAATCAAAACGAAAAATGTTAGAGTAGAGCTTCGAGCGGAGATGCGTAGTCCGTTTGTTTTGAAATTTTGCTGCTTTGATTGGTCAGTCATTTGATGGCTACTGCGAGAGGTCCTAAACAGCTAAATCCGACACACCACTCCAGACGTCCACGCTCGATAGCATGGATCATCGGAACGGCTCGATAACGGATCGATATGTGATCGATGGATTACTTAACGATCCGGATATAGGAGATCGATAGAGGATCGATACTCAAGATTTTTTTAAGCTTATGATTAGTTTATCGATTATTTATCGATCTATCATCAATCTTTTATCGATCTCGATTAACGATTGATGATTAATCGATTAACAATCGATGACGAATCGATATACTCGATTGAAATACTAGCTCCGATAATGGATCAATGAAGGATCGATACTCAAGACTTTTTAATGGCTGAATCTTCCATCGATCTCCCATCCGGATCATTAAGTAATCCATCGATCACATATTGATCCGTCATCGAGCCGTTCCGATGATCGATCCTATCGAGCGCGGACGTCTGGACCACTGCCTAAATAGACCTTTTTTCAAAGAGGACGTCCTGTTGAATAATTATGTAGTCCGGCCATAAAAATAATGATAGAGCCATGCATAATTACTGTATCATGTATATTGTAATAATTATGCATGGTTTTATCATTGTTTTTCTGCTGGACTACATAATTATTCAACAGGGTGGCCTCTTTGAAAAAAGGTATATCCGATGGGATCTTTCAAAGATACAAACTAAAATGAAAACAAACCTTTCTCTGTGACGCAACGAAGATACCAAAGTGTCAACTAAACTGAGAGATTTGATACAATGAACCAATCCAAGCGTAGTTAATCGATATAATCGATAATCTTGAGTAATCGATAAATAATCGATAAGTAATCGATGGATTGGATATCGATTAACCGATAGAATCAATAGGTAATCAGACCAATTGATTATTTCCAAGCTATCGATTACTTATCGATCACATATCGACTACATACAACCTATCGATTACTTATCAATCATGTATCAATTGTTAACAATCATCGATTACTTATCGTTCATGCATTGATTACTTATCAATTATTTACTTATCTTCGATCACGTATCGTTATCGATTATATATCGATCGTGACTGACTATTGACTACATTACCAGCCCTTTTTACGCCGGCCCTTATTCCACTAATAAGGTCCGGCGTAAAAAGGGCCAAAATAAGGTATTTAATGAAATAGAGAAAATTTCTGGAATTCGCCAAATCTCATACCGATATATACTTTGAATAAACGCCCGCTTTCGAATTAATAATGCTCCTCCAAAAAGGCAAACCATTCAATAACGCCCCTTCTCTAAATAAAACGGTAACTTTGTTTTTTTTAACTTTTTTTTGTTCAGCCTTTCATAGGGTTTGATAATGCTTCAGCCGAAATTTACCGTATGCTTATAAAAAAAATTAGTGTAGTAGCTTTTCTAGGCCCTATGCTACCAGGGGATTGGATTCAATTCAAAAGTACATCCCAATCGAGATCAGCGAAAAATGTTACTTTTACTTTCGCAAAGATGGCGAAATTTCGAGAAATCGAAAAATTTAATCTCGCGAAGGCGAAAGTTAATCCAATTAAAGTACCACTCCCTAAAATCTGATAAATAATCAATCACGAATCGATAGTTGATCGATTAACTATTTGATCGATGATTAATCAATTTTTGATCGATATGTAAAAGATCAAAAGCTGTGATCGATAGCCGATCGAATTTTAATCGAAGTATAATCGATCTATAGTCGATAAACAATCGATGACAAAATTGATCGATAAATAATCGAGCTTTGAAAAAATCTTGAGTATCGATTACCTATCGGTTAATTGATATCTAATCCATCGATTACTTATTGATTATTTATCAATTACTCAAGATTATCGATTATATCGATTAACTCCGCCTGGACCAATTGAACCAAATAACAATAATTGCTTCTTATAACAAAACAAATTTTTTTCATAAATGACAACAGTAGTAACAGCATCATAAAAAGTAATGAGATGTTTTGATTTTCCAAAGCACACAAAAATATAAAAGAGGTCTGTGTACGAGCCCACTCATTTTGAAACGTTACGTAATCAAGCCTGGTTTTTATTACTTTACACTGGCACTTGGCTTGATTGCGGGCCTTCCGTAAATAAACATCCGGACTTATGGGTGGTAAAGAGGGCGTTGATAGTTGCCGCCTCATTGATTCTATGTTTGTTATTCAAATTAAGTGCTACATCAGTCATCTAGATGATGTATTTGCAACAACAAGGATGAGAGTTACTGTAAGTTGGTCTAATATCAACATCCCTCGTCTAATTCCGACACCCTTTTTTAGAGAAAGGAATAATATGGAAGTTGAAATCACTCATTAAAATAGATATTTCCTCTCTTACCATCTTGCAAAGAAAAATAGTTTCGACCTTTCTATTATTTCTAGCTTTAAAAAAGGGTGTCGGAATTAGACAAGGAAGGGGTGTCAACATTAGACCAAGTTACGGTACCTGAACCAATTTTGCAATGCAAGACAATTAATTAAACATTGAAAGTTTAAAACAAAATAAAACGTGCAGCAGCCAAAATCAACCAACCAAAATTTGTCATTCAATTCCCGAGACAGCGCTTCCATTGAATAACCTCTAGCTCTACAAGAGATATTTTAAACAGTTGGCCAGCCAACCAGCCAACTTCAACCAAAACTGCCTAAGCACTTAGCTTTGCACCTTCTTGCCTTAGCCAACAGCGCAGCAACACCTACCAACACAACTGGAACATCAACATCACCACTACCAGCTATCGTACCATAACTTGGTCTAATGCCGACATCCCTCCTCTAATTCTGACACCCTCTTTATCAGCTGAAATTGATAGAAAAGGTCAAAACTATTTTCTTTGCTCAGTGGTCAGAGAGGAATAATCCTTTTTCAATCAGCGATTCAAGCTTTCATATTATTCCTGTCTCTAAAGAAGGGTGTCGGAATTAGACGAGGGATGTCGATATTAGACCAGCTTACGGTAGGTTGGTCTAATATACTTTAGACACAATAGACAAAAGATTTATTCCTCTCTGATTGCTAAGCAAAGGAAATTAGTTTCATTCAGTGATTCCGACCTGTGCATAGTTTTTTGTTTATTTTTGTCTTGTGGGTAAAATTTTTGTCAGTTAGAAACAGACATCTTGCTTGAGGTTGTTCCCTAAAACTAGATTTTGCAGAATGGGTTTTTTTAGATAGTGCCTCCAGGGTCCATAATAAAGCTAAGTGGTGGTTACTGGTGGGACTGCTAACCAATATAAAACCAGGCCTGCCAACTTGAGTTTTCCAATTTGATCAAGAAAATTTTTTCAGAAAATTGGAAAATCAGGAATCATGCTTTTTTGCAAATATTGAAAAATCAAGAAAAATTTTTTCAAAATGCGTGAGAAATGAAATTTTGACAGTTATAACCTGTTTTTTTGCAAGATAAATTTTGTTGGGGGTGGTATTTGACACCCTTGCAATCAGGTGGGCCCTGACTATCAATAGTCAATGTGTGGTAGTACCAGTGACTTCCAAAGAGTTAGCATTACTTGACAATCTCTTGTTTTGAACGTTCGATGGATCCAAGCAATGATACTTTTGACTTTTCTCGATCTGGTTTGTAATGTGTTTGCTGTATGTCATGTTAACATCCAGAGTGACTCCTAAATCCTTCACGTCCATCTTGGTTTCGATAGGAGAGCCAGTGTCTGAGAGGTAACTTGAGTGTTCTTTCAGTTCTTCATTTTTTCCGTATTTAAGATGTTCAAACTTCAAGCCATTGAGCTGCATGTTGTTTAATGATGTCCATTGATACACCACATCAAGGTCGTTTTGTAGAAATTGAGCATCAGTGTTATTAGAGATCTCCTTCATTAAACGTGTATCGTCGGCAAATGAAGATAGAAATGAATGTAGGATGTTAGTGTCAATATCTTGGATCATTATCAGGAAGAGAAGTGGACCAAGAACTGATCCTTGGGGGACGCCAGGAATGACTTCTGCTTTTTTGGAGAGGATGTAGTCAACAGATACTTGTTGGGTCCTACCGGTAAGGAAGGATCTGATCCATTGCAGTAATTTGCCAGTTATACCATTTCTCTCGATTTTATGGAGTAGGATTGTATGATCTACACGGTCAAATGCCTTGCTGAAATCAAGGTAAATAACGTCAACGTTACGTCCTTTTTCAATGTGATGAATGAGTCGTTCTGTGTGCGATAGAAGTTGGCTAAGACATGATCTTCCAGACCTGAATCCATGTTGATTATCGTTAAAGAGGTCGTTTTCTTCTAGATGATTTTGTAGCCGTTTTCTGACAATCTTCTCGAAGATCTTGGTTACATGCGAAGTTAATGCTACAGGTCGATAGTTTTCAGGTAGGCCTTGGTTGCCTTTTTTAAAGATGGGTGTGATGAAACTGGTTTTCAAAAGTTGAGGTGTGTAGCCTTTGTCAAGTATATTTCTCCAGATTAGAGAGAGAGGGGCGGCAATCTGTGACTTGACTTGTTTTAAGAAAATTGCAGGGAAGCCGTCAGGTCCTGCTGCAGCATTGAAGGATAAAGTGTCGATCTCCTCTATAATATTTTGTTCTGAGAAGTCGATATCACTTAGATTTGGTTGATTTTCGGTGATTTCTGGCAAGTTATAGTTGGGTAGTGGCTCCATAAAAACAGAGGTATATTGATCTTGTAGAATGTTTGCCATTTTTTGACTGTCATTTGTCAGTTGATTGGTTTTTGGATCCTTCAATGGTCCAACCTTCGGTTTGTGTTTTGAAAAGCGTTTTGCGTACGAACAGGTACGAATAAAAATATTTTGGATTGGATTTTATTTTCGAAGTAGCATTTGTTTCTTGGTTCTTTCTTTCATTGGAGTATGATTCTTGAAGTTTAAGTTCAATATCGATAAGTTTTTGGTGAATCTTTTGAGTTGATTTCCTTTTCTTTAGCTTTGATTTTCAGTGATAACGTTTATGCATTTATCAAGGAAAGTATCATATTGTTCGTCTTGGTCTGAAATGGGGTTTAAAATAGCATGCCAGTCAATATTTAGTAAATCTTTTTTAATATTTTCCCAATTAATTTTGTGGCTGTGAAAATTAAAATTGTCAAATTTGTTGTGTGAGGTTTTCTTGGTAAAATTTTTACAAGTTTTGTCGAAAGTCATATGGGTTGCAACTTGGACCATATGGTGATCTGAATGAATGGTAGGAGTGACTTGGTAGTCGAAAACCATATCTGGATTGTTTGTTAGTAAAAAGTCTAAAATATTTCCGTCTTTATGTGTTGGTTTATGAATTGTCTGATTTAAGTTTAGGTGCATCATAAAATCTGTTAAAATATATATAAGCTGATTATCACAGCTTTTTGTTTGTGTGTATGTATCGTTGATCAATGTGTGTGGAATATTGAAGTCTCCACAAATATAAATGGATGGGGTGCAGTCGCTAATGGTATCAATCTTTGAAGTTATTGAAGCGAGCATTTGAATGAACTCAGGACCATCTGATTTGTGAATTTTGTTGGTCGGTTGTCTGTAAAGTATTCCAAGAATAACATTAAGTTGCTTAGAGTATAAAAGGAGAGCTTCGTTTACCCCATTGGAGAATTCCAATAGTGGTTCGAAAAGAGGAGCAATATCATCCTGTAAATAGAAAGCCACTCCGCCGCTGTTTCTGCCATATCTAGATTTCTTTCTATTTCTGTCTTTTCGAAATAGCTTATATCCGTCAATTTCTAGCTCCGCCTCGTTATGACCTTTGGATAGCCATGTTTCTGTCAGTCCTAGAAAAATGTGATTCTCTGACTTCAAAATTTCCCTCAGATATGGTACTGAGGAGTGTTTGGTCTGAGGGCAAAGACCTTGGATGTTTAAAAACATGAAGTTTCTCAATGTTGCATCATCTTGAAGTTTGGATTGGATAGTTGGTTTGATTGGTTGAAGTTCAGATTCCCCAAGTGAAGTGGTAGTGGAATTGTGGCTTGGGTTTGGTATCGTTGTTGATTTACCAGCTTGGACACTTCTTGAGTAGGGTGAGTTTGTGGTGGCAGTTTGAGACTTTCGTTGATGAATGAGATCATTTGCAGGCGAAAGTTGTCCAGTATTTTGAGAAAATCCAATGAATCGTTAGTTTCTCTGTGGTTCTTTGTTGGAAGATCTGATTTCTTTGACATGGATCTGGTCCCTTTGACGTGTGCAAAAGTGCAGTGGGTATTGAAGCATGTACCACTTTTAATTGAGGAAGAGCACATTCTGGGGTGAAACTGTGCACAGTTAGTTCCAGCATTACATCCTCTTGGACCTTTGTTTCCGTATTTCATGAGTTCAATGGAAGTTCAATGTTTCCATAATAGGATCCTTTCGACACGATTTCAGCGTTTTTACGTTATATTCAATGTTTCTTGACATCTTTTTCCTAATAAGGTCAAAAAATTCTGCTGATTTATTGTGAAAAGAATTGCCAATTCTATCTAAAACACCCCACTGCTAATCAGGATGTCATGTTTGATAGTTTCAATAATGCAGCATCGAAACAATGATAAGAAAAATTTAGTGAGCTTTTATAATAATTTATGCATTAACTTGGAGTTTTTAATTATTCAATATGACATCATCCTATCCTAAAGGTCTATCAGAATGTCATATTTCGATTCCGAAGTCATTGCACTGCTGTGTAACTTTTGTCATGTCAGATTTTTTATGAGATATTGATTTGAGAGTTTCATGCAAACAGTCGTCAGCTACATACAAATTTGACTTAATTCAAAACCTAAGTAGAAAATTTGATAAATAAAAAAAATCCCATGTGAGCATTTTTGTCTAGCCCTTTGTTTTATATAGATAGATAGATAGATATGAGCCCTCTGAATGCATTCGGGATGGGTCCAACCCACAAAGGAGTAGGAATCACGGCGCTGACAGACACTGCGACTTCACAGTCGCAAGCTGCCAAGCCATGGCGTATACCATGACACTTGAACGATACTGGGAGAGCGATGCTCACGCGAGGCCGAACCTTATGAGTGCCACGGCACGTCACAATGTCTGTCTAATCTACCCACACTCTTGTATCAGAGTAATGATACCCAATTCCCCTCACATTGCATGGGTTGACCCGGGTGAAGATATATTCACTTACCAAGTGAATCGTAGAGACACGGTGGGTATCGAACTCGGGCCTCCCAAGCGGGAGTCAAGGATGATAACCATTATACCACTACGCCCTTTGTTTTATATATAATGTTTAAAAACACAAATTTATTCATGTGACAACACTTACAAACTATTTCTGATCTTTTGTTCAGTTATTTCTCTTTGTTTTCGAAGTCAAAGAACTGGACGTAGCTGCTCACATGAAAATTATTTTTATTTTTTTATTAACTACACTTTTAACTTTTATGTTATAACTCCTTTACCTATAGGAATGTCTTTAGTGATACAAACCTACCTTATTCATACTGAACCCTGACAGATATAGGTTTTAACTGACTTTGTTGCATCATGTCCTTGTTCTTTATGTTTCATATTTGATATTGAAATTTTTAATATAAAGTAGCTAAACACTGAAAACACTTAATTTATACATATGGTTTCATTTTTCATTTGTAACTGCTATTTTTTCATTTCCAATTATAAAAAACCTTTAGAAATTTAACCCTTATGCTTTTGGTTCATTTGTGCGTTGAATAGATGGCAAGGTCAGTTTGCTATATTCTCATTTCATCTGTTTGTTTATATAGGGTTTTAATAGTTCTAGCTAATTTCTAGGATCTTTTTTATTTTATGATCACTCATGTTTAAAGGGTATCTTCAATTTTTACAGAAAAAGAAAATAAAAAATGGGAAACGAAAAGAAACAGAAGTTTACAGAAGGTGAAAAAGTGCTTTGTTATCATGGACCCCTTTTGTACGAGGCAAAAATTCATAAATTAAAAACAAAAGATCGTGTCACCAAGTTTTTGGTTCATTATGCTGGATGGAACACCAAATGGGATGAATGGGTAGCGGATAGTCGTGTCATGAAATATAACGATGAAGGACTGAAGAAGCAAAAAGAATTGAAACAACATCATTCGTATGTATTATCCCTTCCTATGCAATCACAATGTAACTGTTATTTTTCTTTGTGCCCACCAATCCACTTTCAAGTTCATCAAGGGTTCACATTTACAATCTACTTGTGCTCTGCACAGTCAATTCGTCGACTTTTTGTCTTATCTCTTGCATTCGTTGCGCTTGGAAATATGATTTGGTATTTTTCTCTGGATATAAGATCATTTGAATAGCTTTCTGTCCATACATCATGAAAAAGATAACAAAAGTGTTTATGGCCACGGTTAAATTCTGATAAATCTCTTTGTCAGTAAAACTTTGAAATGGAATGATGATAAACATGACGACAGACATTACGGTTGTCGCGAACGAAGCATACACCAAGGACATACCGTCGTTCATAACACTTGGTAAATGTCGTCCACGAAACGCTTGAACAAAACAAGCAATCTGTATGAACATAACAAATCCAATGATTATATTACCATGAAAACTGGTACTACATTGGTAGATTCTTTGCATGGTCGAAATTTCCAGATTAAAAGAGAATGGTTGCTGTATCTGGGAAGTGATCACCACCAATGAATTACCAAAGATGAGCAAAGTGATGATTGTGATGATTTGCAATGTGACTGTCTCTTTTGTGTCTTTCTCTGTGATAGGGATTTTACTAAGAAAAGCTTGAACAATTTTTTGTGATTTGATAAACACGAGGCTAACATTCAAAATATAGCCAACACTGATAGAAGCTAATCTTACCATACACACTATTTGAGATGGTCTTGCAAAATGAAGAGTAACCATAAAAGTGATGGTTATGAACTGAACTGATAAATGTACAAATGTCACTTTGATGTCACTGCTGATGACAACTGGAGTTCTTTTTCTTCTCCAAAATAACACAGTGGTTAAGGAAATTGCCAAAATGTTAACGATAGCTGCAGCAAGAAGAATCTGGAACAACTTTTCCCTAATAAAATTTGGGTGTGAATCAAAGTAGGGGTCAATGCATTCTGTCCGGTTTCCATTGTCAATACTAAACTTTCCTCGGCATGGTATACATTCGTCATCATTATCACCAACAGTTAACTTGTATTGATTGACGGGACATAAAACACATCGATATCCATAACCTCCGTCTATTTCACCATATATTTTATATTTGCCTTGTCCACAAGCCAATTGTGGACATTCATTATGGATCGGTCTAAACGATATATCTGAAAAAAGAGCCAAATTTGTTGGATTGAATCTGTACCAATAATAAGTATTGATTTTTTTGAATAAAGAAACGTGCTCGTTACGATTTCTGTTTTTGGCCCGAAGACGGTCCACATTGTATAGGCGAAGTCGTCCAGGGAGTGGGTCTGGTTTCGCTAAAATAATAAGAATGTTTACATCGATGATTATATCGTTTGAAATGTCTGTAAAAGGATACAACATGTATGTTTTTAACTGATAGATTTTTGAGATGGTTTTTCGGGTAACACCATACTGCAGCAATGAGCTGTTTTTTGGTAACCATTTTTCTCTTCTTCTTTGGTCAAAGAGAGTAAAGTAAGTCCTTGGATAGAATTGCCAGTCGCGGTACTGGTGCCCCATTGTTTCATGTACTAGAATGGGGACTTTTGCTTCATCATATAGATCTTTCAGATGTCTGAGAGTCTCCATAGAAACGGCATGGTCTCCAAATAATACGATTGCTGGTCTTCGGTGATCTTTAAGCCACTTTTTGCTGAAAAAAATTCTGTTAGTTCTAATTTCATTCATGGAGATCGTATGCAACTGCATACATCGGTGCTGTTCTTTGAATCTCTCGATACTCAAGTTATAATAAGTGTCATAAGGCGAGAATATCGGGTTTGCGGTCTCCTTGTCCTTCAACAATACCAAGAAAAGGTCTTGCCATTGGAACTTTTCCACTATCTTTGACAGGACACAAGAATTCGAACTCTACTGGGATATGGAGGCCGTTTCGAAGATTTGGCGATTCTAAGAATCGTACTGGTATATTGGTGAAAGAGAGTGTTTCAACTATATACAAACTCATTTCTGTTGGTAGATGGGTGATGACGGAAACAATTTTAGATTCTTGGTACGATGTCGATGGGTTCTGGATAACCCATGTATTATTAAGGAGAACTTCTATCAACAAAAGTTTCAAGCGCTCTGGATCATTGCATACATCAAAAGTTTCAAATCGTATATTATAGTGTTTGTTATAGTGTTTGTTATCATTGATGAACTGTTGTGTTTTTAGTTGTATTTCGCGTTGCATCTCTGTCACCACTTCTTTGAATGTTCCAGCATCTTTATTTCGTTCAGTTTGATTGAAAGAGGGCTCGTTAGAACAGATAGAAAATATACCAACAATGTAAAATGTATCTGATGAAGTATTTGACAGGTGAAAAGTCGTTGCTGTCAACAAGAAAAATAAAAGGACAATTCCCTTCGCCATAATATCACACAATCGCAGAACTATCTCAAGATTCTAGATTATCGTTTTAAATAATGTATCGTTTTTTTAAATTTCTGCAGGAGATCCTTCTTATGTTATTCTAATCAAAATTTCCACCTGCACGGAAAACTTCTCTAATTAGCGATTTTGAATGGGAAAATTTGATTTCATTTTTGATCAAAACTTATTTGTTTTATAATTCGATAATGATAATGGAAAGCTTTTCTATCATCTCCCTATCAAGATGGAAATTAAAAAACAACTGTCACCCCTGTTAGCCTAGTCGGGTAGCCAAATATTACTTCTCAATAGGCTTGATGGTATGATAAAGTTGCCGGGTGTTATATGACAGGCTTCATTTTTTGATTTTGTCACTTTGACCTTTTTTGCTTTACAAGTATTATGGGTTTTTATTTTATTATCTCATTGTATTGCACCATTTCCGGGGGCAAATGACCCCATTTTGGAGATCTACTCTTCAAGTTCTATCAGATGGTACAATCAGTTTTTATAAAAAAAGGAATTTCAAGAATTGATTTTCCAAGGGTCTGTAGGCCAAAATAACCTCTCCTTTCAAGGCTACATAGAAAAATTTTAAAGGGCCGGCGATTTGCATAAATACTTCGCTGCTGTGCAACCTTTCGCAAGATATAGTGTTTTTTTATTCAGACATAAGATAACTCATACCATACGTGAAAGACTTGCGCTGCTTCGCCGATGCGTCAAAGTTGCGAAGCAGTATTATCCATGCTAAAATATCATTTTATATGATTAGTTTTACATCAGAAATTGCCAGCAGCGCCAGCTTGGCAAAAGCCAGCTTGGCAAAAGCTGGTTTGGAAGTCCCGAGGGACCATATAATGAGAAATAAAAATAAAAATCCATATATACTACTTGTCAGGGTCAACCAAGACCGCCACCGGGCTATTTCAACAGTCTCTTTTCTCGAACTTTTGGTAAAATTTGGCAATAATCTGCATTCTGTTGCTAGTTAAGCATTAATTCTTTTTCTATTTGTTTAGATCGTCACGTAAAGGAAAGAAGAAAGATTCAAAAGACGACAAACCAGATACTCCAGTGCCTTCTAAACGAAGAAAAGGACGTCATGCAAACCAAAATGATTCTGAACCTTCCTATGTACAAAAAATGGAAGTCAAAATCATCATACCTCAGGATTTAAGGCGTTTCCTGTTAGATGATTGTGATTTTGTGACACGTCAAAAGCAGTTGGTGCCATTGCCTAAACCCGAAGAATTAACATTGAAAGCAGTCACTGATCGATTTTTTAAGACGAAGGAAGAGGGTGGAGAAGATGGTAAACTATCGGGAAGTTTTAGCGAAGTGTGCCGTGGTATTTGCGAATATTTTGATGTTATGCTCGGCTCGCAATTATTGTACAAATTTGAACGAACTCAGTATGGAGATATTTTGAAAGAACATCCTGGTAAACCGTTGTGTGAAATATATGGTTGTGAACATCTATTAAGGTTGTTTGTTAAGATGGGCACCTTTCTGTCTTATAGTTGTCTGGATGAGGCCAGTATGGAATTTGTTGTCAGTCACATCCATGATTTCTTGGAGTTTATGACGAAGCAAGCCGATGATCTCTTTTGTGCCGAATATGAGAATTCTACTCCAGATTATCAACGACGTACAAACGTATAATCTTCAATGGAGAGATTTTTTCTCTGACCCCTTGTTATTAATTAAAGACCAAAATCGTTTTGAAAATAGACAGCTTTCATTCACAAAATTTATTTTGGAGATCAAAATTCTATTTCTAAGTGTAAAGCAAAACATTGAAAGGCTTTAAGACTTAATCTTGACGATTATCTTTGGACTGTGTTTGAATGCGCATGGCTGGATCGTCTACATATTGTGGTCGTGACCTTTAGCTTTCAGAAATTATGTTTAGCTTCTGCTTCACAGTGTCTGGAACAGAATCTTTATAATACCCTGGATATTTGTGACAAATCCTACATCAGAAATACATCGAGTTTATCTACATAGCAGTTGTAGGATGGAATCAGGCTTGTAAATTGAGCCTTTAAAAATAATTTCTACCTTCTACTGTACATTTATTTCAAACTCAGTAATAAAGTAAATTATTTTGACGATTCTTAATTTTAATAAGTTATGTTACACTTTTTTCCGGACACCCGTATGAAATAACTTCAAGTATGATTATTCATACCAGAAAGAGGATCTCGTCGTATGATAATTGGCATCTTTATTCAGTGAATTATTTCAATTGGGAAACCGTGAGCTACATATTTTCACCTTATTACTACTACTTTAGCACCTTAAAATGCTACAAAGCCTATCAAAGGATTTTCTTTTGTTAGTGAAAGGCTTAACTCGGAACGTGCCAAACTTGTCAACACAAACACAACATATAATTCCTTCTTTCGTCAAAAAAAAACAAAAACTTTTTTAATGGAAATCCTTCGTGCATGTCAACCATCAATCGCTTAGTTACTTTCGATTAACATGTAAATAGGGTCTTAACTTAGCAACAAGGTGTTTACAATATAACACGTCTTCTTCAATCGACTTAGAACCTTTTTCACCCTCGTCAGTTTTTTTCTTACCATTCTAAACCACTGTAGTGCATCGTTTTTACCAATGGTGCATCATTCCCCCATCTGATATTTTATTAAAATGAAAATAAACTAAGGTTTTGCTTAGTCCATATTTTTTCTCTTTCACTGCTGTGTTTTTGTAAAGACAGACTTTCGACCTTTACGCAATGACTCATAATATTTTGTTAAAGTAAGAGAAATCATTTTTTATATCGGTATTCATTTCAATGGAGCAGTATTAGCTTTCACTAGACTATTGACATGCGATACATTTCTGTATCGCGTAACGGCTGCAGACACGATAAACAACCCTTTTCCATAAAGTCACTTACAAGACTCCATCAGAGGAAATTAAATCTTTAAATCTACCAAAAATCTTTCTCAGACTTTGTCCTTATTTTTAGGTCATTGGTTCTTTATCAACAAAAAGTCAAGAAGATTATACAAAATCAAAGTGTAAACAGACCTTTATCAAAAATGGATTGGTCAACATTCTTTTTCGCTCCTTTAGCTTCAAAAGAATAACAACAAAAAGATTACATACTATCAAAATGATGTGTTAGCTTCCATATAACGGTCCTTCATTGCTTTGTTGACAAAAATGCGAAATGTAAATAATATGTCAGCACTACTTCTCTCTTATATTTTTGTGACGGAGCGAGGAGTGATAAAAAGTGAGATTGAGTTTTTATGAATGTATGTGTGACTTGTAAGTTTCTGTCTAGCTGTCTAGGTTTTCATGCTTTTTAAGTTTTTTGGTATTTGTATTTAATTTATGAAGGCTTTGGTTGACTTTAAAACTTTCAGGCTTTTAATCATCCTTCCAACACATGTTTTTTTATAAGAACCAGAGAAATTATTTGAAGAGGCTCGGCTGTTATACGTAATTTTTTTGGCACTTTGAGCCTCAAATTGTTTCTTATTTATAGGGCGGAGTTGAAGTTTTGAACTTTTATTTTTTCAGCTAGATTGTTTATAGAATGGTTGTCAATCTCAACTAACTATCGATTTATCTTCACCAAATGGGGGAATCTCTCAATATGTTTCTAGTCCTCGTTGTTGTAATATGGTAATTATGTTTCGTTTTTCAACTGCTTTTTAGAATCTCAAATATTATATGATTGTAAAATCCAACCTTCCTCTTCAAGTATTAATTTTGTAATTCTATTTTATCATATCACGCTCGTAATAAGAATAAGACACCCTGTTTCAGTGCTCCGGTGGAATATTTACCCTTGTGGGGTTGAAATCTTCTTACCATTCCCGTTTTTAATTCGTTGTTTTGTTGTTTTTTTAGTCTTTCAACTTCTCCAGTCGCGACTGCGTCAGGTAAAGGAATCTAATTATCTCTTAAATTTATGTATAATCTCATTCAAGGTCAATCGTCCATCGTTCATAAAGTCTCAAAAAAAGCTTTCCCTTGGTCTGATTTGTACTGATTGTCAAGTCTAACCAAATATCATTTTTGCTTCCTTAGATTGTAGCTACATATTCACCAAACCTCAGGGTTTGATTCAAAGCCCTGGGTATCCCAACTACCGAAGTAACTTACTGTGCACGTGGTTAATCAAAGTACCACGTGGTATGGTCATCCAACTCAAAACAAAATTCTTCAGAATTGAACAAAGTTACAATTGTGAAAATGATGCTTTGTTTATCTACGATGGACCTAATACAAAATCAAGACTGTATTCCAGACCTCTTTGTAATATAAAAGGTCCGGAAAACGTCGAGTCGTCCGGAAATACCTTGTATTTGGAATTCCGGACGGATAAAGAGAATAATGATAAAGGTTTTGAGATCGAATACAAAGCCAAGAAAAGTAAGTTGGTTCTGGGTTCCTTTTTGACTTGTTTATTGACGAAGGGTATACCTAGAGTTTTGTTTTTAATTTTTTTCTGTAACTAACTCTAACTAATAATTTCCGAACCCCAATTGACGGTGTTTTCAATCTAAATATTTCTAATTGTGGCGCTTTAAGACAAACTAAATTTCATCATTTTTATTTTATAGTGTGTGATTACGAATTCAACAATCAAAAGATTGGTTGGTTCGCGTCACCAAAATTTCCAAGCAATTATTACGAAAACGCAAATTGTACCTATCGAATCAAAACACAGAGAAACAACGCAATTCGAATTTCTTTTACTGATTTCTTTCTGGAAAATAAAGCTAACGGTATGCCATTGTACTTATATACACTTTTCTTATAAGAAAATTAAATATTTTTGTAGCCTTCGAATGCTCTTAACTTTTTGACTTTTAAGCCTAGTTCTTATTTTCATCTTTTGTGGGTATTTTTCTCCATTTTCTTTAGAAAGCGGGTGTTTTAGAATCCGCAAAGACTTAAAATGTTCTTAACATTTTGGCCCTCGAAGCCTTATGTTCTTATCTACTTTGCATTTGTATATCGGATGTCCTCGATATCATAATTGCTAAAAGTTGATGAATGTATGATACATTCTAAAAAGTCTTGAAATAAGTTTTCCATTTTTGTCGTCTGGTTAGACATTTCGGACACAATAGAAAACCACACTTGGTGATTTTAGGGTTTTTACTTTGATAATTTCATTATTTAGGTCGTTGTTTGGATTACGTAGCAGTCTATGACGTCATCGCCGGAATACCACGCCTTTCGAAGAAGCATTGTGGTATAGGTATCCCTCCACCAATCACATCAACTTCCAATGACGTGTTGATCAAATTTCATTCGGATTCTATACTCAACCATCAAGGATTTAACGCCACATTCCAGACTTTGTGTAAATTGTTTTGCTCATTTTTTCCACATTGTAGTCAATTCTCATTCCATTCATTGGAATATGTTATTCTCCCGATTTTGCAGAACTTATTTTCGCAGTTTTGAGCGGTTTTTTTTTTTGGCCGTTTAAGCTTTACTTCACAGGGATGCAACTTTTAATCTAAGAAAAATACAATAAATCTAAGTATGGATTTAAAATCATCGATGTCTAAATGTTCCATAAGTGTGAAAGTGTCACTTTTGAAATATTCCTTAGTCTCAGCGAAAATAAGATGCCTTTTTATAAGGTATACTGCCTGGACAAATCTGATATCGCTTTTTATTTCATTTTAGTTACAATTTGCAAACGAAATGAATTCAAATGTCAGAACGGTCGTTGTGTAAGCGTTAATTTGATTTGTAACCAAGTGAATGATTGCTATGACAACAGCGACGAGAATTATTGTTGTGCAGGATTCTTGTGTGATAATGAAAGGTGTATCAAGAAGGAGGAGAGATGTGACACTCTCAACCAATGTGGTGATTGGAGTGACGAAAAACATTGTACAGGTTCGTTTCAATTGATATCATCCCGTTATAATAACTTTTCATGTAAAGAACTGTTTTTCCTAATCACCGTAATAAGCAATACTCTGTACCAGATTGTATCTCACGTTTATCATTTCTTAGTACACTCAGTGCGCATTGTCTGAAAGAATTTCCGTACGGAAAGCTGCGCGATGAAGTATGATTTATAAATAGAACACTTCTCTCGTTATTTTGCTCCCCTCTCTCACCCGCACTCTATCGCACCGGTCGGTTTGAAAAATCTCAATTCAAAAATGACAGCAACACTGCGGCAATGAATTTTGAATTTAGCCGTAGATATCGGGAATTTTGAGCTTTTGGAACCTGGATCCTAAGGTCCTCCCGAGGCTCATGTTAAAATGTAGAGTTAAAGTTCTACATATCTAATATCGTTCTACGTTTCTAAATATTAAGCTATTTGTCATTTTTTCATATCAGATGGAAGACCAATAACAACACGACGCCTAACCACGCCAACTACTACCACCCTTCCACCCATTACCGCCCTGGTAACCAAAACATATTACCCGCCCTGTCCATATGGAGAATTCACATGTGAAAACAAACAGTGTATTGATGCTTCATTGAGGTGTAATGGTCATAAAGATTGCCATGATGGAAGCGATGAGATTTGTAGTGGTAAAATTCTTCATCCAATTACTCCAGATTTGCCTTGATATACTAGACAGAGCCGGTCTTTTGTGGACTACAGCCACTCGGAGGGGGGGGGGTGCTTAGTAAAGTATTCCAATTTTCAACTTTTTGAACTTTCAAGGCTAACGATTTTAAGAGAATAGATAAACAAGCTTCTGTTTAACCAATATTTTATACGTGTTGGTGAAAAGAATGCGGCTATTTTATTTTGATTTTTACCGATATTTTATACAGTATCTCTGTATCCTATTATCCTATTCTTATCGACAGCTTGATGCTTGATTCAAATGTTTCGTATTTTAAAGATTCAAGAGCCGGATAAATTCTCACAGGGATTTGTCAAGCAAATAATGTACTATAGATCTCGTACTGCATGCTAAACAGGTTTATGGTAATTCTTCGTTCAAAGAATTGATTTTGTTCTCACTCTTTCTATATCATCAGGTCAGTGTCGAAACATGAACGGACAATGCCAACATATTTGTATCGATGATAAGAATAAAGTGACTTGTAAATGTTATGCAGGATTTTATCTTGATACTGATGGACATTCATGTATTGGTAAGAGCGAAGTCGAAAATCGTTTTGTCTCTTTATTTTGATATTTTCTTCAAACATGTCAGCTCTAAAATCGAGCTATTAACATTGGGCCATTTTACTTATAAACATTTTTGTTCCTCATAATTTGTAGTTTTGTGATCTTCGAAAATTCGTGGCCAAGCCTCTTCTCATCATCTTTTCCATCTTCTTCAATTAGTTCGCAGAACTTTTTTGCTCCCTTTCCCCTTTGTCTTCAAAAAACTATTATAGCATATTATTTTTACAACAAATCAAACGTTTAATTTTTTGTTTTCCTCTTCTACAGACATCAACGAGTGTTCTTCACTTCCATGTCAAGAAGTTTGTGATAACACATACGGGTCGTACAAATGTGCATGTAAGAAAGGCTATCGATTGGCTGATGATGGCCACTCTTGCACAGGTAACTTAGTTTAGTTTATTTTCCGTTTTCTCCCTTAGAAATCTGTATTTTCTCAGTGTATTATTTTTAAAGTACATGTATGTTTGAGTTCTTAATCTCAGTCTGGTTTTTTCATTCTACGTGAATTTTCGATCATTTACAACGAAAATAACGGATTAAGCCAAATCTCCTACATATTTAACCTCGATTTAACCATGTTCGAGTTCTCTAAACAAATAGACAGGCAGCTGATGACATCAAAAAAATTGAATAAGTGAAAATTCGAGGGACAAATATTGAGTACTTATTTTGAAATCTTTATAGTTTAGAGAGTCAGAAAAATTTACTCGGCGTGTTTTTTAAGTCTTTACCGGACGTGTCCGAGAATAATTTATTAATTGATGACGTCACAAGCAAAAGTGAAAAATTGATGTTGCAAAATTTCAAAGTTTTACATACCATTCGAAGCGTTTTTTGATGTAGATTTCAAAACACATCAATCTTAATAAGTAAAAATTTGAATAGGAAAAGTTATTGAGGTCCGTAGCTCTTCTATGACGTCATTTTTGAAAAGATGCCTCATTTTATAAGGAATTACGATCTTTGTCCGTTCGTTCGTTCGTCTGTTCGTCTGTTCGTTCGTTATTAGCTTTCCTCATGATTGGCTCGTTAGTTTTTTCTGATTTTTTGCACAAAGATGCATAACTATAAACCCTCGAATGTGACGGAGCCCGATTTTCAAAAAAAAAATTTTTTGGGCAAATTTGGGCCAAAAAACGGCTAAAAAACGGGTTTTTTGGACTTTGTGAAAAATTAGGTCGTTAATTTTTTCTGATTTTTTGCATGAAAGTAGGGTACCATCGTAGGTAAGAGATGGCTTAAGCGAATTTTTGCAAAAAAATTTTGTTGGCTCAAAAAACGCATGTTTATCTATAAGAATCACTATTAATAAGCATACATCAATGTTCTTAGTCAAATTACTCAATTTTTTTTATGAGATAGATGTTTTTTTTGCTCATGAGGGCTTACTTTTAAAGAATATATGTGTTTAGACATGAAATTTTGGTTGTTTAGCTTGTTTTTATAGAAAAACTGGCCAAATTCGATATTTTTTTGTAAGCACACTATCAATTACTTAGGTATTAGCGTTTCTCGAGATTGGCTCTTTCATTCTTTATGATTTTTTGCACAAAGATGCATAACTATAAACCCTCGAATATGACGGAGCTAGATTTTTGGAAAAAAAATTTTGGGGTAAATTTCAGCTAAAAAACGGATAAAAAAAGGGTTTTTTGGACTTGTTATTTTCTGACTTTTTGCATGAAAGTAGTTAAAAGATGGCTTCAGCAGATTTTCGTAAAAAAAGAATTTTTCAGCTCAAAAAACGCATATCTATAAGAATCACTGTAAGCATACATCATATCAATGTTCTTAAAATTACTGAATTTTTTGATGAGATGTTTTTTTGCACTCGAAGTCTTGAATATGAAAGAATTCTTCAAGAGTATGAAATTTTGGTTTCTAAACTTGTTTTTTTTATAAGAAACAAACGACTAATTTTAATAGATCGTCACTATTTGTGTTCTGAATGATTATTTAATGGTCACGCTTATGTAGATATCAATTATATATGTGTTAAATGCATAACCAGGTAGGTCCATAAAAGTATAACTTGATTTTTATAAGAATGGTGTTTTTTCATTTCATCATGGATATTCTTAACTTTTTGGCGAAAATCATCCAAAAATATTCTTACGGTATTCTTAGGTCAAGATCGAAATTGGCAATCTACAGGTTAAAATGCATTAAAAATGACATTCTTAAGTTCAGTTGCTAAATTCCATGATGGTGATATTCTTACCATATTCTTATTTTTTGGCCATTTTCATCATGGACATTTTTATAAAGTGTATTCTTATTAAAAAAAAGCGTGTAGTTTTTGACGAGATTTCGAATGGTGTAAATTGTTTTTCGATTTGATGACGTTTAAATTTGACATTTTTAGGGGGTGAGTGAGAGGGTCATGATTGACCAAAATCACATGTCGAATTTAAGTCATAACTTTTGTAATCTAAATTTTTACCTATTGAGACTGATGTGATTTAGAATCTAGATCAAAAATGCGTCGAATGGTATATATATCATTATTACATGCTGAAATCAAATTTTCACTTTTGGTGATGACGTCATCATTTGACAAATTACTACCGGACATGTCCGTTAAATAAATTTTCGGACGCCGAGTAAAATTTTTAGGATCAGTAGATATATGGGAACAAGAAAAATCAACTCGACGTTTGTCCCAAAGTCGTCCAGATTTTAGATGTCGTCAGCTGTCTGTCTAAAAAGAGAAAGATAAGTTTTTAATTTACATTATTTTCAATCTAATGAGCTGTAATGTAAAACCATTGAAGGTGAGAGTTTTTTAACTTGATATTCGCACTTTAGCTTTATTTGAGTTAAAAAAATCTTTTGTTTTAGATTTTGACGAATGTAAACATTTTGGTAATTTATGCGAACAAGATTGCGTAAATACGGATGGGTCTTACGAATGCGTTTGTTTCCGTGGTTACGTTTTCCATAATGACATCAGCGCATGTGTTGGTGAGTTGTCCCATATTCCTTTGATTTGTTAAGATTTCGTTAACCCTTAGACCACGAGGGACGCGTATATGCGTCCAAAACAAGCCAAAATACTGAGTCTCCGACTTGAGGTCATAGCTCCTGACCACTTGATTTAAAGGGACATAAATGCTTTTAGAAAGAGTATAAAAATAGCTTTCCAATGGTACCAAAACCATCTTCTAAATCAAAAGCTACAAGCTTTTATGGCACATTAAAGTTTCGAGTTTCAAAAAATAAATTTAGAAAAATTTCAACTTTTTCAAAAAAAACAGCGCGCGCAAAGGTTTAATCAAATTTTCCTTGCGCATTCTTTTATTGAGAAACATGTTTTTATGAAAGATCCATTTTAAACCCCATTTTTCCCGTATTAGCATTCTTCCTTACTAAGTTATTACGAGTAGCCAACAATCCTTGTTTACGTTCCCCACTTTACGTCGAAAGTCTGCTGTAATGGGCTATCCCAGAAATAGTCTGTACCCCCATGTTGAGGAGGTATGACGTCCAGGGTGGTCTTGAAAATAAAAAATCCAGGATGATCTGGTTTTTCGAGTGTAAAAATCCAGGGTAGTCAGTAAAAAGAGGTCGGAAATCCAAGGTGGCCAGTAAATGGGGTTGAAAATCCAGGGTGGTCAGTAAAATGAGGTCAGAAATCCAGGGTGTTCCTGAAAATTTGAAGAAAAATCCAGGGGATCACCTTTCCTATAAAAGACCTCCTCAACATAGGGGGCACAAAGTTTTTCTAAAATAGCCCAATATGTTCCATGTTTCTTCGTTGAGCTTTCACTTTCGTTTTGCAGATGTGGATGAATGCGTGTTAGACAACGGTGGCTGTGCAGAGGATTGTGACAACACTATCGGTAGTTATCGATGCACGTGTAATAAACTTGGTTATCGGATGGTGCCCGGAAAGACTTACTGTGAAGGTAGGAAAGCTTAAGAAGACTTCAGGATGGAGAGAGATTTTTTGATAGAGGATTCTCTCCTGTCTGTCACTCTCTCTGTTTTTCAATGGAGATGTCAAAGTAGAAAAAAATCCTTAACTTAAATTCATTCTTAAATCATGATTATTTTTTACTTTTAAGGTATATGTCATGCAAAGCCCCTAGTTGCTCCTTCGAGAGTCATAAAAAGAATTATAGTAGAAGTTGTACTAGGTGGAACATTTTTATTTTGAATATTAATGCCAAAGTTTTATGTTCTATAGAAATCAATGAATGTGAATTGGGGACAGCTTCATGTTCACAGATTTGTACGAACACCGATGGAGGTTACGAATGTTCATGTCGCAATGGATATCGATTAGACCATGATCTTCACAATTGTCTAGATATTGATGAATGTTTGGTGGGCGTGCCAGGGTGTTGGGGCGGATGCATCAATACGTTTGGAAGGTGGGTAGAAACTATTTTTGAATCTTGTTATCTAACTCTTTAGATCACCGTGTTATTCTATAAATATGCAAACCTCTGTAAGTTTAGTAGTTTTACACGCTGTTATTGGTCAGTAAATTTTACAAAAGGCTTGGTAGTGCTTAAAATCTTTGCAGCCTTCAAGTATAAAAGGGGCTTAAAATCAGTATTTCCTAGTGTATTGTTCATATATATATCAATAATTTTTTTTTTAAAGAGCGTGTATGTTTCTTTTTCAGCTATCGATGTCAATGCGATACAGGATTTCGTGGGATAATGAACGATACTAAATGTCAAGATATCAACGAATGCCAGTATAAGAATGGAGGTTGTTCAAATCAATGTATAAATACTCATGGCAGTTATTATTGTAAATGTCCCAAAGGATTTGTTGCGCGTGATCCGCAGTAAGTGTTTTCAATTTTTTGAAGTAAAGCTTCAAAGGGATGATCAGATGGTCTGAGATCTTTTGTCAATGATTCTGAGTAAAACCTCCAAATCTTTTTGTTTAAGTGTTTTTCTAAAGCCGAGATATGACAATTTGAATTCTCTGAAAATTGGTCTTTCACGGTTCTTACGTCAAAATTCTATCGTTTTCTTGGTCAAAGACTTGTATTTTGATATCTTGACTTTTGAAATAGCCAAATAAGCAAATATCGAATTGGATCAGATTAATCAGATCTAGTGTTAAAGTCGGCGCGAGACGGGAGTAAAATGATTGAAAAAGTGACAAATTCAAGTTTGCCGGTATAATGATGATGCTCTATATTCAAAATTAATGAGCATACTTTAGAACCCATTCCCATTCTGTTTTCAGTTCATACACGTGTGACGATAAAGACGAATGTAAAGATTTACCTTGCGATCATTCGTGTTCGAACACGCCTGGATCCTTCTACTGTGCGTGCAATGTTGGATACAAGTTGGTCAACCGAACAAAATGCGTAGATGTGAATGAATGTCAAGAAAAGATGGATGGATGTTCGTATAAATGCATTAATACTAAAGGAAGGTAAACACTGCGTTTCCACAAGCTCCGCTTTTGACAATACTATAGCTTTATAATTAATGTTTTTATAATCAGAATTTGCTCATTATTCTCTCTTTCCGCACATTTTCGAGTTAGTTGGAAGATTTATATTTGAGTCGAAGATCACTAATAATTCAAGTCAATTGGAGGTAATCGAACGTGATCGAGCAATTGCGATTCGATTGTCGAACGGCCAGCTCCTGGGTAATATTCGATTGTGTTCGATTGCGTTCGAATGACGTTCGATTATGTTTGATTAGTTCAATTACGATAATGTTCGATAAGATTGAGAGCTTTAGCGAGGGCGGCCGCCTATACACCATTTGAAAATCAGATTAGAGCGAGCAGCGCATAAATACCGCATCGCAAGAAACGAGAGCGACTAAAGTAAAGTGAATCAATCGAACATAATAGAATCATAAATCGAACGTAATTGAAGCATTCGAACAGCAAATTCTAGGTTATATTCTATTACGACTTGATTGTGTTCGAGAATCGAATTGTAATTATTCGATCGAGTTTGATTGTAATCAATTGATTCGGCGTTCGATTCGTTCGATTGACACCGTCTGGATAAACACATTGACCATTAGAGACTTCTAAACAATACTTTAATTTACTCTTTTTCAGTTTCATTTGTCAATGCCCAGAAGGATTTATCACTGTTGGAACCCAGTGTATCGAGGCCCTTAATGGAACAGGTGACTTTCTTTTGTACCTTGTATAAAGCTACTCTAGTGCAACTTGTGTTGAATAAGAATATCCGATGTTCTAACCTTTTCAGCGCGCAACTGTTTTTGAAATCCAAAACTGGCATAAAAACTTAGAAACTTTGAAAGGTATTTTTATACTTTTTCAAAAAGCTTTTTATGTCATTTTATATCAAGTGGTCAGGAGTTATAGCCTTCGGTTTGACACCCGGTTAATGATTACTAAAAAATACTTAAACCATTTGCTTTTGCAGCAACACTAGTATCAAATCATTGCCAAATGTTTTCTTTTTGTCAGGCTGTAAACGATTGAAAGTGAACATGAGCCATATCTTAACGTCACAATGGACAAATGTGACGGACGGCTGGTCATGGCAAGTTGGGATCAGTGTCGATTTCTTAAACGTTGTTAATATACCAAGATACCGGTGTATTGGCGTTCTCGTGGATGAGAAGTTTGTTCTCACAACGGGCCACTGTTTGAAGTTCGGATACATAAGTATCGATCCTTCGAAAATCCTTCTTTCGCTCGGAGGTTACCAGTATGGACATCGTAATTCGAAAGTCAATGTTCAAGCCAAGACTATAATGTTTCATCCAACGTTAGATCTTGCGTTGATTCAGATGGCCTCGACGACAACCGAATTGAAAGTAGACGCACAGCCTTTATGTCTTCCCACGCAAGACCATGTTGATCTGAGTATCGGACAGAAACTAGTTACTTCTGCTTGGCCATCCAAAGGGTACGTTCTTCTGTTTTCTTTTGTTCTTCTTTATCATTTATGTTTACTGGATCAATTACTTTTATTCATTTTCGTGAAAGCAAAAGCCACAAAAATAGAATACCTATCGATTTTAATTTTTCGAGCTTTTTGAAAGGGATTGGGTAGGTAGTTTAATTGAGGCATTTTTTTCAGTTCTTGTCGTATAATTTACAACTTCAATCGCGTTGATGTGACGACTACCCGAACTCAGACTTTTAATGTCAAGAGAACTGATAAATTTGTGCTCCTTGTCTCACTGTTTACAAGAAGGAAGGTTATCATCACATAGAATTATAAGGTTGGATCAAAGTAAACATGCCCAGAAGTAATCAAGGAATCGGTAGATGGAACACGCAATTAATTTTGAATTGAGAGTGACATCTTCTACAAAGCACTTCCTCCGTTAGCAAGCCAAAAAGTCTTTCAAGTTTCCTTGACAACCAGCTCGCTCAAGAACTTGTGTACGAAAATTTTCATAATAATCTCTACTGTTTCTTTGGCAGTGTTGAGCGACCTTTGCGACAGATCATGACAACAATTGATTCTTATACGACATGCAAATGGGATGGGAAATTCATCTTTCGAAAGGATAGCACCATATGCGTTCGATTCAGTCTACCCCAGGTAAAAGGCTTTGTATGTTCTGAATAACAGTTCCTTTTTCATTTTCCCAATTCACTTTCTTAAACATTTTCTTCTCTAAATTCTTCAGGCTTTCAATTCCAAAACTACTATGCAATTTGAATCTTCTTTTTAATGAAAATGTCGGTTGTAAAAACAATAAACCAGCTGCGCTGGAAGGTCAGCCCAATAAGCTTAATAAGATTAGAAGTAAGTACAGTCAAGAAACCTAATTCGATGTTAAAGCCAAAGAGGTTTAAAAGCTCATTTTGGTTGAACTTCAAAAAGTTTAAAACAAAGTTGAATTTGTCCAAAGCAGACAGAGATGTTATAGATTATTTCATCCCCTTGGAATTTCACACAAATCATTTCGTTAGAATGTCTTAAACCTGTTCTTTATTCTCTGAGAAAGTATCCGAGGCTGCCGCTTTAAAATATGTTCACTGCGGCTTTCGTCACTTTTGTTCATTTTTGGCATATGAATTTTTGGCAAAATTGGGACCCTGTCAGAACAAAAAATTGAAAATTTTTCCCATTTTCGCCCTGAAAATAAAAGTAAATTAGTAAATTTGGAAACCTGTCAGATTTCTTCAGAGCCTAAAAAAGGAACCCTGACAAGCGACACGTCATGTACCCATTTTTGCCTAAGTGCATCCCCCGGGACACGGTTAGATGTCTACTAATCACTTAAAAAGAATAGTCAATTATGATTCAGATTGATTTAAATGGCGTGTTGAACCTAGTAGTCCCCCCCAGTATAATGGGCATAATGTGAATGAATAGGGGCATTTTATATTGAGGAAGCTGCTTAACGGGCCCTTAACTGCTTAGGAAATTTCGTCCAGTTTCGATAACTCAATCAAAAGTTATGACGATTCTAAGTTTATGTTACGCCACACTTTGATGTTCCCTTCTTACACACAAAAACTCTCCAGACAAGGAAGCCTCAAAACCAATCATAAAAAACTTTCTTTTATACTTTTATTTACAATGCAATAGCTTCTTTCAATTTATTGAATAAATCGAGGAATAAACAAAAAAAAATCATCTTTCACTTTCTTTTTTTTAATTACAGTGTTCTTTTATTATTATGTGCAAACATTTTAATGAAGTTATGTGTTTCTTTTCTCTTCCAAGAAAAAATATTTTTTCGCGCCAAAGTTTCCCCGATAACTTGTTTTCCGAAAATAATCCGAAATCGGAATCAAACTTGAAAGTCTTGACGACGACCTCCGGGAAAAAAAATGTGAAAGGGATTTGAAGGGTCACCGGGGCTACCAATTACAGTGTTGGTATATATTTTCTTACTTTTTGTTAAATACACGCAACAACCTTCTCTCAGAATCATGTTCGAAAACTACTTGACTGAGTTTTGAGAAAATTTCAGGGTCAAAGCGCCAAAGAACTAAGAACAGCTGAAGTTTATCAAGTTTTATTGATTCTTATAAAAAAAATTCATTCGATTTTTTCCTACAGACGTTGAGATCACTTCCATTAAGTGGTACACCCTTATTGGGCATGTTGCGTGGTACACCTCCCTCTAAAAAGCGTCAAAGGTGGTATCTTACAGGAGTTTTGATCTACGGTGACGGATACCCTGGACAGCGGGCTACAATGTCTACGGAATATCATCACATCGGATATTATAAAGTAACAACCTTCACTGATTGGTTAAAAAGGACAATAGATCGAACACAGAACCAATAATCTTGAAGAGATTTTTATATTATTTTTCTAAAACATGACAAAGGATAACTTTGTAAAACATTTCATATCATTATCATTATTCTCTGTAAATAGTTTAAAAGTATTTGAAAGTAAAGAACAAATTATTTTATGTGAAAACTTTTGCTAGGTTTTTTATTGAAAAGCTCTTCATTTTGATAGTGAGAGGGAGTGTAATCTCCAGAAGTAGACCACTACAGAGTGTCAATGAACGAGAAACGAATAAAAAAGAATATCGACAAAGAACGACTTAAATTATTTAAAATTTGCGCCAAATAGTGATTAAAAATGTGTTTTTGGACTTTCTGTGTGTAAAATTGCATCATTAGTATTCTCTGAATGTATTTGCATAAAGATAGAGGGTTAGGTTCTCTAAAAAGTGGCTTACGATATCGGCTTCACATAAAAACTCAGATTTGACCCCCGAGAATTCCCCACAATGCTTTGTACGGAAAAAAGTCACTTTTCCCGGAATAATTTTTTGACCGTAAAAGTCAAATTTTTGTACTTGCAGAAATTTCTAGACTTGTAAACAAGTCTGTTATTTATCGCGCAACAAAATTTAGGAGTCGGGTACTGGCTAGGTATAATCGGAAAAACGTTCACACGGGAATTAGCGCGCGAGAGAGAAGGAAAATAATTGAAATTGAAAGTTGAAATTTGAGAATATCGTTCTAGATACGGTTTCCCGATTTTACCACTCTAGTAAGATTTTCCGGTGTGATGTTTTTCATTCAACGACTATACTAGTCTAAGAAATTCCCTATTTCTCCCCAACCAGCTTGTTATCTTTTTTCTGATGTCTTAGGCGTTTCATTTTTTTTAATGTTGGGAATTTTGTCCATGTAAAACGCTAATTCTACTGGTTCTATTACCTTATTGGTATTATAATTGGTATTTTTCGAGGAAACGGTTTTCGCGTGTACTAAATTTCAATTCAATTCAGCATTGCGGACGAAGTAAAACTCCGAATAAAAACATACTGGTTTAAAATATTTCGCTCTCTCTTAGAGCAGAGATTTGGGAAAAGAGGATAAGAAACGCCGCTGCCGCTCGCTGTTTTCCTATTCTTCCCTTTGAATTCGGCACTCTTTGAAGAAGCAAGGCTGTAGAATAGTTGAGCAAGAAGGAAGGCCGAAACAAAATGGCGTTACGTACAGGTTAACCAATGTTCAAGAAAGAAGTCCTTGAATAAAGCTTTCCAGTGGGTTCTCTGTGAAAAAGAGACTGGGAAGTGAAACTTTGATCTTTTGGGGGTTTCCCCTGAGAAAATCGAGGAAATTCATTCTATATTCTGGGAGTAAAGATGGCGGACATGAGGCATGCTTGAAATTTTGAAAAATTGGGACTCATTTCTCTCTGGCTTGTATTGCACTGAATGAATTTTTTGTGTTGCAGACATAATTTTTATGGGTAGTAGGAAGGTTGATTGTGACCACCTATACCTTAGTTTTCCATGGCACTCTCTAGAACTTCTCGGCATTTTGATTTTAGAAGGGCAAAATCGATTGATAGTTTTGTTGTTTTTTCAACTTTTAGATGAAAAAAATAGTGTAATCTTAGAAAATCTTCCTCCATGGTAATGGAATTGAGATTCAGTAAGTATACTTGATTTCCTCTGTGGTACTTTTAGCTTTATGTAGGGAAACCATTGACTTTTGGGTTGGAAATTTCAAGTTGCAACAACAAAAACATCTCAGAAAAAATAACTTTGACAGGTGATATTTATAAATTACCTGAAGGGCCATGATTTTGACCTGACTCAGGCTTTGGTACTTTTACATTCAAAATATTATTTAGTCCGTGGAATTTACATTTTGTATTTAACGGATTAGGGTAATTTCATATACAGATTTCCATTTTATATATTTTCAGGCTAGTCGCTAGTTATCATATTCTTTGTAAAAGGCTGTTAACAACACCGTCCCATAGAAGTATTGGCCATCCAAGTACAGGTTGCCGATGCAACCACGATTGACTCAAGATTATCAGACATTTTTGCATGTTAACTGTCATGTTTGTTCTCTATAGTTCCAGCAGAAAAGGTCTGCTAAAAGATGAGTGGGAACTGATGAAAACTTTACGTGTATTATATATTTGACTCAACAGGAACAGAATGGAATAATAATTCTATGGTGTTGATGTTATATTTATGGAAAAAGTGGATTTGAGCGGTTGGACCTGTATGGCCTTTGAAAAATGGATGTCGATAAATTGGGGATTTGTTCGATATACACATTATTATGTAAATGTTCTCTGGCGAAGTGGATTTTGATGCAACTTCTTTTTGGAATCTTTATTTCGATGTTTGTTTTTTATCCACGTTGTCCTTGGAAACTGAATTTTGAGGCATAAATACATATTGCATGGTATAGATGAAATGGATACTTGCTGTGATGATAAGTCTACTTGATTTGTCTATATTTTGATTTGGGGGCTTTTGACCTGGAGCTACCCCTTAATTTGGGAAGCACGTCAAAACAATTCATCAAATCAGGGAACATGTAGGCCAAAATTACCAAATGTAAACAAACCAGGAAGAGCCAGAAATGCTTCTATAATTTAAATTTAAATTGTGCAGTGGACTATTTTGACAATCACATATTTTCAGTCTGATATTATTTTTAAACTATATTTTTCAAATTTAGATTTAAATTTTTTTAGCATTGAGTCATACACCTTTTGCATTTAGTGTTCATTCATGGAGCAATAATATAATTTTTAATCAGCTTTGAAGTCTTAAAATCTGTATGAAATGTACTACTCAAGAACACAGTTGGAAAGGCTTTGGTCATTTTTATTGTATATCCAATTTTTTACTTCAAGTAAAGTCAATGGTGATTGATTTTTCTTCATGCTCTGCAATACACATTGATTTGAGGTGTATAAGGAAGTTGAATTATACTGAAAAGAACTTTTTGTTCTTAATCTTTTGCAGCAGTTGCAAAGAAGAGTCACCTGTGATTTATATTCAGAGAAATAGTGAAGTCATATTATGCACTGAAAAAAATACAAACTAACAATGACAATCTGTAATTCAAATATACATATACACTGTGGAAGAATATTTAATTTTTATACACTATTATTTGTTGGGTTGGATGGAAATGCATAGTTTTTTTTAACCTCATTTTTACGATGTTTTTGTATATACAATATTTTTTCTAACATATCTGGGGAAATCCCCTGGTGATGTCTTCGGTACAATTTTTGTATTTTTTCAATGGTATTGTAAGATAATTTTATGTTTTGTTGTCTAGAACTCATAAAGCTCTTACAAGAAAGCCTTCATGGTATTTATGACCTCCTGGCATTGATATCATGAATGAACATCGTTTCTTTTTTCCTTTTCTTTCCTTGACATTTGTTGTTGTTTTTTTGTCCTCCAAGGTTTTATTTTCAACCTCGCTATCCCTACTGAAGAGGCCTTTATGGTATTGTTTCTTAGAAACTTTAGCCCAAGAATAATGATAAACTAGTTTTACCAGCTTCGTTTTAGGCTCGCAACCCACTGCATCCCTTGTCCAAAGTAGAAAAGTGCTTATAAAAAATAACAAAATTCTCGATTTCAGAAAGAAAAAAAAATTTCACTTTCGATATCAATCACGGCTACCATTTTTTGTTTGTACTTCTAGTCTTGTGCGCATAACGAATCAAGCGCTCTGATTGGTTCAGAACGAAAACAATCGATCGGCCGCAGACATTTCAATAGAAACAAAAGATTCTACAGCCTAGCTTCAAATAGATGAATAGCGCATTTCTTATCCTCTTTTCCCAAATCTCTGCTTAGAGCCTCTTCAGTTTTTTTGAATAACAAAGACGTTTAACAATTATGTTTGAAACGACGCTTGAAAGGCATTACAATGACTTCTTCAGTCATTATTCCGGAGCTTCCCATTTGTGAATCGATGGAGTTTTCTTTTTGAAATTTAGTTAGTGCAAAGGTCACCGAATCTTTCCTAAGGCTATTGGTCAGCTGAAATCGATTAAATATTTACCACAATGAACCAAGATGGTAGTTTGTTGTCTAAACTTGAATATACAAGACCAAAAGAGCAAATGTGGAAGCATAGTTATCGTAATTTTCACAAGCCTGTAACTAATTTGGCTACTTTTAGTTCAAATGTCTGTAACAGGGTCATTAATGGGCTGAAATCGATAAGATAATTATCAAAATGACCAAAAGTAGCTGCTTGCTATCTAATCTTGAAGATTCGATTCGAAAAGGACAATAGAAAGAATGTCTCATAATTTTGACAAGCCTGTAGTAACCGATTCGGCTACATTTCGTGGTACTATCGCCAAATCTTTCATGGGCCTATTGGTAAGCTGAAATTGATTGAATATTTACCACAATGATCCAAAATGTTTGTCTGTTGTCTAAACCTTAAGATACGAGACAAAAAGGGCAATTGCGGAAGTTTCCATAATCTTCACAAGCCTGTAACCGATTTTGCTAATTTTAGTTCAAATGTCTTCAAATCTGTAACAGGCTGATTATTAGGCTGAAATTGATTAGATATCTACACAAATGAACAAAAGTAGCTGCTAATCTTGAAGATTCAATTCAAGATCGACAATAGAAGTAGGTCTAATAATTTTCACAAGCCTGTAACAGATTTGGCTACATTTAATGCTATTATCGCAAAATCCTTCATGGACCTATTGGTAAGCTGAAATCGATCGAATATTTACCACAATGACCAAAAATAGTTGTATGTTGGCTAAATTTTAATATACAAGACCAAAAGGGCAGTTGTAGAAGCTCTCATAATTTTTACAAGCCTGCAACAGATTTTGCTACATTTAGTGCTAATATCGCCGAATCTTTCATGGGCCTATTGGTAAAATGAAATCGATTGAATATTTACTACAAGGACCCAAATTGGCTGTCTGTTGTTTAAACTTTGAGATACAAGACCAAAATGGCAGTTGTGGAAGTTCTCATAATTTTCACAAGACTGCAACAGATTTGGTTACTTTTAGTTCACATCCCATCAAATCTGTAACAGGCTCATTATTGGGCTGAAATTGACTAGATATTTACAAAATGACCATAATCAGCTGATTGCTATATAATCTTGAAGATTCAATTTTAAAACAACAATAGAAGAAGGTCTCATAATTTTCACAAGCCTGTAATAGATTCGGCTACATTTAGTAATAATATAGCCAAATCTTCTATGGGCCTATTGATAAGCTGAAATCTATTGAATATTTACCACAATGGTCCAAAATAGTTGCATGTTGTCTAAACTTTAAGATACAAGACCAAAAGGGCAGCTGTAGAAGTTCTCATAATTTTCACAAGCCTTCAACATATTTGTCTACTTTTAGTTCAAATGTTGCCAAATCTGTAACAGGCTCATTTTTCCATATAATACTGTACTTAAAAAAAAAAGTAGCTTAGGTCAACTCAGTGTTTCAGAAAACCTGACACAAGCAAAATATAGGATTTTACCCCCTGACTGATTTTACCCCCGTCCGTAGTTATTTTTAGAATTGTTTTCTATTTTTAGAAACCTTAATAGTTGATTATCATTTCCTGAAAATTTCATCAAAAATATTAAAAGATGTAATTTTTTGACTTTTTTAAATCTGAAGGTTAACTCCCACCTTAATGAGAGTTATTTATTAAGTATCAGGGGAGGGTCAGGGTCAGAATTCGCTGGAAATTCGGCCGTCGAAATAGTTCCTTGGCCGGCGGAAATGCTATCCGGCCGGCGGAAAATTGGCCGTCGGAATAGTCATTTGGCCGGCGGAATAGCCGTCTGGCCTGCGGAAAATTGGCCGTCGGAAAAGTTATTCGGTCTGCGGAAATTGACGTCGAGTTATTTTTTTCGAGCTATTTTTGAGTTATGAAAAACCGAGTTGTTGCGTCCTTTTTCGTAATTTTTGGCTTGATTATAATAAACTTATCAACAATCTGGTGTTCGGGAACCGAGTTATAAAATAGTTTAAAATAAGGAAATTTTAGATAGCTAATCTAAAAGTTATTCAATTTAAAATAACCGAGTAGTTAACAACAGCAAACAACTCGAACAATTAAAGTTAGCAAAAAAACAAACAATAACGATATTGATGATGAATGACATCATACTCATTCATAGTTAAACCAAAATTTAAGGAAAATGATATCATAACTCGTTTTTTCGTAGCTCAAAATAAAAACTCGAAAAAAATAACTCGACCTCACTTTCTGCAGACCAGATAACTTTTCCGACGGCCAATTTTCCGCGGACCGGATGACTATTTCGGTGGCCGGACGAATATTTTGCCGGCCGAATGACTATTCCGACGGCCAATTTTCCGCCGGCCGGATAGCATTTCCGCCGGCCAGACGACTATTCCAGCGGCCAAGGAACTATTTCGACGGCTGAATTTCCAGCGAATTCTGACCCTGACCCCCCTGATAATTTAGTGACGTCAAACGTCAAACTGGTTATCCCAATGGCTTCGATTGCAGTTTTTAAGGGTATTAATTTTTCATATACAATTTTACTTTTTTTATAAAAAAAACACTTTTAAGAAACATGAGGCTCAGAATGAGAAAATATTTTTGATTCGTTTTTTTTTTAAACCTTCCAATCAAAACAAGATGAGGCTGATTATGTCAAAAAGTTTAAAAACATGTAAGAAACATTTAAGACTCAAAAGAGGCCGATTTCTTAAGAAACATTGAGGCTGCTTGGTAAAACTAGTTTTTAAAAAACAACGTGTATTCGTATGCGTGAATATTCATATTCAATGAAATTGTGTTACCATTCAATGATTCTCTTTTTACTTCCTATATTCATTATTCAGGTTTGTGGTTTTCTGAGTAGTACGATACAAGGTGGTACGTGCTTTCACTCATGTATATGGCGCTTCTGGTTTGAAAAAAACCATCAACGGTTATCATGGGTCAAAATGGTAAATAGTTTATTTATAACGAGAAGATCTGAGTTGCATAGGTTGTTCTTCGGTGGTTTTTTTTGATTTCAGAAGCCTTGATTGCCTCATAAGTAATTAGTTGAACTCGACCATGTATTGCTGGATATTGCTGATATTTACACATATTCTGATGTACGGCGAAGCATCAACACTTCAAACATACAACTCTGGAATCCGATTCGAATGCAAAATATTTCCCGGTTTTTATATCGGTTTTGAGGAAAATGAAATATTGGAAAATTCAAATGAAACGTTATTGTATTTAAAAGAAGACAGTTTGGTATCCAATAGAACTTTATGGTTTGTTGAAAAGCAAATCGAATGTAAAAAAAATGATTATGATGGATTCTATCTTCGTTCGTATACTTACCCTCAATATTATATGTCTTTAACGATTAAGAATACACTTCAATTGACCAGATCATCTGATTCAAAAGCATGTCTCATAGCAGCAGATAAAAAAAATGGTACAGTGACAATCGAATTCTCAAAGTCTACAGACTATTCCTTCTTTGGAATTAACGCTGTTAACCATACTATTGACTTTGTGACTACCTCTATGGTAGATAATAACATATTTTTCGAAACTTGGAAGCCGGAATATAACGGTGAGTTATTGGCAAGGCTATGGTTCAACAAACCTTTATGTTTAGTTAATTTTTTGTTTTCATTACCATATTGCGTCGAACATTCACTCCTTTTTTAAACGCCCTCTCAAGCAAATAAGGCCCCTCTTGAAAGAATTCTTTTTGGCTTTTTCGTTTACTAAGATGGGCAAACTTCTCAGAAAGGAAAAATCTTTATCCGAAACTTCTTCATAAGAGAAGACAGAAACAGAAAATCTTCTTGATAAAAGCTTTAAAGGTTTTGTTTTTAGATAAGAGTGCTATCGTTTGCTTACTCATCAATTTTAATTCAGAAACGGACACGGATGGAAGACACTGTCCCGATATGAAATATGTGTCTGAGATGAAACGGGAACATTTATGTAAAATCAAAACCTTTAAGCTTTAAGTGTGTAATAATCTAAATATTTTCATTTTTCATTTTAGCACACCAGGAAACAAAGGGGAACTGTGATAGTGGTAAGCTTTTTCTATTGTTTTATGTTTGCTTTTATAAAAGACCTGATGCAAAATCTTAATGGATTCTTACAGATTTTAAATTATTTTCATTTGTGTATGCAGTTGAAACAAAATTGGGTCAAACTGCGCCACCTATTAAAGAAACTATCTTTGTAAAAATTAAGCGAACGAAGTGACTACAAATTGTTTGGATATTTTCCCTCTTTTTAGCCGAAAATTGCTGATTTAGAGTGAAAAAACACAAATGAGCACAGAAATTAGCAATCACAGACACGCTTTTGCAGGGATAAATGACTAACCTATACTAGACGTCACGGCTTTTTTTCTACGCTGTAACGTCTAATCCACTTTGCGACCTTTTCGAATGTTTCACTTTAAAGGTTTGAAGCTCTTGTAGTATCAAAAAATAGTGTATATGTATAGGAATTGCGAAGCGATCCAGGCAATCACTCGATTCGCAAGTTGCAAGCAAAATATTTATAGGGTCACTAGAATCGTAAATACAAACCCTAGATACAACTGCTCAGGTCCAGGAAGACTTTGCTCCTTTAGAGATTTACTCAAACACTTCAGGCGTACAACAAACTTACAACGTTTACTTCTACGAATTTGAGGAAGATTATACAAATTGTTTCACAAATCGTTGGAAAATCAGCAATTTCAAATGAATGTGACTTATATACCCTAAAAATATTTCTTTAATCCATTATGCTCTTCTCTACTCTCTAAGAATATTCAATAAAAAGTTCAAAAATTGTTTTTGCTCGGGAAAGTTTGTCTGCCTTAAGCATTGAGTATTTTTAGTTATTAGTGAATTAGTTTTTGTTTTGAACTTGTTTAACTTCCGGTTTTGAATTCCTTGCGTTTGAAATCGAACTTTCGAATTATAAAAAGAACATTCGAAAACTTTTTTTCCAAATTGCAATTTTTTGATACACCCCTTAACGAAAGAACTAACATAAACACCCCTGTGTCACATACCCGCTGGAAAACTTGGCAAAAATTTCGTCTCCGGTAGAAAAATACCCCTTTAGCCTCTTCAAAAAGTTTCCCTTGCAGAGAACCCAGCTGAACCCAGAGGCAACAAAATTAAACAAACTTAAAACATCACCCGGTTTATTGAGACAGGGATGTAAAAGAAGGAGGATTTCAAGACTAGAATTTAATGGAAATAAGTCGACTTATACAATTTCAAAATTCAATAATCGTACGCAGTATAATTGCATCATAAATTCTGAAAAATTTAACAATGTTCTAAAATTATATTAAAACTATTAGCGCTGTAAGATCTTGAGATGAAAATTATGAAAAACCAGATAAAAAATAAAGATCTGAGATTTTGAAAGAATTCTTCAACGATGATACTAATTGCTACTAATGCTCTATATTTTACTGGCTGTGTATTTTTTCAAAGTTGGGAAATCTAAAGGCTCTTAATCTTAAGTATGTTGGAGACAAGTATGACAAGTCTTTCACCCTTGAGTTGTTGACAACCAGGAGCAAACTCTTCACATAAACTAGCAATTAGCTTTCGCTATGATGCTCCCGATGACAGGCATTTGACAGTGATTGATCGAAATTCAGAAAAGGCGAAATGCCGTGTTTATTTTTGTCAGAAATACAGTGATATTGCAAAGTATTCAATTTTTCTCAGCCATAGCTTGCACTAAACATGCCCCCTTTAATAGATACCTTATAAAGCTTGAATTAAAAAGCTTTTCAGTTTTATAGGCAGGGTCTTGGAATAATCTTCAGGAAATATTTAGATAGAATGACTTTCTACTCAAAAGCATTTTCTTTGAAACAACTAACAAAAATAAAAATAACAAACATATTAAAACATGAATTTATAATTTCCAAGAGTATATTTTGACAATGATATAATTTTTCAGCTAAGTTGTTGTCTATATTGTAATGTAAATTGTTTGTAAAGAAT